>NC_082720.1:36094676-36407527 GCF_030144855.1 Hypanus sabinus
TTCATACTAGCCTCCCACAGGGTCCAAGGCAACACCTTGTCAGACCCTAAGGAATTATCCACCTTAGTTTGCCTGAAGACAGCTAACACTTCCTCTTCTGTGATCTGTATAGGGTCCAGGAACTTGCTCCTGCATTTCCATTTACTCTGTATCCATCGCCTGAGTAAATGCAGATGCAAAAATCCGGTTAAGATCTGCTCCATCTCTTTTGCCTCCACACAGATTACAACTCAGATTTTCCAAAGGGCCAATTTTGACTCTTGCTTTTCTTTTGCTCTTAATAAATCTGTAGAAGCCCTTATGTTTCTCCTTCACCTTGTCTGCTCGAGCAGCTCCGTGTCCTCCGCTAGCCCTCCTGATTTCATTCTTTAGTGTTCCCCTGCATTTCTTATACTCCTCAAGTACCTCAATTGTTCCAGCCTGCCTGTTCCTGCAACACACCTTCTTTTTCTTAACCAGAGCTTCAAAATCTCTCCAAAGTTCCATAAATGTGTTATCCTTGCCTTTTATTTTGACAGGCACATAAAAGCACTGTACAGTACTCTCAAATTTTCTCTTTTGAAGCCCTCCCACTTATCTTGTACATCCTCACCAAAAATCAACCTGTCCCGATCCACACCTGCCTAATAGCAGATCAAGTATCGCACACTCTCTCTAGTTGGGATTTCTACCACTGATTGTGTAAACTTTCCTGAACACATTTGACAAACTCTTTCTCATCCAGTTCTTTTTACAGAATGGGAGGCCCAGTCAGTATGTGGAAAATTAATATCACCTACTATCATGACATTTTTTCTTGCAACACTCTGACATCGCTCTACAAAGTTGCTCCTTTAAATCTCATGGACTGTCGGGTGGTCTATAATATAATCCCACTAATGTGGTCATTCCTTTCTTATTCCTCAATTCTACCCATAAAGCCTCACGAGATGAGCTCTCCGGTCTGTCCTGACCGAGCACAACATGGCATTTTCTCTGACTAGTAATGCTACCCCTCCCCCTTTAATCCCTCACACTGCTCACAAAAACCTGCCAGCCCCTGCCACAGAGCTTAAACTAGGGAGGAAGTCTGTCTTTCAGCAGGATAATGACCCAAAGCACGCTACCATGGAGCAGCTTCAAATAAAGAAAATTGATGCCCATGAATGGCCTAGTCAGAGTCCTGACCTTAACCTGACCAAACACCAGAACCCTAGATCGTTGAGCCACCTGAGCAGCTCCTCCTGCGACCAAGTCTCACTATCGGCTGCAACATCATAATACCACGTGCTGATCCATACCCTAAGCTCATCCGCCTTCCCTGCAAAACTCATGGTATTGAAATAAATGCAGCTCAGAACATTAGTCCCACCATGCTCAACCTTATAATTTCTGACTTCATGTGTAGGCACAACAACATCTTTCTCCACAACCACTCCACTATCTGTTCTGGCGCCTTTGTTCCTGTGGTGAACTATGTGCCTGTCGGGACACCCCCCTGCTGACTGCTCCTGTGGCTCCTCCCACAGGCCCCTGTATAAAGGAGATCTGCGGCCTGACGCTCGGCCTCAGTCTCCAAGACATTGTATGATAGACACTCACTCCTGGTTCCTTCTTCCAGTCAATAAAAGCCGATATCTCGCCTTACGCCTCAGTGTGAGTTATTGATGGTGCATCAGTTCCCATCCCCCTGCAACTCTAGTTTAAACTGCCCCATGCAGCAATAGCTATTCTTCCCGCTAGGACTTCAGTTGCCCTCCAGTTCAGGTGGTAACTGTTCCTTTGTATGGATGCTTCCTTCCCTGGAAGAGAGCCCAATGATCCAAAAGCCTAAAGCCCTCCCTCCTGTACCAACTCCTTAGCTATGTGTTATCCTCCTATTTCTGGCCTCACATCCATATCTCAGAAAGGGTGTGTTGTCTTTGGAGAGAGTCCAGAGGACATTCACAAGGATGATTCTAGGAACGAAGGGGTTAACACCTTGAAGGGTCCAATGAACTTGGGCACAGTTTCCTAGACTCCACCCAGATAGGCAAATCCTGAGTAGACAACCAAACCTGTTGCCCAGGCTACCAAGCTGCTCCCTATTTTCTCTTGTGGTTGGCCTTCATTTCAGCCTTCTAGATAGAGGCCAACAAAACCTCCCTTGCCCTTGTCCATTTTTCCATGCAACATCGAAGATCGTCAACAGCAGTAATACCAAACTCAGCCTTCTGCTCAGAGAACAGTGGCAGAGAATACCCAAGCTGTCATTCAGATGGGGGCATTCTGTGAGCAAAATGCTAAATTCTGTTGTGGGCAATCTCTGCCCCCATCGAATGAGTGGTTTTTCTGAGGTCAGGCATCTCAGGGCTTATTCCATATTATGGTTCACCCACTCTCTCTGACATTGGACAGTGCGTGAAACCCTGAGGAAAGGCTTGCTGGAGCCCCAGTCAGCATACAGAATGCCTTCCGAAAATATGACACGAATTGAGGACCGCGATCCAACACGAGGTCTACTGAAAATCCTTAGATCCTGAAGACCTGGTGAGGGACGATCCCTCCCATCTCTGCCGCTGATGGTAGTTTGTCCAACGCAAAGAATTTGCAGATTTTAGAGAAGCGATCCATGATTACAAAGTTCCTTGTTCCGGGTACCCGGCTCACATGCCTGTACATATTGTCGGACCTCTTCGGCCATTTTAGGCCACCAGTATCTGCTCAAAGAACTCCAGAGTTCTGGCAACCCTCCGGTGAGCGATCGTTCTAGATGCGTGTCCCCACTGAAGAACCTTAGACTTGTCAGCAATTGGGACGAATGGAAGTCCTGGAGGACCTCTCCTGGGAATCTTCCCTTGTGCCTGGACCTTGCAAACAAGTGCACCGATTCTCCAGTGAATGGGCGCTATCACATTAGCTTGGGACAATGCAGTGGCAGGCAGCTCCTCTCTTTCAGGCTCATCAAACTGATGAGACAAGGCATCCAGTGTTTGATTCTTTCACCCTGGTCGATAGGTCAGAACAAAATTGAATCAGTTAAAGAAAGAGAACACATGGCCAGCCCGAAATTCAGTTTTTTGGCTTCTTGAGTATCAGCCAGGTTTTTGTGGTCTGTCCATACAATAAAAGGGTTATTGTCCCCTCAAACCGGTGATGCCATTCCTCCAATGCCAACTTGACTGCGAGCAGTTCTCTATTTCCGATGTCATAGTTCACCTCTGCCGGGTGTAGCGCCCGGCGAAGAACAAACGTGAGTGCAGTTTATTCTCCAGCAGTGTCCACTGAAACAAAACTGGACCCACTCTGACAACCAAGGTATCCACCTCTACGATACTGGCTATGAGCAACAAGATTCTTCCTCTTTGCTGCTACCTCTTTGCTCTAGTAGCTAATCTATACACAGCATGCACCCAGTGAATGCCACACTTCCATCCACAGACTTAGTCAAGGGTGACGGAGCCCGTGGTTCTGAAGGACACTGCGACATTTTGACCTGATCCTCTTTGCTCACCTCTCAATCATACAAGCTCAGCCCTTGTCAACAAGAAAAAGCAGGTCAGAATTGATAGATGGAAGGATGTCTAGTCAAAGGATAGGATTGGTAGCGGCAGGAATGGATTCAGGGGGAAGGCTGGCACTGTAGGAGGCTGACTGTTAACTAGGGATATGGTTAGTGGCTGTGGGGTTGGTCAGTGGTTTGGTAGTGTAGGGGAAAGTATGGGAAGTGTGACTTTTGGTTTCAGAGGAAGAGTCAGTGGCAGACTGACAGATTGGAGAATGTTTAGAACCAGAACAAACTTGTATATTCTGCACTAATCTGTGAGCAGAGTTCACTGAGCATTTCAAAGGCAGTTTTGAGACATGTTCACATTTCACAATGCATCTCAGATGTTCTGATATTGGGAAAATGTAGCACAATTGCTCGCATAGACATGGACAGTGTGCGATGCACTGTCCGATGTATCTAATTCTGAGCAAAGGTAGTTTTGCTGTTTCGCAGTACACACTGAACATTCAATAGACAATAGACAATAGACAATAGGTGCAGAAGTAGACCATTCGGCCCCTCCAGTCTGCACCGCCATTCTGAGATCATGGCTGATCATTCACTATCAATACCCAGTCCCTGCCTTGTCCCCATATCCCTTGATTCCCCTATCCATCAGATATCTATCCAGCTCCTTCTTGAAAGCATCCAGAGAATTGGCCTCCACCGTCTTCCGAGGCAGTGCATTCCACACCTCCACAACTCTCTGGGAGAAGAAGCTCTTCCTCAACTCTGTTTTAAATAACTGACCTCTTATTCTCAATCCATGCCCTCTGGTACTGGACTCTCCCAACATCTGGAACATATTTCCTGCCTCAATCCTATCAAATCCTTTAATTATCTTAAACGTTTCAATCAGATCCCCTCTCAATCTCCTCAATTCCAGTGTGTACAAGCCCAATCTCTCCAATCTCTCTGCGTAAGACAGCCCTGCCATCCCAGGAATCAACCTAGTGAATCTACGCTGCACTTCCTCAATTGCCAGAATGTCCTTCCTTAAACCTGGAGACCAAAACTGTACACAATATTCCAGGTGTGGTCTCACCAGGGCCCTGTACAAATGCAAAAGAACATCCTTGCTCTTGTATTCAATTCCCCTTGAATAAAGGCCAACATTCCATTTGCCCTCTTCACTGCCTGTTGCACTTGCTCATTCACCTTCATTGACTGGTGAACTAGGACTCCTAGGTCTCTTTGCATTTCTCCCTTACCTAACTCGACACCATTCAGACAATACTCTGCCCTCTTGTTCCAGCTTCCAAAGTGGATAACTTCACATTTATTCACATTGAATGACATCTGTCAAGTATCTGCCCACTCACTCAGCCTATCCAAGTCTCCCTGTATTCTCCTAACGTCCTCTTCGCATGTCACACTGCCACCCAGTTTAGTATCGTCAGCAAACTTGCTGATATAGTTTTCAATGCCCTCATCTAAATCATTGACATAAATCGTAAGGAGCTGTGGCCCCAATACAGAGCCCTGTGGTACCCCACTAGTCACCTCCAGCCAGTCTGAGAAACACCCATTCACTGCTACCCTTTGCTTTCTATCTGCCAACCAGTTTTCTATCCATGTTGAAACCCTGCCCCCAATGCCATGAGCTCTGATTATACTCACCAATCTCCTATGTGGCACCTTATCGAATGCCTTCTGAAAATCTAGGTACACAACATCTACTGGCTTACCCTCGTCTAACATCCTTGTTACACCCTCAAAAAACTCCAACAGATTAGTCAAGCATGATTTGCCCTTGGTAAATCCATGCTGGCTCGGCCTAATCCTATTTCTGCCATCTAGATGTGCCACTATTTTGTCCTTAATAATGGACTCAAGCATCTTCCCCACGACTGACGTTAGGCTAACAGGGCGATAGTTCTCCGTTTTCTCCTTCCCTCCCTTCTTGAAAAGTGGGACAACATTAGCCACTCTCCAATCTTCAGGAACTGATCCTGAATCTAAGGAACATTGGAAAATGATTACCAATGCATCCGCAATTTCCTGAGCCACCTCTTTTAGAACCCTCGGATGCAGACCATCTGGACCCGGGGATTTATTAGCCTTCAGTCCTACCAGTCTACTCATCACAGTTTCTTTCCTAATGTCAATCTGTCTCAATTCCTCTGATATCTTATGACCCTGGCCCATCCATACATCTGGGAGATTGCTTGTGTCCTCCCTGGTGAAGACAGATCTAAAGTATGCATTAAATTCTGTTGCCATTTCCCTGTTTCCCATAACAATTTCTCCCAATTCATTCTTCAAGGGGCCAACATTGTTCTTAACTATCTTCTTTCTCTTCACATAGCTAAAAAAGCTTTTGCTATCCCCTTTTATATTCCTGGCTAGACTGAGCTCATACCTGATTTTTTTCTCTCCGTATTGCTTTTTTAGTTAAGATCTGCTGTTCCTTAAAGCTTTCCCAATCATCTGTATTCCCACTCATCTTAGCCCTGTCATACTTCTTTTTCTTTAATGCTATACAATCTCTGACTTCCTTTGTCAACCACTGTGGCCCCTTCCCCCTCTTTGAATCCTTCCTTCTCATTGGAATGAACTGCATTTGCATCTTTTGTATTATGCCCAAGAATATCTGCCACTGCTGATCCACTGTCTTTCCTGCCAGGGCATCCGCCCATTTAACTTTGGCCAGCTCTTCCCTCATGGCTCCGTAGTCTCCTTTATTTAATTGCAACACTGACACCTCTGATCTGCCCCTATCCCTCTCAAATTGTAGATAAAAACTTATCATGTTATGATCACTACTTCCTAATGGCTCCTTTACTTCAAGATCACTTATCAATTCCTGTTCATTACACATCACCAAGTCCAAAATAGCCTCGTTCTTGGTTGGCTCAAGCACAAGCTGCTCCAAAAATACATCCCTTAGACACTCCACAAACTCCCTATCCTGGGGTCCAGCACCTACCTGATTCTCCCAGTCCACCTGCATGTTGAAATCTCCCATAACGACTGCATTACCTTTAGCACATGCCAATGTTAACTCCCTAATCAACTTGTACCCAATATCCACGCTACTGTTTGGGGGCCTGTACACAACACCCATTAGGGTCTTTTTACCCTTACTGTTCCTCAGCTCAATCCACACAGACTCTACTTCCCCTGTTCCCAAGTCACCTCTTGCTAAGGACTGAATCTCATTCCTCACCAACAGGGCCACCCCACCCCCTCTTCCCATATTTCTGTCTCTACGATAGCAAGTATACCCTGGTACACTCAATTCCCAGGCCTGATCCCCTTGCAGCCATGTCTCCGTTATCCCAACAGTATCGAAGTTCCCCATTTTCATCTGAGCTTCAAGCTCATCTGTCTTATTTCTGACACTACGCGCATTCAAGTATAGAATTCTTAGCCCATTCCTCCTCTCTTTGCTTAGGTACTGTACCTAACCCAGCTCCTTGAACTTCCATCGGGCAAATTGCACCCTGAATTTTGATGACCTTCTCAAGATCACCCAAACCTTGTACACATTTAACCCCATGCACCTTCTGACCAACCCTCTGGATCTGGATCCCTGCCCCCTGCACATCTAGTTTAAACCCCCTCGAGCAGCACTGGCAAATACTCCTGCAAGAATGTTAGTACCCCTCCGGTTCAGATGTAGACCATCCCTTCGAAACAGATCCCAATGTCCCTGGAACAAAGACCAATTATCCAAAAACCTGAACCCTTCCTTCCTGCACCATGCTCTCAGCCTCGTATTAATGTGCATAATCATTCTATTCTTCGCCTCACTCACACGTGGCACAGGTAGCAATCCCGAGATTGTCACCCTGGAGGTCCTGCCTTTCAGCTTCACTCCTAACTCCCTGAACTCTCTAAGCAGGACCCCCTCACTCACCTTACCTACATCATTGGTCCCTACATGGACCACTACATCTGGGTTCATGCCCTCACTCTCAAGAATAGCCTGCACCCGATCTGAGATGTCCCGGACCCTGGCACCAGGGAGGCAACATACCATCCGAGACTCCCGATCTGCCCCACAAAATCTCCTATCTGCCCCCCTAACTATAGAGTCCCCTAAAACTATCGCTCTCTTCTCTTCCCTCCTCCCCTTTCTAGTTGAGGGTTCAACCTCTGTGCCAGAGGCAGGACCACTACAACTCATTCCTGGTAGGTCATCCCCATCAACAGTATCCAGTACGGTATACTTATTGTTAATGGGAATGGCCGCAGGGGTGCTCTGCTCTCTTTGCCTGCTCCCCCGCCTCTCTGGACCGTCACCCATCTGCCTACTTCTTGGTTTTTTGGTGTGACTACCTCCTGATAACTCCTATCTATCTCTGCCTCCACCTCCCGAATGATCCGTAGTTCATCCAGCTCCCGCTCCAACTCCCTAACTCGGTCTGATAGGAGCTACAGCTGGATGCACCTTTTGCAGGTGTGGTCATCAGGGACAACTGTGTTGACCCTGACCTCCCACATACTGCATACGCAGCACACCACTGCTCTGACTATCTCCCCCATACCTGAACTGGATTAATAGAATAAGTCTAAAAAGCACCTAGCGACCTTACCTTCTTCCCCTCAGCGAGCAATCACACAGGCTTACCCAAGCCCACTTAGCCAAAGCCCAGGACTCTGCTTCCACGGACTCCGCTGCCCGCTCTGACAAGAAGTCCTGCCTTTTAAAGTGCGCGCTCGACGCTGACGTCACTCGCGCCTACGCAGTTCCCCCTCCTCCACAGGTATTGACCAGGTAGGCTTAAATCCTACCTACACGGTCGAATTTTCTGAGCTCCCAGCTGAATCACAAGCTGTAACTTGCTCCCGATTCAAAATTCAGCTTCTGGAAAATGAGCAATGTACTTGTTCCACTCCAATGGTGAAATAGTGGATCGGATAAGAACTTCCAGCTTGCTACCGAATATGTTCAAGGTTTCTGAAAAGACCTCTGATAACTTGAACTACAGAAGCCTATTGGAGCAGATTGTGGGCAAGAGCTGTAGCCAGTTTCTGCTTGGGCCATGCTCTGCCTCAATAAGGCAAGCAAGGTCTCAGAGGCAGGCAGTCAAGACAAGCTAATAAGGCCATGGGAAACCCATTAGAGGTTTGTCAGCTTATGCTCAATTTGACTAATTGATAAACTATTTTGTTCTCATAGTGCATTTGTTTTCACTGTCTTTCATGTTCTGCTCTTAAGCATTGATGTCACTCACTATTCTGATTGTTGTCTAAGGCTAAAAATAGAATAAAGGCAAATCTCACCTATTCAATAACATATCCAGGGAATCTGCAAAACCATCTATTTTTACTTCCATTACACACCTGAGCCTACTACTGTATCCGTTTTTTCTGCTTTTGCAACACAAATTCAACCAAGTATGTAGGGTAATATTATGTTACTGCTTCTTTAAACTAAGTGTTGAAGGAAATAATTATTCAAGTTGCATCAGTGACATCTGCAAATATTTTCATCCCCACCTTCCAAATAGTATCAATTTCACTTCGTAGACAGCAGCACACATGGTAGGACAAACCACCCATTAAATTTCCTCAGGCTCTAATTTGTATCACAGTGGATGAGTTTTGGGAAGTTTTGTCTATTCCATTTGGAGAGCAGAGAACGTATTGAACATGGTTCAAAGTAAAATGTAAGTGATTTAGGATCAATAACGAAAAAGGAAAGGCAAACCTCAGCAGAACAGTGGCCCCACACCAGATTATAAAATGTGGTGCTAGCCTCAATTTTCCCAAAACTCATTTTTAACCAGAACAAGTGGTTCACCTCTACAGGTTCCTTTTTGCCTCTGGTCTATCACTGCAAGAAGTAATTTAAATCAGGACACGCTTGGTTCATTATCTTCTACATAATCAGTTTTGGGTACTTCATCAGTAATCTCAATGGCTCCATCATATTGAGAGTGACATTGTTCACTAACAACTCAGTGCCATTCAAAACTTCTTCCATAAGAATGCTTCTTGACAAATTAAAGGGCAATACAGTCTGGATCTTGCAGATAAGAACCACACAATGTTGATCAGTAGCTCAAATAACTGAAAGTCTGTCAATTTCTCCTATGACTTTAAACAGAAATACATTACTGTGTCTGTAATCATCTCCTGTGGAATGACGTTGAGCTGAATAATAACAGGCATACCAACATATTGTATTTGCCACAAGGATGCAGACATATGGTTTGCATTGGTTGGATTCAGAAGCTCCACTCTCTCATAATTTAGCATAGAGCTTTACTTCACTGAACAAAAGGATGTTAATTTTGTTTTTATTTATTAGGTTGCGTAAAACCACAAGGAATCAATGTAATCAGTGCAATGATCCTGAATGGGTTAACGACTGTCACAATTTTAAAGATGTCTCATTTAAAAATATAATGGCAAGTGACCATATCTCACATTTACTCTGCTGATGCAAAAAAGCACGACGTAATTGGTTTTTTGAGCAAATTAAAAGTAGAAAATTGACAAAACCTAAATGTAAGAAATATATAATAAAGATTTTTGAATATCTCACTGCTCTATTTATATGCTGTGAAATAAACCAGATTAATGATCTATTTTAAACCTTATCTCCTCCAACGGTTCTTTTAGTTTCTATTTTGAACGTGTGTGAATGACTAGTACAATTGACTAAAGTCAGAGGAGAGAAACATTGTTAGAGACATGGGTCACACAATCACATAAATCAACATTAGGCATTGCACGTCAGCTCCCACAAGAGTGAAGTACTAAGTTCATCCATAGAAACAATTTGCACCAAATGCAGAATGGGAAAAGCTTTCTTCAGGAGTTCTCCTAATCCCCAACAGTGACTTCAGTAAAATCCTGAGAAATACTGTAAATAGACTTTAAACACCACTTCTTCAGATGCTTTCCCCCTATGGTTTGTTAAAGTTTTGGGAAGAGATCCTAAAAGCTCTTCCAAAAAAAATTGTCCAGAAAAAGAAATGACATTAGACAATAAACAATAGGTGCAGAAGTAGACCATTCGGCCCCTCGAGTCTGCACCGCCATTCTGAGATCAATCACACAAGCTTACCGAAGTCCCCTTACGCCGACATTGTGATAATAATTTCCAAAGTTCTAAAGATGTTAAATAGATTATTTGTTCGAATCGTTATGGTCCTAAAATTAACAATGATTAAGGTAAGTAATTTAATATTATGAATGTAAATGCCACCAATATAATGAAATGTAAACAAATCTATTGAAGAACTTGCAATTAGTCATCACTAAAAGTGAAAGGCACCCAAGCATTTTGAGTTAATGTTAATGCTTCTGGTGAACAATCCTTTCCTAGAACTAGAAAAGTGAGAAAACAAGGATGTTTAAAGTTTCAAAGTTAGGAAGGGTGAAGAGGACAAAAGGAAAATCTTTGCTATCCATAGATACTGCCCGACCAGCTGAAAATCTCAGGCTTCTAGCACCAGCAGTTATTTTGCTTTTCACTTGTAGACCTTTGTTGAGAAATCCCTAGGAAATAGATTTTCAATAATATTATATTCGCTTATAAAACATGGTTGGTTCTAAAAAGTTCCTGGATGTCAATAGCTCTGAAGATGTATCTTGGGCCCAACATATTGATGCAATTATAAAGAAGGCAGAACAGTGGCTATACTTCATTAGAAGCTTGAGGAGATTGAGTATGTCACCAAGGACTTTAGCAAATTTCATCAGTTGTACTATGGAGAACATCCTTTCTGGTGGTATCATCACCAAATGGTGTTATGCTGCATTGACAAATGCATTGCTCCTGCTTCCTGCACCAAAGTTGACTTCATCAACTTTACTTCCAGCTTCCACCCTGCCCTCAGAGTTACCTGATCATTTTCTCTCTCCTCGTTCTCGATCCCTATGTCTCTATCTCTGAGGACAGCTTATCTACTGATCTTTTATAAACACACTGACTCTCACAGCTACATCGACTACATCTCTTCCCACTTTGTTACTTGTAAAAATACCATCTACTTTTCTCAATTCCTCTGTCTCCACTGTGTCTGCTCTCAGGATGAGGTTTTTCATTCCAGAACTAAGGAGATGTCCTACTTCTTCAAAGAAAGGGGCTTCCATTCCTCCTCTATCAACACTGCCTTTGACCACAACTTTTTCATTTCACACACTTCTGCGCTCACTCCATCCTCCCGCCATTCCACCAGGGATAGGATTCCAAACAAGAGAAAATCTGCAGCTGCTGGAAATCCAAGCAATACACACAAAATGCTGGAGGAATTCAGCAGACCAGGTAGCATTTGTGGAAAAAAGTGCAGTCAACATTTTGGGCTCAAACCCTTTGGCAGGACTGACAGGGATAGGATTCCTCTTATCCTCACCTACCACCCCACATCCAGCAGATAATTTTCCATAAATTCCACCATCTGCAACTGGATCCCACTACCAAGCACATCATTCCCTTCCCCTCCCCCTTTCTGCTTTCCACAGGGATCACTCCCTATGACACTCCTCTGTCCCTCCCCACTGATCTTCCTCCCAGCACTTATCCTTGCAAGCAGAACAAGCGCTACACCTGCCCCTACACCTCCTCCCTCGCTAACATTCAGGGCCCCAAACAGTCCTTCCAGGTGAAGCAATTCTTCACCTGTGAGCCTGTTGGGGTCATATACTCTATCCAGTGCTCCCACTGTGGCCTTCTATATATTGATGAGACCCGATGTAGATTGGGAGACCGCTTTGGCGAGCACCTACAGTCTGTTCATCAGAAAAAAGTGGGATCACCCCAGTGCCCACCCATTTTAAATCCACTTCCCATTCTCAATCCAACATGTCAGTCTATGGCCTCCTCTACTGCCACTATGAGGCTACATTCAGGTTGGAGGGGGCAAGACCTTATATTCTATCTGGGTAGCCTACAACCTGATGGCATGAACAACAATTTCTCAAACCTGGTAATGGCACCCACACCACCATCTCCCATTCTCATTTCACCCTCTTACTTTATCTCCTTTCCTGCCCTTTGCTGCTCCTCCCCTTCCCTTTCTTCCCTGGCCTGTCTTCTATCAGATTCCCACTTCTCCAGCCATTCATCTCTTTCACCAATCGACTTCTCAGCTCTTTACTTCACCACTCCCCCTCTCCTGGTTTCACCTATCACCTCCTACCTTGTATTTCTTCCTCCTCTGTCCCCACCTTCTTACTCTAACTTCTCATCTTTTTTTCTCCAGTCCTGATGAAAGGTCTCAGCCCGAAACATCGACACTTTACTCTTTTCCATAGATGCTGCCTGGCCTGCTGAGTTCTTCCAGCGTTTTGTGGGTGTTGCTCAGATTTCCAGCACCTGCAGGTTTTCTCTTGTTGGTGGTATCACTGTCTGTTATGGAGGGGCCCGATGCCCAGGAAGAGAAAAAGCTGCAGGAAGTTGTAAACTCAGCCAGCTCCACCTGGGCACTGGCCTGCCCACCATCGTGGACATCTTCAAAGGGCAATGCCTCAAAAAAGGGGAATCTGGCATTAAGGACCCCCATGACCCAGAACATGCCCTCTTCTCATTACTACCATCAGGGATGAGTTACAGGAGCTTGAAGACACACAGTTGGCATTTTAGAAGTGGCTTCTTCCCCTCTGCCATCAGATTTCTGAACAGTCCATGGACACCACCTCTCCATTTTTGGTCTCTTTTTTGCAACATTTACTTTTTTAATGTATATTCAATACTGTTCCTTGTAGCATATTTTGTATATTGCACTGTAATACTGAAAATAACTGAAAATAAACTTGAATCTGATTCAATATAAGATGATGGAAATAATGCAAAAACTTGGCTAGCTTTAGATTTACCACCCAGGAGATGTAGATAAAATTATGAGAGGCATAATGTTGTTAATCGAGCTTCTCCCCCATAGGAGGTATGGGTTGAAGATGAGAAAAAAGAGGTTTAAAGATTTGCAAAGTAAGTTCCATTACACTGAGAATGGCATATGATATGATAGTACATTTAAGAGGTATTCGACAAACACATGATCGAACAGGGAATCGAGGAATACATCCACAGACAGGCAGATGAGGTTATTTTAGTTTGGTGTTATGGTTGACGTAGATATGTAGGCAGAAAGTCCTGTCCTTGTGTCTTACGCTTCTATATAATCCTAGTTAAACTGTAAACTCTGATGGAATAAAGCTAGTTACATTCAAGGCATACAGTTTTTAAGCATAGGCTTTATGGGGATGATAAATATTGATAGAACATTATCAGTTCTTCAATTTGTTATTGACATTAAGATCCATTGATGGCAGAGACCAGTGGAAGTCTTGAATTTCCTTTGACCCATATTACACTGGCATTTCAAGTAAAGACAGCCCGCACAGAAATCATCAGCATTTCTTCATCTCTTTAGCATCTCACTGATTTTCATGTAACCGAAAACACACGCAACATAAATAAGAGGAACTTAAATTAGATAACTCACTGAATTTGTGTTCAATATCACTTGTAGACAGTGTGTTGTTAATTCTTCAGTAGCAATGAATTTTTGACCTAAGTGACCAGCAAACTATTTAATTATATCATAATGTGATATTTGTGATACCAGAAGATCAAATGATGTTATCAGAAAAGGTTGTGCAAAATTAAAACACATCTGTTTGCTATGGTACACTTGCAGGAGATGAGCTACTCACAAAACAACATCAATCTTAAATGACCTCTTTAAAAATAGTAACACTTAATGCTGATTTTATGGCAAACCGCCAGTCAATTTCTGGCTTTTGACAAATGGGCATTATGACATCACACACGAATAGAAACTAGATAATGACATCAGTAATTAGCTCTGTGACATTGTGACATGAATAGCCAGCAATCAACACATGCTTTGAAACTTCCTGTTATTTTCAATGCTATCTTGACATTCGTCTAATGCCCAGGCATTTCTCTTTTACAAGAGAAAATTACCCTCCTTTCCCTGCAGCTAACCAGACATCTGAGAATATTTACAGAAATTAACAGCTCTACCTTTCCTCAAACCTCATTTTCAGAGCGGTAATGAAAACTATTAGCCCGTTTTGACAAACCTGGAAGAATGACCTTCAGTGCCTCTTGAGTAGCTATTAAACCACTTAACCCCCTGCACTAATGTCAACATTTTTAAACTTTAACGCAAAGGTTCTTGTGTAACCGATCAGCAGTTAATGAGGGAATCTGAATAAAATGACAAGCTTTGACCTGGATGTGCTAACTTCCATAGGAAGTGATATGACAAGCGGATAATCCCTTGTGTATGAAAGTAAAATGTCTTGTCTGGATCTACATTTTTTTTAAAAAGTAATATTTCTACCAAAAAGTGGGGGTCATATTGAGACAAAATTGTACAACACAATTACATTACATTAAAAATAGTTACTCTGTAGTAGAATTAGCTTAGTTGGTATTTCATTGCTGTAATGTTGTCAGTGCATTTTCTGTTGCTGAAGTGTGCCTGGTGAGATCAGCATCTGAATACAACGCAACTGCTGACTCATTCAAATGCTAACTTACCTTTCAGCTCCAATCCTTGGGGGGAAGAATACTCCATTCATCCTTGGCACCGTTGGAAGTGCACTATCTGATTTTATTTGCCTATGTATGGATTTCCTCTTGCTTTCTCCGGCTATAGCCACTAGTGTCGGCTCCTGTATACCTGCATGTCTATAGTTTACCACCCCTATCAATCCAGGCACAACCTTTACTATGTCTTTTATTGTCTTCTTTATTGCAGAGGCTCGGGAGGTGCCATCTGCCTAGTATTCTCCCAGGAATTCACTCGAGAGCAGCATAGAAGAGAAGGAATACACTGTGCCATTATGATGGATGGAACCAAGAACATGTTCAGATAGTGGTGAACTCGGGCAGTTGAACTGGTTAGTGTGCAGCTCCACGTCATACCCAGTGAGTATACTGAGATAAATCTATTGTAAATAATAATAACTGGAAGGGCACATAACTTAGTAGGACAGGCAGATCTTAATGGTCTCCTTAGACCCTGAGTGGATCACTGCCGCAGACTGCAGAAGGAAGCAAAATGTGGCTTCTTCCACCCACAATGACATGAGGGCTATGGAAAGACATTTATTCATGAATCGCCAATAAAGGAAAAAAACGTGACCAAATACAGTCACAAATGCTCCGAAACAAATGTTGCTTAATGGGTGAAATTCCTACACATGAAACTGTGTGATTTACACCCAACAGTCAAGTGTTTGAAATTTGCAATTAAACACACTGGAGTTAATTTGACAAGCTGTGAAAAACAGCAGCGTGCAAATCAAATTTCTGGACAACTTGCATAACTAAACCAGCAAGTCTTTGATGGCTTATTAATTACGGATGATCTATGTGGAAGAGATGTAATGCAAGGAGACAGTCCATACCTCACCCCCAAGAAGATCATCTGTAGTTTCACCACCATCTCTTGGCAGCATCACTATTATTTTCATCACATTCTCTTTTGATCTCTTCCTATCATTGACTTCCCTTTTTTCATTCCACTCCTCCCCCCACCTTTCTCTACAACCATTACCATTTTCTAACATGTTCCTGGTCCCAGTGTAAGGTTGTCAACCCAAACTGTGGTTCACGCTTCATGAATTCTGCCTGACCAACTGAGTATCCTCAGAATTTTTGTTTTTATTTCAGTTTTCTAGAACGTGCATTCTTGACTTTATTTTATCTTAAGCCCCACACCTGCACAAGTTATAATGGAAATTTCACCCTGGAACAAATCATTTTCTGAGCAAATTACTTGCTCTGGAATATGTACTGAAACTGCTTAGACTGCAGACAGACTACCAGCTCTCACCATATTGATGATATATTCTACAATTTACATGAAGCAATAGCAAAGATTTTGGAAATTAATAGTATATAAACAATTTATATACCACTTTTTAAATTTCAAAAATAAACCTCATTCAAAAAGATATGCTGTATACAAATGCAAAAAAAATTCAAATGCTGACCATTCTATTTACCAAGAGAGTCCTCCTTCGTGATCTTGCCTGCAGTTTGCATATCATCAGCAGCCAACCATAATCAAGTGCTTGAGAAACTACACAACACCATCTCCAAACAAGAAACAGTTCACCCCGACATAGTTCATATCACAGTCAGAGATTTAAATCAGGCTTGGTTGAAGAAAGCCCTGCTCAATTTCCATCAGCATATAACCTGTAGCAGCAGAGGCCCCAACACACCAGACTACAGCTTTACTAATTTAAGGAATGCTTACCATTCCATGTCCAGATGGCACTTTGGGAAATCTAATCACTTGGCTTTCCTCCTCCTACCTGTATACAGGCAGAGGCTAAACAGCAAGACTCCAGAGATCAGGGCAACAGAGAAGTGGTTGAAGGAGGCAAAGGAGCAACTATGATTGCTTTGAGTCAATGGACTGGGTTGTCTTCAAGGACTCATCAGTGGATCTGAATGAATACACCATGGCTGTCATGGACTTTATAAAAGCAGTCACATAATTGCTGAGAGCTTTCCCCAAAACAAAACCCCTGAATAAACCATGAGATTCACAATCTCCTGAAGGCCAGATCTGAGGCATGCAAGTCCAGCGATCAAAAGAATTACAAGAGGTCCAGGCACTGTGCAATCTCCGGAAAGCCATTTCTCCTGTGAAGTGGCAATTCCAGACTAAACTTGAAATAATGAAGGACGTTCGGCAGCTGTGACAGGGGTTGAATACTGTCATCTCTTAAACGTAATCAAGTGACAAAGGTGACATCAGGACTTCACTTCTGATTGAGCTCAATGCCTTCTATTCTCACTTTGACCATCAGAACATGGAGGATCTATCACAAACTCCCACAGTCACCAATAACCCTGTGATTTCAGTTTCTGAGGCTGATGTGAGAGCATGATTCAGGAGGGTGAACCCACAGAAAGCGTCCATTCCAGACGGCGTACCTGGCCAAGTACTAAAGACCTGTGCTGATCAATTGGCTGGAGTGTTCACTGAGATCATTAACCTCTCGGTTCCGCAGTCTGAGGTACCCACCTGCTTCATGCAGGCTTCAGTTATACTGGTGCCTTAAAAAAACATGGTAATCTGCCTGAACATCTCTGGTCCAGTAGCACTTACATCCACTGTGATATGAAACATATCAACTCCTGCCTGAGAAGCAACTTGGATCCACTCCAGTTTGCCTACCAGCACGACAGGTCAGCATCAGATGCCATTTCATCAGCTCTTCACTCAACCCTGGAGCATCAGGACAGGAAGATGCCCTTCATTGACCACATCTCAGCATTCAATACCATCATCCCCTCAAAACTAATCAATAAGCTTCAAGACCTTGGCCTCGGTATTTCCCTTGTGCAATTGGATGCTCAATTTCCTCTTTTGCAGACCCCAGTCAGTTCAAATTGGCAACAACACCTTCTCCACAATTTCCATCTGCACAAGTGCACCTCTAGCCTGTGTGCCTAAGCACAACACCAATGCCATATATAAGTTTGATGATGACATCACTGTCTTAGGCCAAATCAAAGGTGGTGGCGAATCAGCATAAAGGAGGGAGATTGAAAACCTGGCTGAGTGCTGCCACAACAACAACCTTTCACTTGATGTTAGCAAGACCAAGGAGATGATTATTGGTTCAGGAGCAGGAAACCAGAGGTCCATGAGCCAGTCCTCGAAGGGGATCTGAGGTGGAGAAGGTCAGCAGCTTTCAATTCAGTGTCATCATTTCAGATGTCCTGTCCTGGGCCCAGCATGTAAGTGCAATTATGAAGAAAACATGACAGCACCTTTACTTTCTTAGAATGTACAAAGATTCAGGATGATATCTAAAACTTTGACAAATTTCTATAGATGTGTAATAGAGAGTATATTGACTGGCTGCATCGCAACCAATGCTCTTGAATGGAAAATCTAACAAAAGGTGATGGACACAGACCAGTCCATCACGACTAAAGCACTCCCAGCCTGCTAACAATGCACTATTGGTCAACATCTTTTGAAAAGATCATGAAACCATCTTTTTGACTTCTTTTATGACTTATACATTTGCTTCTTGTCTTGAATGTGACTCTGGAACTGTTGAAGCCTGTGTTTCAGTGTTTGGAGACCGTTTGGGTGGTTCAGTGCTCTGCATTCTCCGAAAGGATTCCAGGGGGCAGTGGCAGCTTGAGCGAACGTCACGGTGACAAAGCTGCAGGATGGTGCATCAGCCAACACTTGACTCCATTGTGCCGGGCAATTGTTCGCCAATGAAAGCGGTGAGTTCAACTGAAGCATCAAGGCAAGTGCGAAAGTTTGGAGATTGTTTGTGTGTTCCAGCATTCTGCAGTCTAGAAGAGGATTCTGGGAGGCAGAAGCAGTACGCACAAACCTCATAGCAAGCAGGCTGCAGGCCGGGGAGCAAGCCAATGTTTGGCTCAGTTTCGCAGATTATAGCTTCCATTGTTCACCAATTAAAGGGAGATTGAAGCATCGAAGCAAGTGCAGAGGGTCAGAGCCGGCTGCTTGCCTTTTGATCAGTTGCTCTATACCAGAGAAGGGAGAGCCCGCCACTACCTCCGGAGAGTGTTGCCCAGGTTTTTCCACGTTTTGGATGTGGACTTGGACTATAGACTCTTCTATTCAGTTTTTATATTCCTTGTATTTTTGCCCAATCTTCTCAGTTTTTTTGTACGGGGAGGGGGATTTGGGGGTCAATGTGCCTGTTCCATTTTTGTGCATTTGTTCATTCAGGGAGGTGGGATTTGGGGCTTGACGATCGTGCTGCCTTTCTTTTCTTTCTTGGTTTCGTGACTACCTGGAGAAGTGAAGAATTTCAGAGTTGTATACATTGATAATAAATGAACCTCTGAAACTCCCCCACAATTGAACACATCTACACGAGTGTTGTTGCAGGAAAGCAGCGTTCCCCATCAGGGATGCCACCATCCAGGCCATGTTCTTTTCCTGCTGCTGCCACCAGGAAGAAGGTACAGGAGTTCAGCACTCACACCACCAGGATCTGGAACAGTTATTACCCCTCAACCATCAGGTTCTTGAACCAAAGAGGATAACTTCTCTCACCCCATCATTGAAATGTTCCCACAACCTATGGACTCACTTTCGAGGACTCTTCATCTCATGTTCTCAGTACTTATTGTTTGTTTGTTTATTTGTTTATTTATTTATTTATTATTTTTTTTCTTTAGTATTTGCACAGTTTGTTCTCTTTTGTACACTTGTTGTCCACCCTGATGGGCACAGTGTTTTATTGATTCTATTTTGGTTAGTGAAGTTATTGATTATGCCCGCAATAAAACAAACCTCAGGAATGTATATTGTGATATATAAGCGCTTTGGTAATACATTTACTTTGAGCTTTGAAAACAATGCAGTCCTCTGCTTACGCTTGTAATCTGTACAATTACAGTGTTATTGGTTCTATACGTGATAGTGTTTGCTCAGTTTGGTTACATAGCACTGTTGTGATTCATGTGGCCTCCTTGAATGATACAAATTGGAAGTGCTTGGAAGACTTCTACCCCAGCACTTCCCCACAGCGGGGTTGCACTGGCTGAACCAAACTTACGTGCATTGCTTAACACATACTCTTATAGTCAGGAATATGCCAGGTGGCAGTATTCCCTTACAGATGTCTTGTTGTATTGAAAGACCAACATGTTTCAGGTAGAGAGCAGCTCTCTCTGAGCTGATAATCTTTCTGATAACTCTCATAAAACAGGAATGAGAGGGGGTCTCAAATGAATGCATCAACTTTAATTGAACCTCACAGTTGCGCAGGTCTTTTAATGTTACAATGCTGGTAGTTCTCATCAAAATCAGTTTGACACCATTTCAGGCAGAGGCCTAGCCAAAAGGGAATTACAGAATTGAGTTTGTTATGAGCTTTTGAGATAACACTTCAGATCTTCAGAATATTGAGTTTAAGGGAGTTTCTACTTATTGAATGATGTTGAAAATCCCCCTATACATCCATATACAGTTCCAAAAAATTTGGCCAAAGACTTAATAAGTAATAAATAGAGCTGGAGAGACTAAGAGGTATAATGGCATGCTCCAGGTAATTGTAGAATTACTTTAGATGAACATTGTTCAAAAATAAAACAGATCATGAGTTTAGTTTTGGTTTCAAAGAACTGAAGCCTCGCTCTAGTGGTGTGCATATCATTTTCACTGTATTCAAATTCACTTTACCTTGTATGTCATGATGAATTTCCAGCAATGTTTCTATGCAATACCCCTGGTGAGCACCAGGGGGAGGTCACGATTCAGGAATGGATATTAAATCAAACATTTCAAGCAGCCATGGTAGTTAAGTTACTGTTATCCCTACAGACTTGAATGACTTTTGTTTTCCATTTTATCCGTTTTCTGAGAGAGGATATAGTAACAAGAACTGAACTAATTCAGAAAGGCTTGAAAGATCATGAAAAAATGAGCTCTCCATTATATTAACTTTTTTAATTTTAAGCTATTTTAAACCGTAAAGATCATATTATGTTTCATATAATTGTGTGTTTGCCTTTGAATAAGAACAATTTCCGTAAGGATTGGGATCAATGAGCTATAAAGAGAGGATAAATGGACTAAGATTAGTTTCTACAGCAAAACAAAGGTGCAAGAAATGAGTCAAGATTTTAAAGTAATAAGGTAATTAAAGTGGAAGCTAGCAATTTGCTTCTGAATTAATTCCTTTCCAAAATTAGGAAATCATAAGCTTGAAAGAATTTCAAGTATCACTTTTTCTTAGAGTTGTCAGCCTGTGACACAAGCAGCAGCTAAGAGAAATGGGCACAAAGATGATAGCTTGGAGAAAAAGACGTTGAAAGTAGGGCAAGATGGTGATTGATAGATTGAGGTGTGCAGGGACAACTGCTGCCTGGCGTACTGCTCCACTGGGTTTAGCAGACTGGTAGATTTTCACTAATTCCACATAGAGAAGAAATGGCACTTCTCAGTCCATTTGCCAGATGAAAAAGCAAACAATTGCCTGCACAATACCATCTATTGCCTTGCTTTAACATGATCTTCTTCATCAACCCATTGCAATCATTGGTTAATTATTTATGAATATACGGTTTAGTACAAGGAGAAACATTGCAGAGAAGATAGAATTGCTTTCCATTTAATAATGGGGTGGTTCTGCTACTGTGAATATAATTTACGTGAACCTGCTTTCTTCGAGCAGCTTGTCTGTTAATGATCTTTGCCCTACAGAGGGTAACACCGAGGTTGCAGTTTAAAAGCTGTTGGTGCTGTTCACTGTGGGTGGGCTGATTAGATAACTCTTGAATGACAAAGTTCTACGTTGGCCACGATTGTCCTCATAAATTTTCTCCTGAGCTCCTCACATATGAATGGACCCCATACTGTATTGTCTTGAAAATAACAATGGCTAAGTTTTTAAGTGGGATACAGCATGGAAATAGAAGAGCTATTTTGGTGATGGCATGATAATCTGCACTACGACCAAAATTCGGATGTCATCATCATGAATAATGACATTAGCAGTTAATACAGACTTCATCTATTTGTTTTAAATTTTGTTTTATTAAAGTTATCTCCTTGTTTTCATCACTAGCTCTCAGTTTCTGGAGTGTATTATGATGTATATGTGAGACATAAGTGCACATATGTGGTATATTATGAGCTGCAATGCTCTATCAGCAGTGATTCTCCATATCCTCTGCATTAACCACTCTTAGAAAAAGTCCATATGCATTAAGAAATAGCACGTTAAGAACCGGACTCCCTGATACAAAGAATGGAGCACCACTGGGCCTAAAAATACTTCAGGCTTGCATGTGGCTACTTTAGAGGCATTTGCCCTGTTGCTAAGCATGGTGTGGGTAACCCTCAGTGGCGACCGGCAGGTATGAAGATGAGAGCAAATGCCAGCTCTGCTCTGTTCAGAAAAGGGAAAACCGACAAAATTCTATGAAAGTATGAATTATACTGAGCTGGTATTGTGCAACCAGTGATGTGGCTTTGGCTGTGTGGATAAGGAAGTTGCAGTCAATTTCTGAAATAATGGAGTGCTTTATTTAGTGAGTGGGTGAGCCTGACCAGGGAACTGCACAAACCAGGGAAAGTTTGCATATTCTTTCACAATCAGTTTTGGATGCAACAGCATCAGATGTGGCAGCCTTCCATTTCATAACCAGATAAGATTTACTGGCAATCTAGCACTTTCATGGTTACTTTTACTGAGGAGAACTTTTCTTTAGATTTCAAATGTACTTAATTATCTCACGAGAGCTGATTGATAAGTTCACCCCTGAATTTGGCAAGAACGTCCTTCCTCAAATTTGGAGACCAAAACTGCACACAATACTCCAGGTGTGATCTCACCAGGGCCCTGTACAACTGCAGAAGGACCTCTTTGCTCCTATACTCAACTCCCCTTGTTACGAAGGCCAACACGTTATTAGGTTTCTTCACTGCCTGCTGTACCTGCATGCTTACTTTCAGTGACTGATGTACAAGAACACCTAGATCTCATTGTACTTCCCCTTTTCCTAACTTGACACCATTCAGATAGTAATCTGCCTTCCTGTTCTTGCCACCAAAGTGGATAACCTCACATTTATCCACACTAAACTGTATCAGCCATGCATCTGCCCACTCACCCAACCTGTCCAAGTCACCCTGCATTCTCCTAACGTCCTCCTCATATTTCATACTGCCACCAGCTTTTTGTCATATGCAAATTTGCTAATGTTACCTTTAATCCCTTCATCTAAATCATTAATGTATATTGTAAATAGCCACGGTTCCAGCACCAAGCCTTGTGGTACCCCATTAGTCACTGCCTGCCATTCTGCAAAGGACCCATTAATCCCTACTCTTTGTTTCCTGTCTGCCAACCAATTTTCTATCCACGTCAGTATCCTACTCCCAATACCATGTGCCCTAATTTTGCCCACTAATCTCCTATGTGGGACCTTATCAAAGGCTTTCTGAAAGTCCAGGTACACTACATCCACTGGTTCACCCTTGTCCATTTTCATAGTTACATCCTCAAAAATTCCAGAAGATTAGTCAAGCATGATTTCCCCTTCATAAATCCATGCTGACTCAGACCGATCCTGTTACTGCTATCCAAATGTGCCGCTATTTCATCGTTTATAATTGACTCCAGCATCTTCCCCACCACTGACGTCAGGCTAACTGGTCTATAATTCCCTGTTTTCTCTCTCCTTCCTTTCTTAAAAAGTGGGATAACATTAGCTACCCTCCAATCTACAGGAACTAATCCTGAATCTTTAGAACATTTGAAAATGATTACCAATGCGTCCATGATTTCTAGAGCCACCTCCTTAAGTACCCTGGGATGCAGACCATCAGGCCCTGGGGATTTATCAGCCTTCAGTCCCATCAGTCTACCCAACACCATTTTCCACCTGATGTTCCTCCGTTACCCTAGGTCCTCTGGCCACTATTACATCTGGAAGATTGTTTGTGTCGTTCCTAGTGAAGACAGATCCAAAGTACCTGTTCAACTTGTCTGCCATTTCCTTGTTCCCCATAATAAATTCACCCGTTTCTGTCTTCAAGGGCCCAACTTTGATCTTAACTAATGTTCTTCCTCTTCACATACCTGAAGAAGCTTTTACTATCCTCCTTTATATTCTTGGCTAGCTTACCTTTGTATTTCATCTTTTCTCCCCGTATTGTCTTTTTAGTTATCTTCTGTTGCTCATTAAAAGTTTCCCAATCTTCCGGCTTCCTGCTCATCTTTGCTATGTTATACTTCTTCTCTTTTATTTTTCTACTGTCCTTGACTGCCCTTGTCAGCCACGGTCACCCCTTACTCCCCTTAGAATCTTTCTTCCTCTTTGGAATGAACTGATTCTGCACCTTCTGTATTATTCCCAGAAATACCTGCCATTGTTGTTCCTGCGGCCAACTTGCAGATCTATGGAACAGTAACTGTGGACAGGATATGTAAACTGTAAACATCAGGAATGTAAACTGTACATAAACTATGCACATCCAGATATTAAATAAATAGCAATAAATAATGAGCATGAAATAACAAGATAGCAGAGTCCTTAAATGAGCATAGTTTGGGGGGTAGTAACTGTGCTGTCTTTACGAGTTATTTAGTTTATAATATTTTCGCTTAGTAATTCATTCAATAGTATTTTCTAGTTAGAATTAGAAGTGTTTAAAGTATATTCATTGCATGTAAAATATATCGGCATGCGATGACATCACATCCGGTTTCGCCGCGTCTTGTGGGAAAATACCGGTTTGAAATTAGCGCGAGGGTGGGGGCTTTCCACGAGGCTCACCTGAGCAGAAGTTGTTTGCAGGCATGAGAAATCACAGTGAGAGCAACGCTGTAAGTTAATAGATAATCGATATATTGAACTAAGATGTTAATGCCGATCCTGTTAGAAGTAACGACGGTAGATAATGTTTATGCTTTCGTTAGTTAAAGAGTCGCGGATAGTTTGCATGGAAGTGTATTTAAAGTAGTCAATGGAGCAGGTAAACTCTCCCTGTATACTGCACCTTAGTGTAATGTAGTTATAGTCACCTTTGCAAGTATTTACACTTGAAATGTGATATTAAGGAAGGAACAAATACTGTATCAATCTTGTATTGTTTTATCAACAGTTTTCACCATATGTTAATGTGAAGAGTGAACAGTAAATGGTTAATCTTACTGCGATCTGGTTTTCATTGGCTGTGGTTTATCTCGACGTTAAATTCGGCGTTCGTTACACGCGAAGGAGAACGTTACAGTAACTGTTCTTGAACCTGATGGTGTGAGTCCTGAGGCACCTGTACCTTCTACCTGATGGTAACAAGAAAAGAGCATGCCCTAGGCGATGAGGATCTTTGATGGTGGATACTGCTTTTCTACAGCAACTTTCATGTAGATGTGCTCAATGGTTGGGAGGTTTCTTTCCGTGATGATACTGGGCCAAATCTACGACCATTTGGAGGATGTTGTGCTCAAAGGCATTGGTGTTCCCATAACAGTCAGCATACTTTCCATTACACATCTATTGAAATTTGCCAAGGTTTTTGATGACATGCTGAATCTCCGCAGACCCCTAAGAAAGTAAAGGCACTGTTGTGCTTTCTTCTCAATTATATTTATATAATGGGTCCAGTTCAGGTCCTCTGAGATAGTGACACCCAAGAATTTAAAGTTACTGACCTTTTTCATCTCTGATCCACCAATAAGTCTATTATCAGTTCCTTGGTCTTATTGACATTGTGTGAGAGGTTGTTTATGTGATACCACTCAGCCAAGTTTTTAATCTCTGTCTTGTAAGCTGATTTATCACCATGTTTGATACAGCCCACATCAGTGGTGTCATCAGCAAACTTGCATATGGTGTGGAAGCTGTACTCAGCCATGTAATCATAGGTGTAAGCAAGTAGAGCAGGGGCTAAGTACAAATCTTTGCGGTGCTCCTGTACTGTTGGAGACCACACTTGGAATATTGTAAGCAACTTTGGGCCCCTTATCTAAGAAAAGATGTCCTGGCTTTGGAGAGGGCCCAGAGGAGGTTCATGAAAATAATTTCAGGAATGGAACAGTTAATGTATGAGGAGTGTTTGATGGCTCTGGGCCTGTACTTGCTGGAGTTTAAATGAATGGGGTGGGGGATATCTCATTGAAACCTAATGAATGTTGAAAGGCCTCGAAAGAGTGGATGTGAAGAGGATGTTTCTTATAGTGGAAAAATCTAGGACCAGAGGGCCTAGACTCTAGGAAAAAGGGATGCCCATTTAGAACAGGAATGCAGGGGAATTTCTTTAGCCAAAGGGTTATGTGGCGACCCACTTCCTAGCGCACTCGAACCGGCTCACAAATAGCCAGCGCGCTGGCATAAAGGCCAGTCCCATAAGGGCGCCAAGTCTACTTCACCAGCAAGGGGAAAAGCTCGCGCGCGGGACAGGACTGTGAATACGCGCCCCCTACAGTATCCCCGCCCGGGGAGGGCGGGATCAGGAAGGCTTTAAAGCAAGGCCACAAAGTCTGAATAAAATCTCTTTTGTAACTGCAGTTCATCAACTACGTGTCGTTATTTCAGCACTGTGTGTAGCACACCGCTACAGTACTGTTTTTGTGGAATTCATTGCCACAGATGGCTATTGTATATTTAACGTGGAGAGTGATTGGTTCTTGATTAGTCACGGCATAAAGGTTACAGGGAGAAGACAGGAGAGTGGGGTTGAGAAGGATAATATATCAGCTATGATGGAATAGCAGAGGAGACAATGGGGGGGGGGCGAAATTGCCTAATTCTGTTCCTATGTCTTACAGTCTTATGAATATTTGCAAATCCAAGAAGTTGATCCAGTGGTGATTCAGAAAAACAAAATGCATTGCCATGAATTTTTACCATTGAGCACCATGAGTCCTGAAGAAGGGTCTCTGCTGAAAATGTCAATTGTTTACTCTTTTCCACAGATACTGCCTGGCCTGGTGAGTTCCTCCAGCATTTTGTGTGTTACCATGAATCTCTGACAGAATTGTCAATCCAAAAGACCAAAAGCATGAGTCACACTTACACAAGGATACATCTCACAATCCATGAGTATTATAAATTAGAAATGGAGGAAGTGAACACTTCAGAAGCAAATTGAATTATTCTATACAACTTTAATAAAGGACTTTGATGTTCTCAGGAGTAAACATAAAGTTACTATTTTCTTTATTTTGGATGGTAGTATTGCTATGTATTGAAAGCCTAGTGCCACAATATTTAATTTTTTCCTAATTAAGCTAAATGTTGGGAAAATTGGCATAAAGGCTATAAATCCATTCTGGTAGCATAACCAATAGGACTGCACGCAAATAAAAAATGATGAACGGTTTTACATGTTCAATTTTTGATCTGGAGTCTGCATGCTTCAATTTCTGTTTGTAAAATTGAACTAACTTTGAAGAGAACAGTGATTGTGATTAAAAGGATTCAGCAGGTATTTGCATTCCCGGCTCTTACTTTTATACAAATAGTAATGGTATTTTCAGTCTCATTGTCCATATAAAAGAAAATCAATTCTGGAAAGTTAACATTTAAGCAAAGCCTTGATGTATTTTTTTTAAGAGGAGGAAATTCACAGGTTGAATTTTTAGTTGAATTTTAAAGCAAACTCTAGCAAAGACATTGTGCAGATCACCTGCTTTCGATTCTATTGACAGGCTGCCTGATATCCACCCTGCGTTATACATTTAAAAATAATTAGATTTTTGGATTCTGATATTGGTTGTGACAGTTCTGATTGTGAAATGTCATTCTTGTCTAGTGAAGAATTTGTAACACCAGAAGTAAATGAACAACAATTCAGAGGAACTCAGAAGGTCAGGCAGCATCTATGAAGAGGAATAAATAGTTGTCATTTTTGGCCAAGACCTTTCATCAGGACTGAGAGGAAGGGGGAAGAAGCCAGGAAAGGAGTACATGCTGGCAGGTGATGTGTTCTCAGGTGAAAGGGGAAGATGGATGAAATAATAAGCTGGGAGGTGATTGGTGGAAGGGTAAGAAGCTGAGGAAGAGGTAATCTGATAGGGGAGGATAGTAGAGGATGGGAGAAAGGGAAAGAGATGGGGCACCAGAGGAAGGTGATGGGCAGGAAAACAGAAGAAAAGAGGTGAGAGGAGAGACAGAATGCTGAATGAAGGAAGAGAGGAGTGGAAGGGCAAAGAAATTACTGGAAGTTAGAGAAATAGATGTTCATGCCATCAGGTTGGAGGTTACCCAGATGTAATATGAGGTGTTGTTCCTCCAAACCGAATGTGGCCTCATCATGGTAGAAGGAGAGGCCTTGGACCAACATGTCAGAATGGTAACGGGAAGTCAAAATTGCAATGGGTGGCCACCAGGAAACCTTGCCTTTTGTGATGGATGGAGCAAAGGTGCTTGATGATCTACCAGTCTACCTTTTTCTCACCAACGTAGCAGAGCCCACACTTGGAGCACTGGATATAGTAGATGACCCCCCAGCAGACTTGCACTTGAAGTGTCACCTCAATGAATAGTGATGAGGAAGGAGGTGTCAGCTCTGACAGAGTACCTCATTGAAAAGCAACATCACTTGTCTTGGTTGCTGGAGTAAAGGTTGAACCTCTGATGCCTGTCTCAGAGGCAAAGCTCAAAGAGAAAAAGCTAAAATACAATTTTTAAATAGACCTTTTCCTCAGATTACTAAGTGCATAGTCAGCATACTGTGTGCTCCCATCTCATTTTGCCAGCACCATTCAGTATTTTGTGTATATGCAAACCATCAATGCCATGTAAATTATTATGACACTCCTACACATTTACATCTTGGGATCCTGTCACAGTTCCTCAGTATATCACAGCTGAACAGTTCTCACCACTTCGAGGTGGATGAACGCATATTCCAACTGTTCACTGAAAACAATTAAAAGCTGAAAGCTTGGTTGATGATCCTTTTCTACAAAGTACATTCCAGTTTCCCCACCTACGCACACCACTGTGAGAATACTCTGACCTGCAGATCTTACAATCAAAAGAACCTCTGGGCTCTTTTGGCAAGATGAGCTGTCTGTGAGCCATGAAGAGAATGAAGGAGCATGGCCCATTCTAGGTGTGAGCTGAACCAACTGGTTTCAGGTTGGCAGAAGTAGTTGCAAACACGTATCTTAGCCAGTTCCTCAAGGAGAGGAGGGGAAAAACAGATTCAAATTCCAGGAATAAAAAGAGGAAGTGCTGGAAATACTCAGTAGGCCAGTGGTTTTAGTGAACAAAGGGACAGTTAACATTGCAGGTAAATGATCCTTCATTAGAAGTGCACAGGGCATGCATGTTTCCAAAATTTTCTCTTCCTATTTTAGTTTTCCTGCATCTAGAGTATTCTGCTATTATTGCATACCCAGCCACCTCTGTTGTAAAGGTGGAAATGTCCACAAGTGTGGGCCTGTTTATGTCTGTATTTGGTGAAGTTTTATGTACTTGGATACAAGCAAAACGTATTCTGCTGTTAAAGAGTCCGATATGAATGTACTGACTTAATAAACTGGCAGCTGGAGTAGATCATAAATCTCCCCAAACCTGTTCTGGCATTTAATAATGTAATGGCCAATCTCCTTGTAACCTCTGCTTAACAGTGGGCAAGACCCTTAACAGTGTTGATGAGCAGAGAGATCTTGGGATCCAAGTACATAGCTCTATGAAAGTGGCTACACGGTCAATAGGGTGGCTAAGAAAGCTATGGGAATGCTGACGGAAAGTCAAGAAGTTATGTTACAACTTTGTAAAACTCTGGTCAGATCACTTCTGGAGGATTGCATACAGTCCTGGTTGCCCCACTATGGGAAGAATGTTGAGGCTTTGGAGAGGGTGCAGAAGAGATTACCATGATGTTGCCTGGTTTAGAGGGCACGTACTATCATGAGAGGCTGGATAAACATGGGTTGTTTTCTTTGAAGCAGCAGAAGCTGAGAGAAGATCTGATGCAGGTTTATACGATGATAAGAAGCATAGATAGAGTAAACGGGAAGTACCTTTTTCCCATGGTAGAAATGTCTAACACCAGAGGGCATATTTTTTTTTTACATAGAGGGTAGTGGGTGTGAGGAGAGCACTGCCAGGGGTGGTGGTAGAGGAAGCTACAATAGGGACATTTAAAAGACTTTTTGATGATTGAAAAGTAGAGCGTTATATGGAAGGGAAGCATTAGATTAAAGCTTGGGTAGGTTAAAAGGTCAGCACAACACTGTTCTTCCATTCTTCTAAACTCTAGTGGATTCAACACTGTCTAATCTTTGCTTATAATTCAACTCACCCATTCCAGGTATTTGTCTCCTAAGTCTCTGTACTGCATCCAAAGTATTAACATCCCTACTTAATTAAGGAGACCATTACCTCAAGCAGTTTGATTGATTTGATTGAAGGAATTGATTGTGGAATTCAGGAAGGGGAAGTCAGGAGAACATACATCAGTCCTTATTGAGGAGTCAGTGGTCAGTGGTCGAAAGGGTGAGCAGCTTTTAAGTGCCTAGGCCTTAACACTCTCTATCCTGGGCCCAGTGCATTGATATAGTCACAGAAAGGGCATGCTGGTGGCTCTAACCACAAACAACAGAAAATCTGCAATGCTGGAAATCCAAACAACACACACAAAATGCTGAAGGAACTGTGGAAAAGAGTACAGTCGACATTTCAGACCTGCAGAAGGGGTTTGGCCCGTAATGTCAACTCTACTCTTTTCTGTAGATGCTGCTGAGTTCCTCCAGCATTTTGTGTGTGATGCTGGTGGCTATACTCTGTTATGAATTTGAGGAGATCTGGTCGCCACCAAAGATGCTTACAAACTTCTATAGATGTATAGCAGAGAGCATTCCTTCTGGTTGCATGATAGCCTGGTATGGAGGAAAGAAAGGGGATGTGGACAGAGGTAGACTCATCCAGCTCCATTATTGACACAATGCTCCCCACAATTAAAGATATTTTGAAGAGGTGATGCCTCAGGTAAGCACCATCTATCACTTAGTGTCCTTGCCATCTGTGACATGTTCTTTTCTTGTCAATACCAATGGGGAGGAAGTACAGGAGTCCAAAGCCCCTCATTCAATGATTCAGGAACAGATTTCTCCCCTCCAACATCAGATTTCTGATTTGTTCATGAATTCATGAACACAATCTCATTATTACTTTTTGTACTATTTAACTACTTTTGTTATTTATAGTAATTTTATGTCTCTTCACTGTACTACGACCACAAAACCTCAGATTTCATGTCAGATTAGTCAGTGATAATAAATCTGATTCTGATTCTCCAGGTATGGTCTCATCAATATCTTCCATAAATGAAACATTACATGTTTTCCTGCATTATAACTCCATTAGTCACATAATTTTGCTCACTCACTTAATCCATATCCTGCAGTAGCCTCCCTGTATTTTCTTCACATTTTATTTTCCTATTTTTTTTGTTAGAAATATTTACTATTTGTTAAAGTTTTGAGTTTTGGTGTCTTCATTAAAGTTATTTTGATGAATTGTTAAGAGGTTGAGGCTCAAGCAAGAATCATTGTGACACACCATTCATTTGATCTTCCCAATCAGAGATAGACCATTCTCTGCTTTCTGTTAATGAGTCTTCTATAAATGCCAGTTTGTTTATTCCATCATGAGCTTTAATTCTGTGTGATAACCTTTGTTGAAACAATTTATCAAATGCCTGTGAATACTAAGCATGCTCTGGTTCCAATTTACCCTTTAAAGAACTCCCATGAATTTATTCTACATGATTAGTTTTCACAAAACCACAAAAACTTTCTCTGATTCCTTTGAACCTTTCTAAGTGGCAGCCATTAAGTCTTTGCTATAGCTTTAAAAGTTTTTCTCTATGTCGGATGTTAAGCTAAACCAGTCTGCAAGTTTCCTATCTTCCTTCTCTTTCCTTGTTTGAATAAAGCATTTCCAATTTAATAGCACCGCAAGTATGTTGGAAAATTAAAATGAGTGCAACAATTGACCCACCAGCAACTTATTGTAAGATGCTGGGATTTAAGTCCATCAGGACTCAAACCCTGCAATCAATTTACCCAGTTCCATGTTCCTGCTAAGTGTAGCTACCTTCAGTTCCTCTCTCCCTTCCACTTCCTGATCTGCAGCTTTATTTGGGATATTACTTGTAGTCTCCAAACTGAAGACCACTTTAGTGAATAATAACAATAATAATATAACATTAATGAATGAATGAATACATAAAAGTTCTTCTTTGTTTTCTATTTTATCATATCAATGATGCTAACTTTATTTTCTCTTTTTGTATATGTTGTTCCTTTTTGCACCTTGTGGTGCATCGGGTGGCAATCTTGCCATTTCTTTAGCATTTTTTTCTGCTTTTTATGAAGCTGAATTGCTAGCTCGATGCTCAACCCAGCACAGATGGAAGATGTGCAAGGAGGCAGCCAGATTCGAACCTGGGACCACTTGCCTTGAAATCCATTATGGATGCCACTACACAACCGCCCACCTTTTTTGTATATCAATGGGAAGTCTTACTGTCTGCATTAACATTTCTGCCCGTTGTTCTCATATTCCTTCGGGCTGCATTGTGGCTCAGCAGTTACTACTGCTGTTACACAGCTTCATGGAAGTGGGTCTGAGCAGGACCCTCAGTTACTTCCTGTATGGAGTCTGACTCGGCTAACCCCTGAATGCATCAGTATTCTGCTAGGTGCCAAAAGTGGAGGGTTAACTCACCACGGTAAGTTATTGCTTGTGAGTGCAGATAACAATAGAATTAGGCTGAGTTGATGGGCTTGTGAGATAGAGTCTAACAAGTTGTAGAAATGGATTGCTCTGAGAGCTGACATGAACATGATGGGCTGTATATCCTCTACCTAGGTCATATGCAAAAATATAAAAGATCTATTACTCTATTAGTCATTCTTTGTTGCTTTTAAGTTTTGTTTGATGTTCTGGTCTGCCTTGGTCTATATGCAATTACATGGCTTTACTTGAAGTTTGATATTGTCTTTAACTTGTATAGTTAATCATGGATGGTTGGTGGTCCCCTCTGAATTTTCTTGATGGGAATATTTATTCCGTGTATTTTGAAAGATCTTCTTAAATGTCTGCTCCTACATCTTGTTCGACTGTTTCCATAACCTATTTTGCCAGTTCACTGGTTCTGCTTTCATGCCCTCACAGTTGGCCTGATTTAAGTCTTGGTCCCATTCTTTTCTTCCTCAAACTGAATGGAAAAATGTTATGATTGTTTCTACCTAGGTGTGTCTTAATGACAAGCTCACTAATTAATATCATATTAATATCATATTAGCACTGTGCCAGTCTAGCGGAGCCGAGCCTTCAACTGGTTCCAGAACATCTTATTCTAGGAAACAATCCCCAAGCACTATTTTTTTCCTGTGGTTCTGACACTTAAACATAAAGAATGACCATTTAGAAAAGAGGAATATTTATGCTAATAGATGTACTTACAAAAAGAAATTAGGGCTAAGAAGGCAGAGATTTTTTGGGAAGACTAATTATGGCTTCTTGTTTTAGAAAACTGTATAATTTCTTTACTGTTCATTGTGAATTGCACAAACATGATTCACAGTATAGTTTGTGAAAGTTTAGGAATCCACCTGCTTTGTTCCATATCCCTGTATACAACCAGGAACATTTGTATAATGCTAACAATGGACTGCTCTCCATGTCTTCCAATGGGACACTTTGTGAACTGTGTCAAAACAATAGGCTGCAGTGGTGCAGGAGGCACTAAGCTTTCACATAGAGATATTTATGTCCTGAACACTCACAATTAAAAATATTAATAATAAATACCTCTTGCAATGTCTGGGTAGAGTATTGAAAGGTCTTTAAAGATGGCATGAATTTAAAAAGAATGAACACATTTTGCCAGAAATAAATTTTAAAGTATATTTGATTTTTGCCTTTCATGACTGCTGTCAGAAGTATCTAAAAACTGAAGATCAGACTCAGGTTATTAAATCTAGAAGTCTGTAATAGCATCTGTTGTTGCGTGAATGAAGTCACGGGAGAGAAGTACTGGTAGACATGAAGCAGGCGTTATATTTGACAAAATATCAAAATAAGTTGACAGCCTTTGGGAAGGGGGTGAGAAGGGGGAGATGGAGGGGGAGGGGAAAGGGGAAGTGAGGGGGAAGAAGAGGGAGGGGGTAGGGAGAGGGACAGAGGAGAAGGAAAGGGAGAAAGAGAGAGTAAAAGAGAAAAAAATATTTGATGTGCTAAAGATCAAGGAAAATTCACAACAATTCCATATTTACAATACTTTCTTTGAATTAGATGTAAGTTTCAAATGTCTGAATCTTCTCACCATCACATCTCCCCGTTTGCACCTGTATTACAGACACCAACTTAACTTGGTTTAGGGTTCTTACAAACCCATTGCTCAGAGCTGCATTTTCGATTTAATCCACAGTTCATATTCAGATCTGAGGTCGACTGGTTGAAGTCAGTTAAAGTTATTTGCTATATGTGCTAACCCCAAAAATCACTCTAACAATGGTGGGGAGGGCTTTACCTATGATGGACTGGGTCTTAACCACTACTTTTTGTGTGATTGTCCATTCAAGGGCATTGGTGTTTCCATACTAGGCTGTGATACAATCTATCAATATATTCTCCACTACACATCTATAGAAGTTTTTCACACGTTTAAATATCGTGCGGAATCTTCACAAACTCCTAAGGAAGTTGAGGCATTCATTGTTGTGCTCTCTTTGTAATTGCACTATGTGTCGGGCCATGAACAGGTCCTCCGAAATAATAACACCCCAGAACTTGTGTTGGATCCTCTCCACCTCTGATTCTCCAGTGAGGACTGGCTCATGAACCTCTGCTTTCTCCCTTCTGAAGTCAATAATCAGCTCCTTGGTCTTGCTGACATGAGTAAGAGGTTGTTGTTATGGTACCACTCAGCTGGATTTGCAATCTCGCTCCTATGTGCTGATTACTCACCATTTTTGATTCAGCCTACGACAGTGGTACTGTCAACAAACATAAATAGGCCAACCTCTCAAAGCACATCATTACAGTGCTTGTAAGAACTACAGGATGATATGGATGAGATGTCACAGGCACAGGAGGGAGATTGAAAATTTGTCTGAGTGGTGTAATAACAACAACTCAATGTCAATAAGACCAAGGAACTGATAGTAGACTTCAGGAGGGGGAAACCAGAGGTCCAAGAAAAGATCGGAGGATCAGAGGTGGAGAGGGTCAGTAACTTTAAATTCCCGGGTGTCATCAAAAACCTTGGCAAACTTCTATAGATGTGTAGTGGAAAGTGTGCTAACTAGTTGCATTGTGGCCTGGTATGAGAACACCAATGCCTTTGAGCAGAAAATCCTACAAAATGTAATGGATTCAGCCCAGTACATCATGGGTAAAACCCTCCCAACCTTTAAATACATCAACATGACACATTGCTGTAGAAAAGCAGCACCCATCATCAAAGATCCTCACCACCCAGGCCATGCTCTTTTCTCACTGCTGCCATCAGGTAGAAAGTACAAGAGCCCCAGAACTCACACCACCAGATTCAAGAACAGTTACTATCTCTCAATCATCAGGCTCTTAAACAAAAGGAGATAACTACACTCATTTAAGGACTCTTTTATCTTGTTATTTCATGCTCATTATTTATTGCTATTTATTTATATCTGCATCTGTACAGTTTGTTTGCAGTTACAGATCTTGTTTACAGTTACTATTCTATAGATTTGCTAAGTATGTCTGTGAAAAACAAATCTCAGGGTTGTATGTGGTGACATGCATGTACTCTGATAATAAATTTTCAAGTCAAGTCCAGTCAAGTCACATTTATTGTCATTTCGACCATAACTACTGGTACAGTACAGAGTTAAAAAACATGGTCCAGTGTTTTTTCAGGACCATGGTATTACATGACACAGTACAAAAACTATACTGAACTATGTAAAAAACTACACTAGACTACATACCTACCCAGGACTGCATAAAGTGCACAAAACAGTGCGGGCATTATGATAAATAATAAACAAGACAATAGGGCAGTAAGGTGTCAGTCCAGGCTCTGGGTATGATGGCTTGGGGAAGAAACTGTTATTTAGTCTGGTCGTGAGAGCCCAAATGCTTCAGTGCCTTTTCTCAGATGGCAGAAGGGAGAAGAGTTTGTATGAGGGGTTTGTGGGGTATTTCATAATGCTGTTTGCTTTGCGGATGCAGCGTGTAGTGTAAATGTCTGTGATGGCAGGAAGAGAGAGCCCGATGATCTTCTCAGCTGACCTCACTATCCGCTGCAGGGTCTTGTGATCCAAGATGGTGCAATTTCCGAACCAGGCAGTGATGCAGCTGCTCAGGATGCTCTCAATACAACCCCTATAGAATGTGATGAGGATGGGGGGTGGGAGATGGACTTTCCTTAGCCTTCGCAAAAAGTAGAGACGTTGCTGGGCTTTCTTTGCTATGGAGCTGGTGTTGAGGGACCAGGTGAGATTCTCCATCAGGTGAACACCAAGAAATTTGGTGCTCTTAATGATCCCTACCGAGGAGCCGTCAATGTTCACTGGGGAACTTTGAATATATTTTCCATTCTTGAATTCCTCAGAGATAAATGGATTGCAAGATCCTACCATACTGGTGGGTCTGGAATCACATGGAGGCCAAATTAGGAATGAAGGAGAATTTTCAGATAGAGTCTTATAAGGATCTATTAGTTTCCTGGATGACATTGTTGACTTTATTTTAGATTTCAGTACCCCAGTGGTTGCAAAGCTTTTGAGAATGCCTTTTGACATCAAGAGGAGCAGAATAGAAGTGTGGACTAATTCTGTTATTTCATTAAATTTGTAATACATCATTAATGGTGTAAGTAGCAAGCTAATGCTGGGCCGATTTTCAACATTGTTCTGGATCAATAATCCAGATCGCTAGGCTCTAACATTGCTGTCTAACAACTGTGAACTGTACCTTTGCTTTCATGTATAAAGAGTCCACTCATTGTGCAGACAGGAAATGTTTTCAAGCTTCCTTTGGAACACAAAATAGCATTGCTATAATTTGTGCAAGCCTGACCCTTTTTTTGGCATATTGTGAATACTGTTGATGCATTAAATTTATATAATATAGAATTTTACATCACAGGAACCTCCCTCTAAGCTCATCGGTGCTGATGCTAATCAGACCCTAAATATAACCATGTGGCATAATGCAGTACATAATCAATTGCTGGTAATTTTATAATTGTTTTCCATGTATATAATGCCTTTCAGAACTTCTGGTGACAGAGCGTTTATAGGGTTTGTAGCACTCCTGAAGTATCCTTGCTATTACATTGAAAGAAGTGTGTCTGCCAATTTACAGAATATGACAAAGTCCAAACTGCAGGCTTTTCAGTTTTTTTCAGCCTCCAGTGAAAACCTACTGAGTAAATTTTGTAAATAATGAGACCTTGATGAAGTCCAGTGTAATTTCTACCATGGATACTGGTGCTAACCTTTTCCTGCAACTTGACGTCAAGGTCAGTCTATCTTTAGTCATAGTTATTCAGTCCCTTGGAAAATGACCTTCTGATGTCCTCTTTTTGTCGGGGTGGAGCACGGATGTTGTGTGCCAGCTATGTTCAGTGGACTGGCAAGCAAGGGCAATATGATACGGAGAGCAAGCCATTGGTCATGCAGCTGGCTCCCCCTCGCCACGCAGCTGATGAACCCAAAGGAATGGCAGAGGCTGATTCGGCTTGGCACCAGCAGCATTGCAGGAATTGTCGGTCAGCATTGAACTCAACGTAGGACTGCCTTAGGGACTCCAGCTCCGGATTTTTCCCTCAGGGCTAACTCCAAAAGTCTTCCCCATGAGTGGGTACAGCCCCAAGGAGTTTTCCTTCTCCAATATGAGCTGAGGAGCCTGATCTGCCTGAAGTGACTTGTTTTAAGGTGACAGTAACCTGCATTTGCAATCAGTAGGAATGATTCTGTCAGGCTAAGTAGCTATCGACAGAAGCTGGACTTGATTGTTAGAAGCTATTTGAAACATACACCATGGGAGCATTTAATAGGTAGTGAGAGCTTTTTCCCAGTACCCCTCCTCCCCACCAGCTATGACAATCTTAAGGAACCAAGAAACCTTAACTGCTCTTCATTATTGTCTTTACAATTATTCTTTACTGGTTCCACGGGGGGGGAGAGAGAAGAGAGAGTGAGGGAGAGTGAAATGAAGTTCAGGACCATCTATATACTTGCAGAGCCTGATGCTTTTTATTCACTGCACTGTATCTTGTCAACGACTCAGTTTATATTTAACCATTAAATACAATTTTTGTTCAGTCACCAACAGATATCTTGTCACAACAGTCAGCAGATTGAACAGCTCTAAATTCATCCTTAAATTCAAATGGCCTCTGGTGGCAGATATCATATGCACTAACCCAATGGTTGTTTGCCTTTTGTTCTTAAAGTACATGATAACGTTAAATGAACTCAAAATGAGCTCTATATTCCCCATTTACTACTAGAGCCCCAATTTTACAAATAAGTGCCTCTTCAGAAAATTTGTGATGTTTCATTTGTCTGTAGCTAGAGGTTCACTGTATTTTTATACGTATTACTTGATTATAGCCAAAGCTATTTCTTTACATACTTAATTTTGGTGAATTAGAAAATCAGGATAGAAGAGAGAGATGTTGAAGAATGAATAAGTCACTGGTATGTAGATTATAATTGATATTATATTCCTCTGTACAAATTAGAGATCCGTTTTTTACTAATCTTTGCTTCTGCCAGAGAGCTTTGCATTCTTAGAGCAAAAAGCAGAACATCATAGGCTTTCTGTCTGCAGTATTTTGCCTATGCATTTATTTTAACAGCAGTATGCTAGAAAGCAACATTAGAGGAAACCATTTTGTCCACCCTGCTAGCGTCAGTTCTCTGAATGAGCAATCTAATTTGACATGCATCCTTTATCTTCTTCAGCCAACATTTATTCTCTTTTTAAGTATTTTGCAGTTGCAATAGAGTTGGGAGAATGAGGGGTAATTGTTATGTTTTGTAACTCCAAAACATAAAACTAATTGCAAGAAAAAAGATGGGAGCCAGGAGAACAGTTTTGTTTTTATTTTAAGTGAGGTGCCCACTTATGACGTGGTAGTGTCATGATATATGCAATTCATGCATAACTCTCACCTCCTTCTTCACACCCACAATCCAGACACCCAAAATGGATGTTAATCAGCATTGTTTGGTTTTTCACTTGCCTGCTGCCCACAGCTCTAGGAATCCATAGTCCACTCTGCATTTAAAATTTAATCTGCAATCAATGTTCAGTTCTAAAGAGTAGTTGCTGAAGTTTATTGCTGTACTTAATATTTTGCTTTATAACCTGACACCAAAATACACCCTAACATGGACCATGACATGTGAGTACAGTGTCTGATGCAATCATCTCCATCATCTTTTGGAAGGCCACCTCATTGTCCATTACCATTTCTTCCTGATCTTCAGTAATGAGTTTAAGGGTGGAGTACTGGGGCCAGGTTTGGCAGGAACCTGTTATCGTAATTGACAAATCCTAAAAAGTAGTACAATGTGATACATCCTTTGGGCTTGGGGAATTCACCACTGCTTAAATTTGTCTCAGCACACTTGCATAAGACTTGTGTGTCAATGCGTGATCTCAGTAAGTGATGATTGGTTTAAAGGATTCATACTTGTTGCATTGTGTTCCGAGCCCATAATCATCTAATCTTCTTAACACTACCTTGGGATTTTGGAGACATTCTTTGTCATGCTTACTGATAACAATGATATCATCCAGGTAACACTGAGAGCCTGGACAGCCTTGCTGCAGCCGATCCATGACTTTCTGCCAGAGTGCAGGTGTAGATGCTACTTCAAAAAAAAAGCCTATTATAGTGATAAACCCCTTTATGAGTGTTCATGGTGAGAAACAATTGGACTCTTCTTCCATCGCCATCTGTGGGTAGGCCTCAACTAAATCCATTTAGCTGAAGTGTTTTCTTCCAAAAAGGTTTACAAAGATATCCTCAGTCCTGGGCAGGGGGTATTGATCTACGTTCAGTACTGGGATAATGGTGTACACAGATGACAGACCCATTCTTCTTAGCCACTGGGAACACTGGCATTGCCCATGGGCCCCACACAACATTGGAAAGAATTCCTTCAGCCTCCATGAGACCTAGCTCACTCGCTTCTTTATCATGGATGGTACAAGGAATGGGATGGGCTTTGAAAAACTTGGATGTGGCATTTTCGTATAATATTAGTTTACTATTGATATGTTTGAATTTTCCATTGCCAACCTTGCACACTGTGGTAACATCATCCAGAACTTTTCTTAATTCTCTTTCATTTAACTCTTTTACAGAGGATGCGCCAATCAAATGATGGATGGATCTCCAATCAAGTTGTAGCTGTCTTGGACACTCACACTGCCACAAAGCTTGCCCTCAAGTTTTTAGAATAAGCCCAATGTGACTTGTTGTTTTTTGTATTACACTGTTACAAATGTCATTCCCATAGGAGTTACCTTTTCTCCAGCATAAGTTCTTAGTTGGATATCTGCAGGCTTCAGTTTGGTATCTTTGAATGATAGAAACAACCAGGTCAGGGTCCAATTCTATTTTATTTAATTTAATGTTTACTTCTTGTATAAGCCAAATTGCTTGTCTATTGTTAGTTTTCACGTTGTAAATCGTAAAACTTACACAGTTCTATATCACTCTCATCATTATCAGATTTTTCAATCGCAGCATGCAGATTAGTGTTCTTTTTGAAGCTGCGTCTTGGCTTTTTATCTTTTTCTCATCTCTGTGCAGACCATTTATTTTTGTCTACCCAACTTGCCCCTCTATGTGTCCTAGATTGTTGCATTTTCTGCAAGTTTTTCTTTAAACCTGCTTTGCTGTGGTGTACGTAAGCCCCTGGTACAATGGTAACACAATTTAAATGCTAGGCAAGTTTCTGTTTGGATGGTGCAATTTTGTTCATGCTCTCTTTCATTCCTGACTGCAGCCCTTCTGCATCTCTCTCTGCTGTCTCCATTGACAGAGCGAATTCAAATACTCTTTTAAACATAAGTTGTGTTTCAGTTACGAACCATTTTTAAAAGGTTTCTTATAAGATTCCACAAACTGAACGCTCATGCATCATTGAGCCCATCACTGAACTGACAATGCTCAGACAATTTCTTCCATTCAGCCACATACACTGAAGTGGACTTCCCTTCCTTTCAATTCTGCTAATGAAACCTAAAGCATTCTGCAACCAGCAACGGTTTTGGCTCTAAATATTCCTACATTATTTTCATGTATTGTATGTTTTGCAAATAACATACAACTGAGGTGATTTCTGCTTAATGAAATTAAGTTGTGGGCCAGGGTCAACACAGTCACATTGTTGTTTGTGCAGAGACAATAAGTGCTAGTTTCGATTAATTACGAGTTGCGTAGTGAGTTTCCTAACCTAGTTCCATTGAGAAAATGGTCAGCGTCTCTGGGTGGGCTTGGAAAAAAATAGAGGTCTGGGACCCTAGTTTTGAGCTGAACCATCCACAAGGTTAGGATATTAAAATGGAAAAAGGAAAAGTGAAGAAGGACCTGGGGAATTCAGATGATTGGTGGGATCATTTTCTTAAATATTTATTAAAAAAATGGCCAGACAATAAAGCATGAATAGATAAGATTGAGAGTAGTGTGTCAGGGACCTGCGGGGATGCATTGTGATAATCAGTTAGTGAAAAGACATATAAAAATTACTAGCAGCTAAAAAAGCTGTCATAATGGGGTGTATGTGGAAAGATCTAATTGATGTGAGAAGAGAAAAAACTGAGACTGGTAGAGGAATTAAGTAAGTGTAAGGAAGAGTTAGAAAGAGAAGGAGAAGAAAATGAAATTCTGAGGGAGAAGGGTCAGGCAAATTTGATCCACATGATTCCGTTTCAGAGAGTGTGAATGTTTAATGAGAGAAAAGAAGAAATAGGAAAAGGATTGTAAAAGGGTGAGTACAGAAATAGAGAAATGGAAAAGTCAGTGTCAGGATTTATAGACTGCTATGAATGCTGTGAAGAAATCAGCAGCAGCAACCACACCAGCTATTTAAACCAAGCTGAAAAGCTGCAAAGTGAACTCTCAGCTCAGAGAGGAGGGATATGTGCATTTGTTGCGAGGGCTGACAATGACGATGATGTAGATTGGGGTAATTGGCATGTGAAGTGACACATTACAATAGTGTGGATGATTGGGGAATTGGCCCGCCTCCCTGTAAGTTTTTCCAAGAGAATTGTAACCTTGAACAACTCACTGCCCCAGTGGCGCCTGTGGTGATGGAGAGAGTGCAGGATACAGCACAGCCTGGGATACCAGTTGTGACATGGTATTCTACCCCCTTCAATGTGGCCCAACTGAGTGCTTCAGCTGTGAATATACTAAGGTTTGGCCTGGGAAGTGACCCCCAGGAACTTTTCCAGTGCATTCAGGAGCACAGGATAACTCATGGTTTAGGTGAAGCAGAGGAACGGAAGTTAACCCTTCTGTGTTTGCCTTCAGCCCTGATGGAGGAACCGGCACAAGGCTGGGGGACATCAATTTACAGGAAACTATATTAGAAGCTGCAAGGACTAATCAAAGTGATCTGGTGGAGGCTTTGCACAAATTCAGACAGCAGAAAGGGGATCGCCCCTTTACATTTGTGGCAAAGTTATGGCCAGTTTTCTCGAGTGTTTATTGTCCTACATTGGAGAGGTGGGATTCGACTCAGTGACTGAGTAGTATCTGGCTGATGAAATTGGTTTCGCACAGTGCTGAGGAGAGCTTGTGAAAGGTTTGATCCACACGTACTGAAGCATGGTTCTCAGGAGGATGGTATGAGTATGGGAAAGTGAAGTAAGAGATAAAGGTACTAAGGAGGATAAAGGAGAGCAGGCTCTAAAATGGACCCTGTATGAGAACGAGGTGTACAATGGCAGAATAGAGGGAGCTGGGTTGCCTTTCAGTGTTTGTCATTGCCATGCTCGACAGCGCCACCTAGTGGAGTGAGTGTTCGAGGACACGGTCAGAACGCTTGCATTCCCCCGCTATGAATACCGGATACCCACGGAAACATTACAGCTGCGGACACGAAGGTCATTTTGCCAGGGATTGCCCACAACCCAGATGGATTAGGAATGGTCACGATGTGGAAACAGCTCTATTGCCCATGGAATATCAACCATGTCACCTGCGATGTAATGTCCAGGGTGCTGATGGAGATTCACGACTGCATCTGAAGTGGCCCGAGGACTCCAAGTGCACAATGATGGTGTCAGGCCTCAGTTATGTGGATGCCAGTTACTGGGGCGGAGCGGGTAGAACCCTTGTAGAAGCTAGGGTAGGAGTCCTCCCTATTAAATTTCTTTAGGATACAGGAGGCTCTGGAACCGCTCTAAACACAAACCACATTCAATGCACCCTGTTGGGAAGTACGAGGTACGACCGATTTAACTGGATTTACTAGTCATTCACAAGTAGGCGAGTTGAATTCACCACTGAACATACAGTTGGGCCAACTCAGTGTGCTCCACTCAGTGTGCTCATTGACTTGCCAACTGCTCAAGAACTTATTCCGGGAAGTCATTTTATGAGGAAAGCAGGTCTGAGTTTTGATTCAATTAGTTGTACAATTTGGCAGTTTAATGTTGATAGAGAGCAGGTCCATACTGACATTCCAGTAGGACGATATGAAGATGGGATATATACTTCTGGGGAAATGTGGATGAAGGCATAAGATATAACAGATGAGTCGGAGGCCGGACAAATTATTTTAGATCGTCAGGCAGTATTTGCCAAACATAAACACGACTGTGGCAGGATGCAAGGAGAGGTGTGTATATGAGGCCCTGATCCGAAACCCCAGAAACAATACAGATTTCTGAAACAAGCAGAGGCAGATGTAGAGAAAATAACTCAGAGTTTGTTAACACAGGGAGTTTAGCAAGAAATAACATTTACAGATAATTCACCCATTCACCCAATGGAAGTTGGAGACTCACCGTAGATCGGTGGGAATTGAATACAATGACCCCCCCTTAACTGCCTCTACTGTACTTACAAGTCCAGAGACTATGATTAAGCAGAATATTGTGACAAAGTGGTTCATAGTACTGGATATAAGTAATGGATTTTCAGCTGCTCCATTGAAAAGAGAGTGTCAATATAGATTTGCTTTCACTTGGAAAGCACAACTGTATACAAGGACAATTTTGCCACAAGGGTTTCATAATTCACCCTACATTTTCCATCAATGGTTGGCAAAAGGGCTGAAAGCTTTTTCAGCTCCCCAGTGTTTAATTCAATATGTAGATGATTTATTGTTACAGACAGAAACCGAGGATGAGCGTTGTGAGTTACTTAAAGAACTACTGCAATTGTTACAGAAGATGGGTTTGAAGGTTAATTCTAAAAAGGCTTAAACCATGAAGCAGCAGGTTAGCTACTTGGGAGTGGTCATAACCCCTGGGAGATGAGAGGTTGATAAGCAGGGTGTGGATGTAGTGGCAAAACTACCTCTCCCCACTGATGTGAGGGGATTGAGGTCATTTGTTGGTTTGGTGGGGTATCGTAGAGACCACATTGATATCTTTGCTACCAAAGGTTACTTACTTATGGAGCTCCTGAAGAAAGGTGTACCTTGGGAATGGAAATCAGATCACTAGATCCTGAAACCAGCCGTGCAGAAGCACCTACCCTTAAGACTCCCAACCCTTCCGAACCATTCTCTTCAGAGGTGGCTGCCACGAGTAACACGATATCAGCTTTGTGTTACTTCAGGAGACAATGGAACCAGTGACATATGCATCTCAAATGCTCACGCAGTCAGAGCAAAGATATACAACTTGTGAGCATCAACCACTGGCAGTGTTTTGGGCAGTTAAACATTCCGTTTGTATTGCAGGGCTCAAATCCATTAAAATGGTGTCAAAGTGGTTGTTGTGTTGTGTCTCATGTGGTGGTGTAGTGGATAGTGCTTGTCACTCTCACTTTCAGCTTCCACTGCTGGTTAGCAGTCTTGTGGAAAGGGTGGGGGCAAGTGTGTAAGCCTCTCCCTGCCAATAGCAAGCCTTTTGTTGTGCCTCCTCACTGGCAACACACGGAAACTGAACTCCTTTCGGACTCAGGCTGGACTACAGAGGACAGGGAGGAGGCCTAGTCCCTACACAAGTAGCATGCAGGCCCACCAGCGTGTGGACACGTTCTGGCATTTGTGAACCAGATTCCTAACTGTAGCTAAATAGCTCAACTGCCCTGTGGGCATCCTTGGGAGAGATAAGGGCTATGGGAGTAAACCCAGACAGCAGATGCGGAGTGCAGCCCCTCAGGGACATCATTGAAAATCCTTCCGGCAGCTCCTGCACCAAGGTGGTGTCAAACATATTGCTTCATAAGCTTTCCTTTGGACTACACTGGTGAGGCCGAGATGGGGATCTCGATGACTGGTTATTTCAGGATCTCCATACCTTCTGCCCAGGCTTGTGGTGGTCATCATCATCACCCATTGTCCTTTGAGACAGAAACCAAGCAATCCATTAACCATTTTAACAGAGCATACTCCAATTCAGATTTTACTTGATTGTATCAAGGATGGAACAGTCAATCAAACTTGACTATTCTGATGGTCATTGTTATTGCAGGGTTGTAATGTCGCAGTTAAAAGGGTTAGCAGTACAACCATGTACGTGCTGAAAATCTAACACATCGGAGTGAATCTCATGAGTGCCAGGTGACAGTAGTACAAGTACAGAATAGGCCATTCGTTCACATCTTAAAATCGGGAGAGGAAAATCACGCCATCTGTCTGGAAAGGTCCTCTTTAAGGGTCTTTGTTGATGGATTATCATCAGTTCATGTAGAAGATGGGGAAGGAGTAGAGATCAAAAGTGCTGCAGTCAAGTTACCTGCAACAATGAGTGCACAAGTAGCAATGCCAGCTGCTGTAGTTTTCATTGTCAGCCATCCAGACAGACATTCTTCAGGAGCAATCATATACTCCAGAGAATATGTATGTTTGCAATAGTTTGACTGAATATTTACCATTGTGGGAAGCGAGAGGTTATGTGTCAGCAGATAATAAACATTTACCATCAGCATTCTTGGTGAAGTATATATTTGAGAAGGCAAGAGAAAACACTTGGAGTAAAGACAGACAGACAGACATACTTCACTGATCCCGAGGGGAAATGGGTTTCATTACAGTTGCACCAACCAAGAACATTGTAGAAATATAGCAATATAAAACCATAAATAATTAAATAATAATAAGTAAATCATGCCAAGTGGAAACCAGTCCAGGACCAGCCTATTGGCTCAGGGTGTCTGACACTCCAAGGGAGGAGTTGCAAAATTTGATGGCCACAGGTAGGAATGACTTCCTATGACGCTCAGTGTTGCATCTCGGTGGAATGAGTCTCTGGCTGAATGTACTCCTGTGCCCAACCAGTACATCATGGAGTGGATGGAAGACATTGTCCAAGATGGCATGCAACTTCCTCTTTTCAGACGCCACCGTCAGAGAGTCCAGTTCCACCCCCACAACATCACTGGCCTTACGAATGAGTTTGTTGATTCTGTTGGTGTCTGCTACCCTCAACCTGCTGCCCCAGCACCTAACAGCAAACATGATAGCACTGGCCACCATAAACTCGTAGAACATCCTCAGCATCGTCCGACAGATGTTAAAGGACCTCAGTCTCCTCAGGAAATTGAGATGACTCTGACCCTTCTTGTAGACAGCCTCAGTGTTCTTTGACCAGTCCAGTTTATTGTTAATTCGTATCCCCAGGTATTTGTAATCCTCCACCATGTCCACACTGACCCCTTGGATGGAAACAGGGGTCACCGGTGCCTTAGCCCTCCTCAGGTCCACCACCAGCTCCTTAGTCTTTTTCACATTAAGCTGCAGATGATTCTGCTCGCACCATGTGACAAAGTTTCCCACAAAGAAGAAGGCGGCTCATGTAAAGACTTCCCCAGAGGGGAACAGGAAGGCTGAGTTAGCCAAATTCGGGGTGGATGCAGGATGATATGGAATCCGGATCTAGAAGGAATGATGACAAAGAAACCAGCAAACAGTACACCTATAGATTTAGTTGAGGTACAGCAACAGGTTCAGAAGTTAGCAAAGGTACACAGAGGGGAAAATTTTGAAGAGTATGCAAAATACCCAGGAATACATGTACAGACTGGGTTTGTACTTGATAGCGGTAGATTTGTGGTGCCAGAAAGTGAAAGAAACCAGAAGATGTATTGGTAGCATGACATTTCTGGGCATCAAGGAGCAGATAGAATTATGAAACAGTTGAAGAATCTGTGCTGGTGGCCAAAGATGCGAGGAGATTATTGTAAGAATTGTTTGATTTGTGCCCAGTATAACGCAGATAAACTGGAAGAAAAACAGGCTTAAGACATACATGGTTTCTTATGATTATTCTCTCTCTATCTTACCTGTCAATAGCAGAATATTTCATTTTACAGCAGAGTGGAATAGAGTTATTAACCATAATGGAACTAGTATTAAACAATGGTATGAGTTACCCAAGGCTATTAAAGATCATGTGGGTTTAGCTAATGATCTTTTGCAGAATCCATCCCTTTTGGGAGTAAAGTTTGGAACTGGGATTTAAAAGTTAATGCATGTCCTTGGATGTGTATTACTTCACATATTATTGTTGCTTTGCTCTTGGTTATCCAGGGTATTTCTCCCCAGTGACTTTTATGGCAACTTCAATAACTTAATATGTTTGCATGCTACAGGCCATTCTAAATCTCTTTTTGGTGAATTTAGTTGTTTTCATGCCATTATGTTGTGTTCAAGTATTATTGATTGCAGTTATATGCCTTGATATATGGTATGAGAATGGGTACATTTTTACCATGTTTCTTCATCTATTTTATTGATAACATTTTCAAATCCTTAACAGTATTATTTAATGTAGTCATGAATGTTGGTGTTCCTTTTGTGCTATATTCCCTCAGACATATAAACAGTAGTGTGATCCCCAGGGTTTTCTGTGGATCAAAAGGTGGGAGATGTTGGCCATGGTGGATTTAAAATATGGCAGAAAACGCCAAATTCAAATAGGTCTAGGTGGGTAACAGAAGAAGACAGATCAATTGTCTTTGTTCCTGCCAGGTGCTTGGAGATGGAGGTTGCCATTTTGTGGAACTGTTTTACATCCTCCATTTTGAGTGTTAGTTACTTGGCTTGATCAGTGTTTTAAAGAAGACACAATGATGCTTCAAGTAATCTGCTGGACAGGAGATAATTTCCGAATCAGAAGTTATTTGTGCAATGTTCTTGGGTTGGATATAATATGCAGCTTTTTGACTGTTGGAGTCAGTATTTGTTTTGTGTAAATCAAGCTGGTGCTGACTGAGAACAAAGAGCTATGGATTACTGATTGTCACTTGCTGGGAAGAGGGCATTGATGGCTGCTGGCCTGGAGCAAAGCCAATAGGAAGGTGTTAAAGGTCAGACATGTAACCTACAGCCAATGACACTGGAATGCTACATTTGAATTCATAAGAAATGATTATAAACGTGGAAATTTTGATTGTGCTATGAGAAATAATGCCAGGGAAGAACCCCCACACCAGGAACTGGGAGAAGAAACGCTTGATCGCCTGGCCTATAGAGATCCCCTACATTGGTGTTATAAATTGGAAAAAGTGGTCTGAGTGAGTAATAGTACAAAGGAAAGAGTAGAAGTCATGTTCTAGGTTGTTGGCCCGGGTCAACGTAATTATATTGTTGTTTGTCCAGAGACAATTATGCGTGAGCTTTGATTAAGTACGGGTTGCATAGTGAGTTTCCCTACGCTCTTCAACTGGCGTACAATTCCAAGTCTTTCTATGTTGGCAAATTCAGCCTTCGGGGTTGCCAACTTTTTGGGTCCAGTCTATGCATGTGGGCATGGACTGGCAGACCAGTTGTAGAGGAGGAATGATGCATCGCTGCCCGGCTGAATGGAGGCCATCAGCCATTTTAGCAAGTTCCCTTCACGGGTGCATTAAAGAGGGTTATATGAATTTGATTGGGCATTTGCTGCATGAAGAGTTCTTTAAAATAAAACAAGTTTGGTGATTTCCCAGGAGTGACAGCATGTGCTCCATTAGATCTGAAGGCCTAGCATCGCCAAGACCGGGAAGGGAAGCGATTGTTTGGCGCACTCAAACTCCGAGAGACCAAAAGAGTGTAAAAGGTAAGTTTTCAGCGATCAGACTCACCACTCTGTGCCATGGAATTGCTGAGCAACCCTACCACAAAGTAGAATTTGGTGTCATCTGTGGTGATTTCTCACAGAGTGAACTGGGCCTCAGCTTGTATGAACCAAACAACAGTATTTTTCTCCCCTTTAATAGAGACTGCATTGGCTGCCACGTTAAATAACTCTGTCCTAGAGCATCGGGGTCACCAGTGTACGTTTTCACAAATAAAACAACGGTGAGGCGTTTTATGTTTAATGAAACCCATAAAAATTTTATGGAACTCCAAAGCCTACACACAAAATCGCGCTAAAAACTTTTCATGTAACAAAGTCATCATGTTAGACCAGCCACTGAAAGTAAAATCCCAACTCTGTTGGTGGTTGTGAATTATGCACATTTCTCTCAATTATGTTACCCTACAATATCAGAAACGCTCATCTAGGATGGTTTGGTTGGAGCAGTTACGTTTCTAAGCAAATTGTATTTTGTTAAATCCAATGCACTAAGAAAACTGGTACTCATTTCTCATTGGCTATTTAATTTGCTTTAAAATACTGCTCAACTCACCCAGTTTTCACGTGTAATCGAACACATCAATATTTCTGATGTAGCCAGCCATTTCTGCTCTTCTTTTGTTGAAATTTATTATCACCCAGTAGTCAATATTTATGAACCTGTAAATCTGTCTACTTTTTTGCCTTTTTTAATTCGATTGTCTCTTCCCTTCCAAAGAACACATGCTGCGATTTCTTTTTAGCTCAAACATTTTGCTGTGCTTTTAAAAAAAAATCAAACAACTGACTGCAATTCAACAGGTACTTAGTCATCTCGGGCTCATTTAATTCCTTCCTTATCACCACTATAGCTCCAAAACATAAGGTAAATTGAAAGGAAGATACTGGAGACAGGAGAAAGGGTTTTAGTTTTGTTTTTGCTTATCACGTGGGAGCATCATGATGTAAGCAATTCACATGTTTCTTACATATAACCTATAATGAATTATTTAAACAAAAAGAATGCTCAGACAATCAAAGTATTTACAATATTACTCAAATATTAATTACACAAAAGTGATCTTAATGAAAAGTAAAATTCTTTGGAGCATGGGTAGATAGGTATAATATGAAAACTAATGCTGAAAAAATGTGACCTATTTATTGTAATAGGAAGAACGAGACGAGGCTGTATAGAGGATACATTTCATAATGGGGTAGAAAGTCAAAAAGCTCTAGGGATTTATATGTATTGTTCATTGAAAGTGTTAGGACAGGTTGACAAAGTGGTTAATAGAGCATCTGGAATATTCAGTGCCTATAAAAAGTATTCACCCCCTTGGAAGTTTTCACTTTTTATTGATTTACAACATTAAATTACAGTGGCCAGAAGTGGGATCTCCCAGTGGCCACCCATTTTAATTCCATTTCCCATTCCAATCCCGATATGTCAATCCATGGTCTTCTCTACTGTAGTGATGAGGCCACACGCAGGTTGGAAGAATAACACCTTATATTCTGTCTGGGTAGCCTCCAACCTGACGGCATGAACATCAATTTCTCAAACTTCCAGTAATGCCCACCCCCTTCAGCGTTCACCATCTTGTTTTCTCTCACTCACCTTATCTCCTTGTCTTCCCATCGCCTCCCTCTGGTGCTCATCACCCCTTTTCTTTCTTCCATCACCTTCTGTACTCTCCTATTAGATTCCCCCTTCTCCTGCCCTGTATCTCTTCCACCAATCAGCTTCCCAGGTCTTTACTTTAGCCCTCCCCCTCCCAGTTTCACCTATGATGTTGTGTTTCTCCCTCTCCTTTTAAATCTACTCCTCATCTTTATTTCTTCAGTCCTGATGAAGGGTCTCAGCCTGAAATATTGACTGTAATCCCTTCCAATAGATGTTGCCTGGCCTGCTGAGTTCCTCCTGCATGTTGCGTGTGCTTTTTGGATTTCCAGCTTCTGCAGTTTTTCTCTTGTTTGTGAGAGGACTTAATTTGCCTTTTTTGCATTGGCTTTATGCTTGGGGTCATTGTCTTGCCAGAAAACAAATCTTCTCCCAAGTCGCAGTTCTCTTGTAGACTGCATCAGGTTTTCCTCCAGGATTTCCCTGTATTTTGCTGCATTCGTTTTACCCTCTACCTTCACAAGCTTTCCAGGACCTGCTGCAGTGAAGCATCCCCACAGCATGATGTAGCCACCACTATGCTTCACGGTAGGGATGGTGTGTTTTTGATGTGCAGTGTTTGGCTTATGCCAAACATAGCATTTAATCTGATGGCCAAAAAGCTCAATTTTGGTTTCACCAGATCATAGAACCTTCTTCCAGTTGACTTCAGAGTCTCCCAACATGCCTTCTGGTAAACTCTAGCCAAGATTTCATGTGAGTTTTTTTATAACAGTGGCTTTCTCTTTGCCAGTCTCCCATGAAGTTGCGACTGGTGAAGCACCCGGACAACAGTTGTAGTATGCGCTGACTCTCGCATCTCAGCCACTGAAGCTGGAACTCCTCCAGAGTTGTCAAAGGCCCTTTTGGTGGCCTCCCTCACTAGTCCCCTTCTTGCACGGTCACTCAGTTTTTGAGGATGGCGTGCTCTGGGCAGATTTACAGCTGTGCCTTATTTTTTCCATTTCTTGATGATTGACTTAACTGTACTCCGAGGGATATTCAGTGACTTGGAAATTTTCTTGTATCCATCTCCTGACTTGTGTTTCTCAATAACCTTTTGCGGAATTGCTTGGAATGTTCTTTTGTCTATACGGTGTAGTTATTGGCAGGATACTGACTCACCTGCAGTTGGACTCTCCAGACATGGGTTAATTTTTACTACAATCAGTGAAAAACACCTTGACTGCACACAGGTGATCTCCATTTAACTAATTATGTGACTTCTAAAACCATTGGTTGCACCAGTGATGATTTGGTGTGTCATATTAAAGGGGGAGGGGTGAATATTTATACAATCAATTATTTTATGTTTTATATTTGTGTTTAATTTAGGTCACTTTGTAGAGATCTGTTTTCACTTTGACATGAACTTCTTTTTCTGTTGATCAGCGTCAAAAAAAGCTGAATTAAATCCACTGTGACTTAATGTTGTAAAACAATATTACATGAAAACTTCCGGGGTGGGTGAATACTTATTATAGGCACTGTATAAATGGAAGCATAGTATACAAGATCAAGTAAGTTACTATAAACCATTATAAACCAGAAGTATTTTGCCTACCTCTGGAAAACCAACAAAGGTACAAGAGGATTTGATAAATTATTTAAAATCACCAAGTATATATACAAAGCATAAAGAAAACACTATTCTCATTGGTTTAGGTTCAAGAACTAGGTGAGGTAGAATGAAAATTGAACCCAATGTGACATCAGGATATTCTTTTTTAAAATTATAAGTAGTTATGGTTTGCAATGAATAGTAGTGAAGGCAGATTTAGTTCAAAAGGGAGCTGGATAGATATCTGAAAGAAAATAATTTGAGGGGTTATGAAGACAAGTGGAAAATGGGCTAAATATTTTCTTTTGCGCTGGAGCCATTCTGGTGGTTCATGGACAGAGTGGGATTAGGTATTTAGAAAGGGAGGAGACTCGTGTGGAGTTCATCAGCAGGCCATATGGCCACTTTTCTCTGTGCCATCTACGTAAGTAGGTTTAGGGTTGGTTCTGTGCCAACAATTGCTGCCAGTTCATTTTGTTTCTATAATGCATGCTGATAGTGACACAAGAGGATTTATGAATGTGACAATCTGTGCAGACTTATTGGGATGTAATCGGTTGATAGCAGAAAAATGAACATAGAGAAATGATGAGCCGGAAAAGGCCAGGTGGCCCATTAAAAGTGCTCCAGACACAGGCATCTAGAAGCAATGTAAATATATGTTTCCACCCACTGCCCCATTCTGGAAATTCTTCAGCAATCCCTTGGACAGTTCACATCACACTGACCCCAGGCCTTCTATAAGGAGCAAGCCCTGTCTCTGCCTAGAATTTAGCCAGCCACAGGGACCCTCCTGGGAGATAGTACTCTGTAGGTAGTTGCCAGGAATTTGCTGTAAGGGGATAGAGCAGTTTATGGAGAGCTGCACTTTGGGGAAGCTTACAATGCAGTCAGTGCTTGCTCTGCTCCTGTGAGCTGAAAGCAAAAGAGAAGTTCCATTTCTTGAGAATAGAATTTGAGTGATCTCCATAATATAGTAATAAAAAAGCTGACACCGAGATGCCAGAGTAACAATCTGTAAAGATTGAGAGTCAATGAAACAGAATAATGAACCTGATATCCATTGGCAAAATAGTGGATATATGTGAGGCTACATTTTACATAACGAGGACAAAATTAGTGCAGTTGGTCATTTACATAGAAGTTTCAGGAGTAACAGGTTGCAAAGGAAGTGGTTGTTCGGTAAGCAAATAATTTTGCAGACCAGTAAAGTCTCATTGTGGACTCATTTTGTTTGTTGCTTTACTGTCAACGTCATTTCCATTGGAAAAAGTGTTAGGGAAAACAAAAACCTTGCCAAAAATCAATACTTTATATGTGGAAAATTGTTTTACTTCATGATGATTGCACAACCACAAACGGGAGGTTGAACATTAATAAAGCTTGATTCACACTGCACAGCTGCAGATTGTTTTGTATATGACCATTCCAGTAAAAATAAAAAAAAATTCCATCTTTTCCCAAATTAAGTGTATTTTGTATGTGGATAGATCAATGAAAAAAAATGTTCACTTAGTCATCGTCTTTCATGGCTTCAGGGTCACAAGTATCTTTATTGTCAACGAATCAACATGACGAGTGCATCCCCACAAAATCCTTCAGAGTTTTCTCCAACCAGAAGCCCTTGATGAACCATGAGATCTGCAACCTGCTGAGAGCCAGGTCAGAGGCATTCAAGTCAGATGGCCAAGAAAGTTACAAGAGGTCCAGGTATGATCTCCAGAAAGCCATCTCACAGGTAAAGTGGCAATTCTGGACTAAACTTGTATCAACAAAAGATACTCGACAGTTGTGGGAGGGCTTGAGTGCTATCACCTCTTATAAAGTAAAATCAAACAACATTGGTGACAAAAGGGTTTTGTTTTCAGATGAGCTCGATGCCTCCTATGCTTCCTTTGACCATTAAAACAAGGAAGAATCATCACAAACTCACAAAGCCCCGCCCCCGACGATCCTGTAATTTCAGCCTCTAAGGCTGGTGTGCGCGTCGCCTTTAGAAGAGTGAGCTCATGAAAAGCATCCAGCCCAGACGTGATACCTGGCCAAGTTAAAGACCCTGTGCTGACCAACTGAGATATGTGACCTCTTGCTTTCAGCTGTTCAAGGTACCCGCCTGCTTCAAGCAGGCTTTAATTATATCAGTGCCTCAGAAGAATGTGGCAATCTGCCTCAATGACTATCACCCAGAAGCACTTACATCCACTGTGATGAAGTGTTTTGAGAGGTTGATGATGAAATGCATTAAGTCTTGGCTGATCCACTTCAATGTCCCTACAGGCGCAACAAGACAACGTTGGCTCTTCACTCAACCCTGGAACAACTGGACAGCAAAGCGCATAACATCATAATGCTCTTTATTGACAACAGCTCTGCATTCAATACTATTCATTTCCTAAAACTAACTGATAAACTTCAAGACCTCAATACCTCCCTGCACAATTGGATCCTCGATTTCCTCACTTACAGATCCCAGTCACTTTGCATTAACAACATTGCCACAATCTCCAACAGCACAGGTGCACCACAAGGCTACGTGCTCAGCACCCTGCTCTACTCGTTTTACTTATGAATGTGGCTAAACACAGCTCTGATGCCATATTCAAGTTTGCTGATGATGCCACTGTCATAGCCTGAGACTGAAAATCTGTCTGAGTGGTGCCACAACAACAACCTCTTACACAATGTTAGCAAGACCAAGGAGCAGATTATTGACTTCAGTAGGAGGAAACCAAAGGTCCATGAGCCAGACCTCTTTGGAGAATCAGAGGTGGAGAGGGTCAGCAACTTTAAACTCCTTGGTGTTACCATTTCAGAGGACCCATTCTGGACTCAGCACCTTAGCGCAATTACAAAGAAAGCACGGCAGCGCCCCAACTTCATTAGGAGTTTGTGAAAATTTGGAATGGCATCAAAAACTTTGACAAACTTTTATAGATGCGTGATGGAGAGTATACTGACTGGCTGCATCACAGCCTGGTATGGAAACACCAATGCCTTGAATGGAAAATCCTACAAATAGAAGTGGGTATGGTCCAATCCATCATGGGGAATGCCCACCCCACCATTGAGCACACCTATACGAAGCATTGTTGCAGGAAAACAGCATCCATTAACAGGGACCCCAACCACCCAGGTCATGCTGTCTTCTCGCTGTTGTCATCAGGAAGACAACACAGGAGCTTCAGCACTCACACCATCCAGTTCAGCAACAGTTATTACCCCTCAAATATCAGCCTCTTGAACCAAAGGGGATAATTTTACTCAACTTCACTTGTCTCACTACCCAAAATGTTCCTACAACCTATGGACTCATTTTCAAGGACTTCTCATCTCCTGGTTTTGTTATTAATTCATTCATTATTATTATTTTTTTCTTATATTTGTAGTTTGCTGTCTTTTGCACAGTGGTTGAACAGCCAAGTTGGTGTGCTCTTTCATTGATGCTATTATGGTTATTATTCTATTATGTATGTGGCACAATCTACGCTCCAAGGCAGCAAACAACTTCCAAGCCAATTGGCGCAAGCAGCGCCTCAGGATGAGTCAAGAAAGACACAGGAAGGCACCCGCTCCTGCCACAACAAGCGGTGCTCCTTGCCCCATTTGCCACCATATCTGCACTTCGGACTTCAGCCTCAGAAGTCATATGCGTGCCCACAGATGTTGACTGCGCAACACATTCGGCTTCCTTGGACTTCAAGAGACTGCTATTGCTACTATTTATTGAATATGCCCACAAAGTAAATGAATCGCTGGATTGTATATGGTGACATCTATGTACTTTGATAATAAATTTAGTTTGAACTTTAAATTAATTTTAAATGTAGTCGCTGTTTTAATGTTGAACAGCTCAGTCAATATATTTTGTTTTTGAGCAGGCCTTCAGCTAAAAGAAAGTTATTATCTGAAGATAGTCAATGTTACACAAGCATTTTATACAACTCACTAGCTCTGTAGTTTTTCTGCAATACAAAACTGCAGTTAATCCAAAATAGTGGAAATAACTTTCACTGTTGAGATATGGCCATCCATGATGTAATCTTAAGAGCTTCATTCTGTTCCTACCTTCCTGAAAAGGGTCAGGACTTCAAACCATGAGATCAAAATGTACTTTCAATTACATTGCATAATGCTTTCAGTAATGTGCTGGAAGGGTAGTAAGCTCCTGCAGTTGAATTGTTCCACTTATTTTGAAATGATCTTAATGTATGAAGGTATTAGCTGTCAGTTTCAATGGTATCTTAAAACCTCCTAATCTCCAACTCTCTATGTTAAGCCTTTCAAATATTGCTAACATGCAACTCCGACTTACTCCCCCTTGAATAACTCTGAGATCTATATATATACTTACCCTTTCTCTTTGCTGAATCCAATCTGGTCCGAGTCATAGAGCAAAGCAAATGGCAGAACACAGATGTGATGTTAAAGACTGGTACTCTCAGCATTCAAAAGCTGCATATGCAGTCATGACAATGATGAATTAAGGCCAACTTCAGAAATGGCATTCAATACACATTGCAAAGCATGAGGGCTTAATGAAAAATACCATGACAATTTGTATTTTTTGGTCAAAGCAACCCAACTGTTTTGCAAGGTAATACACACAAAATGCTGGAGGAACTCAGCAGGCCAGGTAGGATACATGGAAAAGAGTAAAAAGTTGACATTTTGGGCCCAGACTCAGATTGAAATGTTGACTGTGTACTCTTTTCCATTGATGCTGCCTGGCCTGCTGAGTTCTTCCAGCATTTTGTGTGTATTACTTTGAATTCACACATCTACAGATTTTCTCTTGCTGGTGTTTTGCAATGCTGGATTTTCTATTTCCAAAGCATATGAGGTCAGCATTATTCACATTCCACCACAAGTTAAAAATAAGTGTAAATGTATCCTCACCATAAACACGAGAATTTTTGCAGATGCTGGAAATCTAAAGCAACACACACAAAATGCAAGAGGAACTCAGCCAATCAGGCAACAGCTATGGAAATAAATAAACGGTCCAAGTTTCAGGCTGAGACCATTCTTTAGGACTGAGAAAGAAGGGGAAAGATGCCAGAATAAAAAGGTGGGAGGAGGGGAAGGAGACTAGCTGAATGGTGAGATGAAGTCAGGTGGGTGGGAAAGGTCAGGGCTGGAGAAGAAAGAATCTGGTCGGACAGGAGAGTGGACCATAGGAGAAAAATAAGGAGGAGGGGACCCAGGGGGAAGTAATAGCTGAGAAGAGGTAAAGGGTCAGAATGGGGAATAGAGGAAAAGGGAGAAGGGAAAGTATTATCACCATTAGCATGATGTAAGCAGGGATAGGATCATGACTGTTTCTGATAAGAAGGAGTCATATAAGTACTGTTGATAAATTTCAAAGCACTGATATTCTTAGTCAAAATTCCTCATATCTTATCAGTTTTTGAGACTGTAACTACCTTCTCATCAATTTCTATCCGAGATATGGACTAAGTATTTTTGAACGTATGGTTGAGAGGCTATTACCATTTATTGCTGCTCACTATTTTCTTATAATTTGAACCATTATTACTTCGGACCAGGAATTCCTAACCTGCTTAGAAACATAGAAAAGCTACAGAACAGTACAGGTCCTTAGGCCCATAAAGCTGTGCCGAGCATGTCCTTACCTTAGAAATTACCTAGGGTTACCCATAGCCCTCTATTTTTTTGAGCTCCATGTATATGTCCAGGAGTCTCTTAAGAGATCCTATTGTATCTGCCTCCACCACCTTCGCCAGCAACCCATTCCACGTACTCACCACTCACTGCGTTAAAAACTTACCCCTGACATCTCCTCTGTACCTACTTCCAAGCACCTTAAAACTGTGCCCTCTCATGCTAGTCATTTCAGCCTTGGGAAAAAGCCTCTGATTATCCACCTGATCAATACCTCTCATCACCTTATGTGTATAAGGTCATCTATCAAGTCATCTCTCATGCTCTGTCGCTCTAAGGAAAAAAGGTCAAATTCACTCAACTTATTCTCATGAAACATGCTCCCCAATCCAGGCAACACCCTTTTAAATCTCCTCTGCACCCTTTCAATGGTTTCCACCTCCTTCCTGTAGTGAGGTGACGAGAACTGAGCACAGTACTCCAAGTGGGGTCTGACCAGGGTCCCATATAGCTGCAACATTACCGCTCTGCTCTTAAACTCAATTCCACGACTGACGATGGCCTTCATAACCACAGAGTCAATCTGCACAGCAGCTTTGGGTGCCCTATGGACTTGGACCCCAAGTTCCCTCTGATCCTCCACACTGCAAAGAATGTTACCGTAAATACTATATTCTGCCACCATATTTGACCTACCAAAATGAACCACTTCACACTTAAATGGGTTGAACTCCATCTGCCACTTCTCAGCCCAGTTTTGCATCCTATCAATGTCCTGCTGTAACCTCTGACAGCCCTCCACACTATCCACAACACACTTAACCTTTGTGTCATCAGCAAATTTACCAAACCATCCCTCCCATTTCCTCAACCAGGCCATCTATAAAAATCATGAAGCGTAGGAGTCCCAGAACAAATCCCTGAGGCACCCCACTGGTCACTGACCTCCATGCAGATTATGACCCATCTACAACCACTCATTGCCTTCTGTGGGCAAGCCAGTTCTGGATTCACAAAGCAATGTCTGCTTGAATCCTATGCCTCCTTACTTTCTCAATAAGCCTTGCATGGGGTAACTTGTCAAATGCTTTGCTGAAATCCATATACACTATATCTACTGCACTATCTTCATCAATGTCTTTAGTCACATCCTCAAAAAAATCCAATATTTCAGAACTTCTCCGTCTCCATTGCTGATGGCTCAGCAATCTCCTCCCTTGCCCCCCACAGTAGCCTGGAGTACATCTTGTCTGGTCCCGGTGACTTAACCAACTTGATGCTTTCCAAAAGCTCCAGCAAATCCTCTTTCTTAATATCTGCATGCTCAAGTTTTTCAGTCCAATGTAAGTCATCTTTACAATTGCCAAGATCCTTTTCCATAGTGAATATTGAAGAGAAGTATTCATTGACTACCTCTGCTATCTCCTCCTGTTCCATGCACACTTTTCCACTGTCACACTTGATGTCACACTATGCTCTCATGTCTTATCCTTTTACTCTTCACATACTTGTAGAATGACGGGGTTTTCCTTAATCCTGTCTGCCAAGGCCTTCTCATGGCCCCTTCTGGCTCTCCTAATTCCTTTCTTAAGCACCTTCCTGCTAGCCTTATAATCTTCCAGATCACTATCATTACCTAGTTTTTTGAACCTTTTGTAAGCTCTTCTTTTCTTCTTTTTTTTTTTAAATAATTTTTTATTGCATTTTTAAATGATTACAAAGTATGAAAAAACAATGTATATAACCCATACCCCCTCCCCTTAACCCCTCCCCCCTAACTGCCCTATAGAAAAAAAAAGAAAGAAAGAAAGAAAGAAAGAATGCCTGGTGGTTGGAAGATCTCCACATGCTCCATGGAATTCGTAATAATTTTAATATGTATATTTATTTCTTTCCCCTAATAACCAATTGTTTCATCTTCAAAGCATCTATATATTTAATCCTGTCTTTTGTAAATAAGGGCTCCAAATTTTCAAAAATGTTTCATATTTATCTCTTAAATTATAAGTAATTTTTTCTAATGGAATACAACCATAGATTTCTTTCTTCCAAGAATCTATACTTAAATGTGTATCCGATTTCCAAGTAACTGCAATAGCTTTTTTGGCTACTGCCAGTGCAATTTTTATAAATTCTTTCTGATACTTATTTAGTTGCATGTATAATTTGATTCAAAGACAGGTAATTAAGCAAGGAGTCCATAAGTCAAGACAAAAATGGGAAAGTGATTTGAATATCAAAATTGAAGAAACAAATTGGTCAAGACTATGTCTTGACAGTATGACAAATACAATAAATGTTCGGTTAAGATTAGTGCAGTATAATTTTCTACATCAATTATATATTACACCACAAAAAATAAAAAAATTTAATCCAAATTTATCGGATCAGTGTTTCCGATGTAACCAGGAAACTGGTACTTTTTTACATTCGACATGGTCTTGCTCTAAAATTCAACCTTTTTGGACAAATTTAAGACTTTTACTGGAACAAATTACAGGAACACAATTTCCTCATAATCCAATATTATTTTTACTAGGTGATATTGAAGGGATAAAACCGAAACTTCTTTTCTTCTTGACTAGATTTACAACAGCCTATGAACACCACGGTTCCTGTACCCTACCATCCTTTCCGTCTCATAGGAATGAACCTATGCAGAACTCCATGCCCATTTCTTCCAGTCATTTCCCTGAGAACATCTGTTCTCAAGTTATGCTTCTAAGTTCCTGCCTGGTAGCCTCATATTTCCCCTTACTCTAATTAAACACTTTCCTAACTTGTCTGTTCCTATCCCTCTCCAATGCTATGGTAAAGGAGATAGAATTGTCATCATTATCTCCAAAATGCTCTCCCACTGAGAGATCTGACACCTAACCAGGTTCATTTCCCAATACAAAATCAAGTACAGCCTCTCCTCTTGTAGGCTTAACTACATATTGTGTACAGAATCCTTCCTTAACACACCTCACAAATTCCACCCTCTCTAAACCCCTTGGCAAAAAAGGTTGGCAAACTCTGCTCTAGAGTAGTCATTCAGACATCCCCTTGTCTTGCCAGTTTTTAACTGACTATAAATTACAAACTGCAGTCAAATATTCCTTTCACATGTGCTCTTCTCTAGGAAAACAAAGATAAATTGAAAATGGAAAGTCATTACACAGGTGTTCAGGCTTTCCTGTGCAGGAAGAACATCCCAAAGTAACAACCGTCATTATCTTGTGTGCATCTTATTGGGAAATTACAGCTGCAGATTATGTTGGTATAGTATGTGAAAGTTAAACTGCATAAACCTTATGGATATTCAAATAGACAGATGAGAAATTTAAATTAGTATGCAACTACCCCACATTTTCTCATTGTCAGAGGACAAATATGATCTATTTGTCTACTTTTTCTTTCAATTACAGGGTGTAATTTTGTTGAGTTAGAATAAACAATTACAAAAAAATCCATTCCTACATTGTTTTATTGCTATTTTTATTCAGTGGCAAATCATTGAAATACCGAAAAATAAATAAAATACAATTGTTAAAAGAATGTGTTACATTCTGCGATTTTATTAATGTAAACAAGTGCATTGACGGGGCTTTGAGGGGGTTTCAACATATTTACAAGACATTAAAATATTATGTTTAATACAGTCTGTGATTTGAATTACTCTCTAAGAAACTATAAGATATGATTTAAAAATACATAATATGCCATTTGCTTGGGAGCTAGAGCCTTATTGAATCACACTTACAGCTGATGTGGAAAGGTATAAGGTTCCAATGTTTCAATTCTAAGATCATAAATAAAACACATTAGATTACCAAAAGTGAACTGCATTTTAACTGCCTGAAAAAATCTAATTATAAAACAGTAATGAAACAAGTTAGGTATTCCAAAAATTAAAAAAGTTGAAAGAAATAATCAAACTTTATCTGAACTCCCCATACCTTCCCACTTACACTTTTTAAATTAATCACACACATACGTACTGAACATACTTAAATAATAAAACAACTTCATCATCAGTGTATGATTTTAGAATAATCTAGTTTCATCAGCTAGTTATAACATTCTGATGATCCCACCAATTAATGGAATAATCACCCATGCACCCAGTTATAAATTTTTCTTGATATGCACTTATTCAATGACTTACAGCACAGCTCTGTCAATCTAGATATGTTAGTTCACTATAATGATAGTAAATTCTATAATATTACATGTAAACATTTCTGGTTAGGAAATTTCAGGACTGAAAAGGCAAGGCTACAGTTACAGTGCATAGTTGAAACAATGGAAGCACACAATAAATTACAACAGAAAAGGCTTCAATACATGTAAACTATTACATTTTAAAATGCAGCACATAAAACACATAAAATACCCGAGTGTTTAACCCCAATTCCCATTATACTAACACTGTATCCCAAACTACAGACATTAAAATTGGTGAACACAGCTGCAACTCCACTATTGTTTTATGGTTACTTATGGGAACACAACAACCAGTGAGCAGTAGTTCTACTAGACTGCCCAAACTTGTGACATTTGACATCTACCGAAGAATCACAGACAGAAGCAGCTTAGTTCATGTAAACTTCATTTTGATTTCACTGTTAAAGGATGAGTGTCCTGTTCTAATGCACAGAGGTAAACAAATGAAAAGTGCCTTGATTGAGGTATTGTGGCATCCTCTGCAGGCAATAGATGTAAGGCTGTTACCTAGTCAGGCTTCTCTGTGCCTCTTTCAACAAGCTGTCAAAATCCATAGTGTCATACTTGCTTTTCATTGGAGAAGGGTCCAAGTCTTCTGCACTGGGATCTAAAATTAACCAAGATTTGTTTTTAGTTTTGTATTTACTTCTGCTTTACAAAGTACGCACTTTGAATGAACAGTTAGTATTATTTTCTTCTGGGCTATATTACATTATTTCTGTGCATTACATTTTTATATAGAAAATTGCAATTCAGGATTTCAGTCCCTCTATGTATTCAGAAGAATTTCAACACATAATGGTTTCCATCACTCTCTTCTGTCAACGGATTTGTTAGTGATGCTGGTGTAGCCAAAACTTATTAAAGTATGCATAAGCTATTTTTGCAAAGTGTGCATAAAACATCTATTGAATGCTAAACCAAATCTAAAGGGGAAAATCTTGCATTCCGGTAAACCCTTACTTGTTAAAGCTATTGCTATACAGGTGTTCTAAACATGCAAACTTCTAGGGGAAAGGCTAGGAAACAGAGTTACTTCACAAAAATGAATCAAAGAAATGAAGCATATGAGTTGCAGTATTTCTAGATTTGGTATGTATTTAGGAGAATTATTCCCGGTTAGATAAATTAAGACACTAGGATTACCTAGAATTTTTGGAAAATAAGGGAGAGGCACATTACAAAGAAGACAAGGTTAAAAATAAACACGGTACCTCACTGGTTGGGCAGGATGTGGTTCCAATTTGTAAACGGAATCAATGCTAACAGGATTATTATTGCATTACACAGAGAGAGATGCATTATCAACAGAACTGCTGTGCCAGGAGCCTGCCAGAAATCCACCTGGAAATTTCTCTATGGTAACACAATTAATGTCGTTTACTGGCCATTGAGCTCGTTACCTCAGCTAAATCTCTGGGGACGCCATTGCTGTGCATTCAAAAAAGAGGGGGAGACAGTGGCTTCTATCACATCCAACAGGAGCAGGAAGTCTCTCTACATCAAGCCACAGTGTGATTCATTGCTGGATTTGTGCTGGCTCCCCCACACTCAGCTTCCCAGCACAGCAGCGGGGAGGACATGCCAGGATTTTTTGGTAGTGCATTGGTTCACAACCCAAGTAGATATCTTTTTTTTTTAATACAAGGATGTATGTACCTCTGAGGACCATGAGAGTTACAATGAATCAGCATTCTGTGGGATCACGCTGAGTGGCATACAAGTGCACATTAAAATATATAAATGCTCTGAATGCAGGAAAAGGTTAGCTCTGGCAGGACAGCGCTGCTAGCCTCCATGTGCACTTTACCTGGAAAACTTAAGCACATGGAACACCAACAGTGAATTGCTGTGAGTGTAAAAGAAAAAATGATGCACAGTTCAATAAGGTACAGTTTCCATTTTGCACCGATCAACACCACAAAACAGTAATATCGACAGAGCTAAACGCTGAAATCTACAGAGAGCACAATGCAAGTTCCTTACCCAGATCAGTGTAATTGGCTTTGCAGAATTGTCTGAGCCCTCCGCAGTATAAATGCAATGCAGGCTCACTCCGTCTCTGCAATTTATGTCCGTTCTTGAGAGCAGAAGCAGCATCCTCACTATGGCGATATGCAATAAATCCATACTTAACACTGCATTTAAAATAATGCATTAGTGCACTTAATTAAAAATGGACATTACCTGAAAATATGAGATTCATTTGAACTTGTCATATTCTCAATTAATGCTTACCCCCGATCTTGAGTAAATAGTTTGCATTCTTCGATCTCTCCAAAAACTTCGAAACGATGCTTTAGTTCTGCTGGAGTTATATTGCAGGCTAGCTTTCCGATATAGATAAAACGGCACTCATCCTGAACAAATAAATATAATTTAAAACCATTTGTAAAATCTCCTTCAGTTATTCACTTCCCCTTTCTATGGTGCTTTAAATCAATTATTTATTGCACGCCTATAAATAGCACACATTTTTAGCACATACAGTGTGTATGTGCTGTTCACAACATCTGAACTCTGTTCTCAGAAAACTGTCTTGGAATACTTTATTAAAGCAATATATAAATACAGGTTATGTTGATCTTTCTGCAATGGATATGGGTGGCTATAATGGGTGGCCTATAGATTTGGAATGGCCTAAGTTACCATAAACAGTGCAATATTATTTTAATTAATAACTAATTATTGAAAATGGACAGTATATGGAAAAGGGTGTTTTTCGGAAAGATTTCTTCTGGTGAAATATTATTTAAGAGCAGGTATTTAATGGTAGGTTTTAAATGAAGTCATGAACTAAAGATTAAGGAATTTGCAACCATCAGAGAATTCTTGATTAAGGATGGGACTTTATCCCCTAAGTCACCTCTAGCACCTGTTATTTGTGTAATATGATATTATTGATGATACTTGGACAGGAACTTTTAACATGCTTATGACATTGCTATGCCTAATTAAAATTATGTATTTTAAGCACACTTCCAGTAAATTTGTGGATAAAGAATTGCAGTCAAGCTGCTGGTGGATAACACACAATAACACAGGAGCAGGAGCAGGACATTGGGCCTTCAAGACTGCTTGTTCAATATGATCTTGCATATATATGCTGGTCTGGATAGCTGAATCAAGAGGAAGAAAGAAGCCAAATTAAACTGAGGAGTAAAATGATTCAATCCTAAATTGAAATATGGGGGGACCTGAGGAATGCCAGAAACACAAGAGGAATCTGTTGGAAAAGTTAAAGGAGAACGTGTCACAGTGAAGAAAAAATTAGAACGATTAGTTCTAATTCCTGTATGAACTTGCCTGTAAAAAGCAGTGTGTCTCTGTGGACTTTGGTGTCAATGTCATCAATGTCATTTCTTAATTCAGATTGGTTCTGATCACCTCAATATCACAGATGGCTGTGGAGGGCATGTCATTGGGTATACTTAAAGCAGAAGTCGATAGGTTCTTTATTAGTAAGAGAGTTCAAGGTTGTGGGAAGAAGGCAGGAGAATGGGGTTGAGAGGGAAATAAGTCAGCTGTGATCAAACGGGAAAGTAGAAATGATGGGCTGAATGACCCAATTTTGTTCCAGTTTCTTAATTGTTTTATTCCCCATACCACCCACTCTCTGATTCTGGCTTCTTGTTAAAGACAATGTTAAACCTGCACCTTCTACAGAACTGATTGGGTCAAAGGCATAGCCTTCCATCTCAAAATCTTTCCTATACCCGACATATGCTGGTGATATGAAACCTGACTCTGATTCTTTAAAGCTAAACACAAATGAAAGTTACTGTTATTGTCAACTGGAAATGTTAAATGCCACTGTTTAACTTTTATGTCTATATTAAAGTCAAATTATCTAAACTCTTCAACCTGCCACATTTTTCTCTCAGGACACATGCCATGACTCCCCTGAAATGAATAATCAGTTTTGTGACATCAATACTTCTGCTTTAATATATTTATGACACCTATGTAAACAAAGGAACAGCTGGACTATAAATTATAAAACCCATTTCAAGTCACTGGTTTATAAACCAAAGCTATTTTTTGAAGAATTATTGTCGTGACAATGTATCCGCTTATTTGATGTCATTGCTTGGTAGTTTTTAGATTAGAATGTATGATTCTTTGCAGGTTTAGACAGAAGTAATATCAAAATTTCTAATGAAAAATCTATGTTCAGAATTCAGTTCTTACACTGCTAAACAGAATTTAAAAACATCTCAGCATTTGATGGCTCTGGCCCACTACTCACAGAATTCACAAGAATGAAAGGTGACCTCATTCAAACCTTGCGAATGTTGAAGTCCTCGATAGAGTGTATGTTGAGAGGATATTTCCTATGGTGGGCCAGTTCAAGACCAGAGGACACAGCCTCAAAATAGAGGGATGTCCTTTTAGAACGGAGATGAGGAGGAATTGCTTTAGCCAGAGAGAATGTTGCCACTAGTGAGGGCAAGTTATTGGGTATATTTAAGGCAGAGGTTGATAAATTCTTGATTTGTCAGGGCACGAAGGGATATGGGGAAATAGCAACTTGATGGGCCAAATGGCCTAATTCTGCTGCTGTATCATAAGGTCTTATGAAACTTTTGTTTATCCGAGAAATATTTTTGAAAATATATTTTGGCTAAAACCCGAAGCAGTAAAACTGTCCTTAAATGACATGAATGAGTTTGTTCAGCACTAATACATTAATTATGAATATGGGCAAAAACTAAATGAGTGACAAAGCTAGTTACTATCTACAGGCAACATGTCTCTTGCCAGTGCTAAGATTAAAGCTGTGAACCATTGATGCACAGGATTTTAGCAACAGAGGCCCTGAGCATAAATCCTACTTAGGCAAGGGGAATGAGTACAGTTCTATTTATTAGTAGACTTGGTAATCTTGCTTTAATCAGAGACAGTAAGCCTAATGCAACTGAGGTTGAACACTGTTGAGAATATCAAATTTAATAAATATTTATGCTTCTCATCAAATTTAACGTAAATATAACTTTTTTTTCCCATTCTGAAGTAGATGAAAAGATCATGGTCAATTTCACAGAGTAGTTCCTGTAAATATACAATATTAAAAATGAATGTGACAGGAAAATGTAGCAGGTCTGAGATTTAAAATCAAAGTTCATATCGTCTTTTAGATGATCAAGCATAATTTTACTATTTTAAATGGGAGTATTAAAACCTGAACCCCAACTCAAGCAACCTCTAACCTACTAACTTCCAGGTTTTAAGAGGCAGCTCACTCACTGGTTTGCATGAGATGAAATGTCAGTCTTTAAGAGAGGCTGTCAATTTCTGATTTTATCTGCTTTCCAGGTTTAAGGTGATATGATTGTTTTCACAGGCATGAAGGAGCTTGGCAGGTGAAGAGAAGCAAGGACAGCTTCACAGAGAAGGTAAGTGCCAGCTCACATGCCCCCATTCTTCTAGCATCTGGGTTATGAATCACAGACGCCTTGGGATCAGAGAATGACACATGTTTCTTTGGGATAGGGCTTCCACCCTGGTTGGCAATCAGATTACACCTCCTGTCCTGGTTCTGTACCCTGTCCAGCTGGAACCCGTGCCTAATAATCAGTTTTCTGGGTTAGGAACCTGTCAGCAAAGGACCAGTGTGAAGTCAGATTCCATATTAGACAAGTTTCCATTCTACCTTCAAACCCTCTAGATTATATTGATTATTTTCAGGCAACAAAGGAGATTTCTACAGTGCTCCAAGCCTACAATAACCCAGAATAGTTTTCCTGTTTGGGTTGATGAACTAAGTGTGCATCTGTGCTTACTGCTGCCTGACAGGAAAATTGAAATGGTGAAATACGCACCTAAGGTGAGGGGTCAAGTAGAATGTCAGAGTGATTCAAGACGATTTAACTTTGAAACATTGGGAGGATACAGAAGGGACGAGGGCCAGTGTGATTGGCAGAATAAAATAGGAAAATGAACAGGTTGAGATTTTAAGGAAGGAAGATTGAAGTGGTGATAGGAAGAATTGGCAGATCTTGACAAGTGATCCCCTCTGCCACACACACACACACTCTTCTGCTGTTCTCCCTCCTTACAGAGTGATGGAGGAATATTCAGCTCAATCAGCCTTTGCAGTTGCAAATTATTTTACACTTTCTGTTGTCTTAGAGATGCATTTAAAGCACCCAGTTGACCACATTTAAGGTAAATCTCCAGTATTAGATCCAATTTTCTCTTTTTTGATTGACCCACCATGGCTTTATTCCTTCTATCCCTTCGGTTAGCATTTTCAAAGTCCTCGCCATTCCAGATTTGCCTCCCGTATAAACATTTGTCACGCCTGGCATTCCTGTGGAATTTTCACAATAAAAAATATTTTCAGCCAGCAGCAAGTTTAACATCCATACACAAATAAATTACTGATAACCTTTATAAGAGTTGGTAGCTTTAGCATAGTACTGGCAGATGCAATGGGTTGAATGGCCTTTGTTGGGAGTCTGAGGTTCTTTTGGAAATCAGGGAAGAGGCACAAAACTTGTTGCTTCACAGTCGTTTTATTAAACGGTGATAAAACAAAGAAAATTTGATACAAACGTTGATAGTGATCTAGTAAGTGAAGGAAAAGCTAAGAAGCTAATAAGATGGCACTGCCTTGTAGTCAGTTATTTTTATAGGACAGAGATAAGGAAAAATTCCATTCATATTTATAGATCAGAGTTAACCAATGAGAAAAATTATTATTCAAATAATGCAGTACCAAGAAGCTTACAAGGCTTTCCATAATTGTACACTATATAACAACTAAAGGCATACTAAACTTGCATATACATCCTATAATGACTGAGAAGCATAGTAAGCCATTACTTGCATATAAGTAATTGTATAAAATGCAAACTAATAATTAATTTTTAAAACTACAAATCAATAATAAATTAAACAGTCTAAGAATTAAACAGTTGGATCCAACACCCTGTCGTGTGGAACCAATTCCCAGATGCTTAATCCATTTACCAAAGGTAGCTCATCAAATACATTTTAAGATACAATTTTCCCACCATCATGACAAGCAAAGCTTCTTAACTACACTACCAGCGGTGGCAATTTAATGAAACGCAACAAGTTAGTTACAATATTATGCAGTAGGTTGGGGTTAAATACAGGATCTACATTTAATGCATTCTTTGTATCCAAGTGATAAGTTAATTTTTCTCGGCTCCTCACTTGGACAGACAGACTAGGTGTGGGGTTTGGGTACTGGCTGGAGGGGGTGGAAATGTTAAGAAGCAGTGCTTATCCGTCCTCTGAAACCCTGGTGCAAAGAACAAGAATCTAGGCAGTAGGTTCAATTATAATGCTTTTCATGTTTTAACAAATGGCAGCATCCATCTTCTAAACAAAGACATATCTTATGGGCAACAGCTGCATGTATTAAGTATTGTTGGAAATATATCTCAGCTGAAGTTAGAGAAGGGGAAACAGAAAAAAATAAGGAGACATAACATCTTGAACAGGTGATTTGATGAATTTTGTATCATTAGAAATGTGCTATCAGAATCCAGTTGGGCATGACAGACATTACATATATTTATAAACGATAGATAGTTCACTATATTCTATTTCTAATTTAATTGAAAAGCCCTATTTCAACTGTGTTGCATAGGCTTTTCATCTTCAATAACTATAACGCTGGTTACATTTATGGAGAATGCAAAGAAAGGTATTTACAATGATAAATTGCTGTAATGTAAGAGCCTACAATTTCTGCTCAGTAGTGAAGCAATTGCACTTGTCCCTGACTTTGAAAAACACTGCCCACAACAATCCAATAATCTCATGGTGTGGATATCATCTTCCCTGACATCATTTGTCGGTGGCATCTATGACGTCAACAGACATGTCTGGCAGCCAATCAATTACATTGAAAAATTTTCTCAGAAAGCAAACAATAATAGAAAGAACCAATTTTTACTTAATTTAAAACTGCATAGTTATAAATGATTACAGTGTAGAAGGCGACAGTACACTAGCTCCCTACAAAGCAACTCTTCAGTTCTCTACTAAACCAGCCTTTTTCTCCATAGCCTTACAGTATTTCTTTCAACATATACTTAATCTGATTTCCTCTTGAAGTCCATAATGAAACCTGCTTCCATCACTTCTGCAATTACATTATTTCTTATTCGAAACAAGTACAGCATTAAAAAGATTCTCCTTATATCAATCTCAAATATTTGTTGCTTTTTTGCATGAGATTAAAAGAGAAATGGAATATCAAACACATTTTATAAAAAGATCAATCATTTCAAATACATCTGAAATTTCTTTTTAAGAAAATGATTGTTTAAAAAGCTAAGGTAAGAGCATTTGGACCAGTGTTTCCATTAAGGAGAGACTCAAGACGAAGCAGAGTACATTCAGGATTTTTCAGTCAGAATTATTGCTGAAGTTTTCATCAGCTCACTGATGAACTACAGCGGATTCTGATTAGTTGGGCCATCAGTTAATCGGGGCGGCTGTTTATTTGGGACAAATTTTAAGGACGAGAAACAAAATGAGAAAATAGCTGGGCTTCCTTGTACAAAGTTTGTATTTATTTGGGGCACCATGCAGCTTAATTGGGGCAGGAGACCAATGCAAAACATTTTCTAACTAGCATCAGTGGCGTGCATGTCATGTGCCCATCAGACACTACACCATGCTTAAAACAGTTTCTAAACAGCGTCACCTGTGTATTTGTGTTCAAACAGCAGTGATTTTTGTCACTGATAGTTATCCAGTAATAGACTATAAGACCATAGAACATTATAGCACAGAAACAGGCCTTTTGGCCCTTCTTGGCTGTGCCGAACCATTTTTCTGCCTAGTCCCACTGACCTACACCTGGCCTACACCCCTCTCATCCATGTACCTGTCCAGGTTTTTCTTAAATGTTAAAAGTGAGCCTGCATTTACCACTTCATCTGGGAGCTCATTCCACACTCCCGCCACTCTCAGTGTGAAGAAGCCCCCCACCCCCCACAATGTTCCTTTTAAACTTTTCTCCCTTCACCCATGTCCTCTGGTTTTTTTTCTCCCCTAGCTTCAGTGGAAAAAGCCTGCTTGCATTCACTCTATCTATACCCATCATAATTTTATATACCTCTATCAAGTCTCCCCTCATTCTTCTATGCTCCAGGAAATAAAGTCCTAACCTATTCAACCTTTCTCTGTAACTGAGTTTCTCAAGTCCCAGCAAAATCCTTGAAAACCTTCTCTGCACTCTTTGAACCTTATTAATATCCTTGTAATTCGGTGACCAAAACTGCACATAACACTCCAAATTCGGCCTCACCAATGCCTTATACAGCCTCACTGTAACATTCCAACTCTTATAATCAGTACTTTGATTTATAAAGGCCAATGTGCCAAAAGCTCTCTTTACTACCCTATCTACCTGTGATGCCACTTTTAGGGAATTTTGTATCTGTATTCCTAGATCCCTCTGTTCTACTGCACTCCTCAGTGCCCTACCATTTACCTTGTATGTTCTACCTTGGTTTTTCCTTCCAAAGTGCAATACCTCACACTTGTCTGTATTAAACTCCATCTGCCATTTTTCAGCCCATTTTTCCAGCTGGTCCAAATCCCTCTGCCAGCTTTGAAAACCTTCCTCACCGTTCACTACACTTTCAATCTTTGTATCATCAGCAAATTTGCTGATCCAATTTACCACATTATCATCCAGATCATTGATATAGATGACAAATAACAATGGACCCAGCACGAATCCCTGTGACACACTATTAGACACAGGCCTCCACTCAGAGAAGCAATCCTCCACTATCACTCTCTGGTTTCTCCCATTCAGCCAATGCCTAATCCAATTTACCACCTCACCATGTATTCCTAGCGACTGAATCTTCCTAACTAACCTCCCATGCGGGACCTTGTCAAAGGCCTTACTGAAGTCCATGTAGACAACATCCACTGCCTTTCCTTCATCCACTTTCCTTGTAACCTCCTCGAAAAACTAATAGATTTGTTAAACATGATCTACCACACACAAAGCCGTGTTGACTCTCCCTAATAAGTCCCTGTCTATCTAAATACTTGAAGATTCTATCTCTTAGTACTCCTTCCAATAATTTACCTACTATCGACGTCAAACTTATCGGCCTATAATTTCCTGGATTACTTTTGGAGCCTTTTTTAAACAACAGAACAACATGAGCTATCCTCCAATCCTCTTGCACCTCACCCGTAGATACCGACATTTTAGATATATCTGCCAAGGCTCCTGCGATTTCAACACTAGTCTCCTTCAAGGTCTGAGGGAATACCCTGTCAGGTCCTGCGGATTTATCTACTCTGATTTGCCTCAAGATAACAAGCACCTCCTCCTCTTCAATCTGTATAGATTTCATGACCTCACTATTTGTTTGCCTTATTACCATTGACTCCGTGCTAGTTTCCTTAGTAAATACAGATGCAAAATACCCATTTAAGATCTCCCCCATTTCTTTTGGTTCCATGCATAACTGACCACTCTGATCTTCAAGAGGACCAATTTTATCCCTTACTATCCTTTTGCTCTTAATATACCTGTAGGTGCTCTTTGGATTATCCTTCACCTTGACTGCCAAAGCTACCTCATGTCTTCTTTTAGTCCTCCTGATTTCTTTAAGATTTTTTTTGCACTTTTAATACTCCTCAAGTACCTTATTTCCTCCCTGTTTCCTATACACGTCATACTTCTCTCTCTTCTTCTTTATCAAAGTTCCAATATCTCTAGACAACCAAGGTTCCTTACTCTTAATCACTTTGCCTTTAATCCTGACAGGAACATACAAACTCTTCACTCTCAAGATTTCTCCTTTGAAGGCCTCCCACTTACCAACAACATCCTTGCTACAGAACAACCTGTCCCAATCCAAGCTTTTTAGATCCTTTCTCATTTCTTCAAATTTGGCCTTTTTTCAGTTTAGAACCTCAACCCGAAGACAAGATCTATCTTTATCCATGATCAAGTTGAAACTAATGGTGTTATGATCACTGGAACCAAAATGTTCCTCTACACACTCTTCCATCACCTGTCCAAACTCGTTTTCTAATATAACTATATAACCATATAACAATTACAGCATGGAAACAGGCCATCTCAGCCCTTCTAGTCCGTGCCGAACTCTTGCTCTCACCTAGTCCCACCAATCTGCACACATCCCACAACCCTCCATTCCTTTCCTGTCCAAATACCTATCCAATTTTATCCAATAGGAGATCCAAGGGGTCAGTGTGGACATGGTGGAGGATTACAAATACCTGGGGATGAGAATTGACAATAAACTGGACTGGTCAAAGAACACTGAGGCTGTCTACAAGAAGGGTCAGAGCTGAGGAGACTGAGGTCCTTTAACATCTGCCGGACGATGCTGAGGATGTTCTACAAGTCTGTGGTGGCCAGTGCTATCATGTTTGCTGTTGTGTGCTGGGGCAGCAGGCTGAAGGTAGCAGACACCAACAGAATCAACAAATTCATTCGTAAGGCCAGTGATGTTGTGGGGGTGGAACTGGACTCTCTGACGGTGGTGTCTGAAAAGATGATGCTGTCCAAGTTGCATGCCATCTTGGACAATGTCTCCCATTCACTGCATAATGTACTGGTTAGGCACATGAGTACATTCAGCCAGAAACTCATTCCACCGAGATGCAACACTGAGCGTCATAGGAAGTCATTCCTGCCTGCGGCCATTAAACTTTACAACTCCTCCCTCAGAGTGTCAGACACCCTGAGCCAATAGGCTGGTCCTGGACTTATTTCCTCTTGGCATAATTTACCTATTATCATTTAATTATTTATAGTTTTATATTGCTATATTTCTACACTATTCTTGGTTGGTGCAACTTTAACAAAACCCAATTTCCCTCGGGATCAATAAAGTATGTCTGTCTGTCTAATATTGCATCCTCTCTAGTCGGTACCTCTATGTATTGATTTAGAAAACTTTTGGATCGAAGGGAGAAGGAATGGGAGCAGAGGAGGGACAGCGGTGGTTAGGGAAGGGAGAAGCGTGGGGAGTCGCCCCACAGGGGGGACGAGAAAATCAAAAATTTATTTAAAAAAAAGAAAACTTTCCTGAACACATTTTACAAACTCTAACCCGCCTAGACTTTTAACATTATGGGAGTCCCAATCAATAAGTGGAAAATTAAAATCCCCTACTATTGCAACTTTATGTTTCCTGCAGTTGTCTGCTATCTTGCTGCAGATTTGCTCCTCCAATTCTCGCTGACTATTTGGATGGTCTATAATACAACCCCATTAATACCTTTCCTGTTTCTCAGCTCCACCCATATGGCCTCGGGTAGACAAGCCCTCTAAACTGTCCTGCCGAAACACTGCTGTGACATTTTCCCTGATTAGCAATGCTACCCCCCCCCCCCCACCCTTCATCAGCCTCAGCATTATATCCTTGCTTTTGTATTCTAGTCCTCTTGAAATGAATGCTAGCATTGCATCTGTCTTCCTACAAGTCTCAAACTACAAGTTAACCCTTGAGAAATCTAAGTCCCTTTGCATATCTAATTTTTGGATTTCCTACGCCATATTCTATCTGCCACTTCTTTATTCCCCTTTGTTCCTTTATTCCCTCTCTTTTGCCTATCAGCCAATCTTCTATCCATGCTAGTATCTTTCCTGTGATATCATGAGCTCTTAATTTGTTAAACAGCCTCACATATAGCACCTGTCAAAAGCCTTTTGAATGTCCAAATAAATAACATCCACTGACTCTCCTTTGTCTATCCTGTTTGTTATTTCCTCAAAGAAATCCAATGGATTTGTCAGGCTAGGTTTTCCATTTTGAAAACCATCATTTTCATCTAAGTACCTTGAAACCGCATCCTTAATAACAGATTCCAACATCTTTCCAACCACTGAAGCCAGGCTAACTAGCCTATACTTTCCTTTCTTTTGTCTTCCTTACTTCTTAAAGAATAGACATTTACAATTGTCCAGATCAGGAACCATTCCAGAATCTAGCAATTTTTGAAAGATCATTATGAATGCCTCCACAATCTCTTCAGCTAACTCTTTCAGAACTCTGGGGGGTAGTCCATCTGTTGCTGGTGACTTATCTACCTCAAACTTTTCAGTTTCCCAAGCACCTTCTCCTTAGTAATAGCAACAACACTCGCTTCTGCCCCCTGAAGCTCTCACATTTCTGGCATTCTGCCTGTGTCTTCCACAGTGAAGACTGATGCAAAATACTTATTAAGTTCTCCTCTATTTCTTCGTCCTTCCTTACTACCACTCCAGTGTAATTTTCCAGTGGTCCAATATCCTCTCGTCTCTCTTTTACTTTTAGGTAGCTGAGCAAAAAAACCTTTTGTTTCGCAAAGACGAGGAAATCTGCAGATGCTGGAAATTCAAGCAACACACACAAACTGCTGGTGGAACGCAGCAGGCCAGGCAGCATCTCCAGGAAGAAGTGCAGTCGACGTTTCGAGTTGAGACCCTTTGGTTTAAGAGCAGCCTACTTTCTGCACTAGTTGTCTGTGCTGATTTTGTTCCGTTACAGTCAATCAAAAGAACATGTTAGCATACACTGAATGAATTCTTCCATCAATAACTTTAGTAACTAATACTCAGTTTTATAATTCTAGAATAGTTTTGGAAGTGTTCTAAGTTATTCTGTATTTTAATTAATTACATAACTTGTTACTTAGTTAAAATATAGTTTGTTTTTTTTAAGATGTTAAAAAAAATATATTTCTATCAAACTTCAGCCAATTGGGCAATATGTACTGGTCCTGACATATCCCGAATAACCAAAATCCACTGTATATACAAGATAAGGCTACAAACCAGAGCAAACTGAGCAGAAGCAGAAAATTACTGGTAGTTACTTACACATTTTTGTATTTAACTGCATCTACAGTTGCTGCCAGGTTTCCTTCATTACAAAAAATTTGCAATTAAATTTTAGATCAACTTTAAACTCCTTTTCCTGTTGCTCCTACCCGAGAGGCACTACAGCTTGTGAGAATTTGCAATTAAATTTTAGATCAACTTTAAACTCCTTTTCCTGTTGCTCCTACCCAAGAGGCACTACAGCTTGTGAGAGGTTGTTTCTCTACACAGGCAGCCAAACTACAGGCTAGGTATTCCTTCATGGCTAAATATCGCCCTCCTTCAGTCTATCTTCACTGAGAGGGTTTGTTATTGGAAACAATATCTAACTCTACAATATATCATTTTAAATACTTCTGGAAATAGGAGAAGGTTAGAGAGAAGGCTGGGGATGACTGAAGGAAGGCTACGGTCAAGTCAGAATTTCATGATACAATTACCAGTTCTTGCTTATCACTCTATGTCTTTACTCGCTTGTCAATTTCCTACCTGGAAGATTCCCTTTTCACTGGAGATTGAGATTGTGCATGAGGAAATCCAGAAGTTATTTTGTGCTGTTGGTTAGAGCAAGACTTCACTTCTTCCTCATCTAACTGATGTTCTTGTGCATGCGAAGAGTCCTTTGGCAGTGATTGGGCATTCATATGCAAGGAAATAGACGGTGATTGATCTGGAGAATCAGTCCCAGAATTTTTCATCCCTGTTAGCAACTTCACACCAGAATGATTGCAGCATTCATTAGGGCCATAATTATTGCCTTCAAGTGCATTTTGTTCCACCTCATCTGTAATGGCTTCTTCCGGATAACCAAAGTGCTTGAATAATTTGGCTCTTATCTCTTGGTCTCTCAATGGTTTTTTATTGCTGCTCAGAATGGAAAGCCTTTTGCTTATCTCCACTCTCTTACCATTAGGTCCTTGACTTGGAATGGGAGACATCTTTTGCTTCTTATCACTGCAAAGTGAATAATCGTCATATGTTTCCTTTCCATCCTGATGGCTACTAGAGTTTGGAAGTTCATAAAGTCTCAGAACATTCTTTTCAGTTTCAGTTTCTGACCTGTACAATTGACAATAGTCATGGTCACCAAAGCATCTGGTATATGACCTTTTAACCTTCTTGCCTTCGATCTGAACTGGGGCAACAGTGGCTTTGCTAAGGTAAGCATACAGCTCAGTTTGCTCAGGGTGTTTATTGACAAGACTTTTTGATAAAGAACTCCAATGATTCTTTGTTGGTAATTCATTAATTGTGTTGTCAATAGATGAATCAATTTTTATTGCTGTCTTGAAAGGATCATCTCTGGTCGTTTTGTGTGGCGGGGTAGTTGGAGGTGTAAGTCCTGCAAGAAGAGCGATTAACATAGATATTCATTAAATAATAATTATTTTTGAACACAAAGACAAGGATCTGACAATAATAATATGGAATTAAAGACTCATTAAATGGTGATAGGTAGCATTTCGATCTATGATATACAATACTCCCAACCTTTCACTCTTAATCCATGAACTCAAGCTGGAGTCTCATCCATCCTTAGAGGAAAAAGCCTGCTTGCATTTTCCCCTCATAATTTTGTATACCTCTACCAAATCTCCACTCAACCTTCTACATTTTAGCAAAAGGAAGTCCTAACTTATTCAACCTTTCCTTATAACTGAGGTCAAGTCCCAGCAACAACATTGTAAATTATTTTTGTTTTATTAATTGCAATCGTGAACGATAGCCAGATCAGAAATGCTGATCAAGTCAACTAGTTCCCAAACAGAACTCTGATAGGCCAATCAGATGGTTCACACCTGCTCAGCGATAGAACACAAAAAAGTTTCTCTCTAAACTCTTTCAATATTATTTACATCTTTCTTCTTGGTAGCTGACAAAAACTGTACTCATTACTCCAAATTAAGCCTCACCAATAACTTACAGAATTTCAACATAATTTCCCAACATTTGTACTCAATACATTGATTTATGAAGGCCAATGTGCCAAAAGCTTTCTTTATGACCCCATCTGCCTATGCTACCACTTTCAATGAATTCTGGACCTTTATTCCCAGATCACTTTGTTTTACCTCACTCCTCAGTGCCCTACCATTCACTGTGAAAGACTATCCTAGTCGATCCTACCTTGCACTTGTCTGATCTAGTTTGCCACATTATCACCCAGATTGTTGATAAAGATGACAAACAACACTGGACCCAGCACCAACTCCTGGGGTATTCCTGTCACAGGCCTCAGTCAAAGAGGCTACCATCTATTACCACTCTGGGGCTTCTCTCGCATTCCAATGTCTAATCCAATTCATGACCTCATCTTGAATGCTAAGTAATTGAACCATCTTGACAAACCTTCCATGGGGAACCTTGTCAAAAGCGTTGCAAGTCCATGTAGACAACATCCACTGCCTTGCCTTCATCAACTTTCTCAGTAACTTCCTCAAAAAAACTCTATAAGATTAGTTAGACACACCTAGCATGCACAAAGCCATGTTACTATCCCTAATCAGTCACCAACTATCAACATATTTAGATATGTAATCCCTTACAATACATTCCAATAACTTTCATACTGCTGATGACAGGCTTGCTGGCCTATAATTTCCTGGCTTATTTTTAGAGCCTTTCTTAAACAACAAAACATTGGCTATCCTGCAATCCTCTGGTACCTCACCTGTGGCTAAGGATGTTTTAAGTATCTCTGCTGGTACCCTTGCAATTTCCCTACTAACCTTTTACAGGTCCATGGCCCTGTCAAGCCCTGGGGATTTATCCACCATAATTTCTCTCAAGACAGCAAACACCTCCTCCTCTGTAATCTGTAAAAGGATCTATGACCTTTTACTGCTTTGCCTCACTTACATAGACTATGTGTTCATCTCCCAAATATAGAAGCAAAAAAAAAAGCCATTTAATAACCCTCTCATCTCTCTCAACTCCATGCATAGACTACCACTCAGATCTTCCAGAGGATCAATTCTGTCCCTTGCTATCCTTTTGCTCTTAATATATCTGTAGAAGCCCTTAGGATTCTGCTTCACCTTGTCTGCTACAGCAACCTCATGCTTTCTTTTAGCCCTCCTGATTACCTTCTTAAGTGTTCTTTTGCATTTTTATACTCAAGCACGTCATTTGTTCCTACCTGCCTACACTTGTTATGCATCTTCTTTTTCTTAAACAGGGCCTCAATATCTCTCATAAACCAAAGTTTCATAAAACTGCTGTCTCAACCTTTTATTTTGACAGGAATGTATAAGCTCTGTGCTCTCAAAATTTCACTTTTGGAAGGCCTCCTATTGATCAAGTCCACCTTTACCAGAAAACAACCTTTTCCAAACCATGCTTGTAAGATCCTTTCTGATATAATCAAAATTGGCCTTTCTCCAGTGTGGAATAAGAACATGAGGACCGGACCTACCTTTCAAAGTTCAAAGTGCATTTAATATCAAAGTATGTATACTATATACAACCTGAAGATTTGTCTCTTTACAGGCAGCCACAAAACAAAGAAGCCCAATAAAACCCTTTAAAAATGAAGACCGTCAAACACACAATGTGCAAAAAACAAGTCATTCAAACAATAAAAAGTAAGCAAATAAGATTCAGAAGTAAAGTTCACTGAAGTGATTTCGCAGCCACAAAGCCAGTTGTCTTTGCAGTCGGCCCAGGAACCTGTTACTTACAGGGCACAGCCTCAGTCCAGCGCACAGATGAGGAAGCCTTGTCGAGCAGCAAGCTGACCAGCCCGTCCTTCACCTCCGGCCCTGATATGCTGACCTTTCTAATCCAGTTCGGTGCTTAAACTGGACAAGGGCCCATTGCCTTGATTCAGTCCATACAAGGCAAGCTATAACTGTCCCCGCACCTTCAATACTTCAGTTCATATTGCAAAAATGCCAGCTTGTACCGGGAATTCAAAAGCTCAGCTCCAAAAGAGAAGTTACAGGCTATTGATTGCAATGATTGTTGTCCAGAAAAAGTGTGATTAATACAGTAGTTAGTAGTTTCTTTTCTGTCAGTAAGGCATCACTGCCATCTTCAACCAGAACATTCCATAATTACCTCTAACCTAATGGCATCATGATCACTGGATGCAAAGTGTTCCCCTACACAAACTTCTGTCACCCACCCTGTCTCATTCCCTAACAGGAATATAATACCACACTCGTTCTATCTTGAAATACTATGTGCTCATTAAGAATACCTTCTTGAACACATTCGACAGACTGTTTCCTATCCAGCTCATTTACAGTATAGGAGGCCCTGTCAATATGTGGAAAGTTAAAATCACCTACTGTCAACCTTACTTTCTCGCAACTGTCTGTAATCTCTATGTAGGATTGCTCCTCTAAATCCTGCGGATTGTTATAATCCCATTAATGTGGTCAATACCTTTCTTATTCCTCAATTCTACCCATAAAGCCTCACTCGACAAACTCTCCAGTTTGTCCTGTCTGAGCACTGTCGTGACATTTTCCCTGGCTAGTAATGCCACCCCTCGTCCTTTAATCCACCCCCCCATTCCTTCACGTCTAAAAAAAATGGAATCCTGGAACACTGAGCTGCCAGTCCTGCCCATTCTGCAACCAAGTTTTTCTAATGGCTACAATGTCATAATTCCAAGTGCTGATCCTTGCCCTAAGCAAATCCACCTTTCCAACAATACCTGTCACATTGAAATATACGCAGGTCAGAACATTAGACCCACCGTGCTCAACTGTTTGATTCCTGACTTTGTATGTATGCTTAACAGCATTTTTCTCCACAACCTATTCTCCACTTTCTGTTCTGGCACTTTGGTTCCCAGTCCCCAGGCAATTCTAGTTTAAATGGCACCTGCCCCCCACTCCCATGCAGCACTGCATTAGTACAGGAACAATACAGGACATAACTTCTGATAACGCATTTATTTAGTCCTGTTCTCACTGCTCCCTACTGAAATTGTCTCCTTAGATGTGAAAAGCATATTAGAAATCAATCTAAACTTCATTATTAATATTTATTGAATAAACACAAAACAACATAATGTAAAAGCTTTAAACTGCAGTAAACTGGCATGACACTTAAAAGGAAATCCAATATTCTGTCTTCAGGTAAACTACCAGCAGTTCATGTCCTCTTTAGTCTTCTCAGTCAGCATGATGTAGACATTCAAAATAAATCAGATTATTCTAAATATAACTGAATCAGTCAGAAGTAGTTTAAATAAATTTATGAAGAAAATCATAACACGAGAAATTCCATAGATGCTGGAAATCCAAAGCAGTACACAGAAAATGCTGGAGGAACCTAGCAGGTCAGGCAGTGTCAACGGAACTGAATAAACACTTGACGTTTTCACCCGAGAACCTTCTACAGGACTGGAAAGGAAGGAGCAGACGCCAGAATAAAAAGGTGGGGGGAGGGGAAGGTGGATAGGAAAATTAAAGAACTGGAAAGAACCTAATGCGACAGGAGAGGAGAGTCGTCCATGGGCAAAAGGGAAAGAGGAGGGGACCCAGGAGGAAGTGATAGCCAGGGTAGAAGAGGTAAGAGGACAGTGAATCGTGGTACAAGAGGAGGCCATGGACCGACATGTCAGAACAGGAACGGGAATTGGTATTAAAATGTTTGGCCACTGGGAAGTCCCCTTTTGTCAGAGTGGAAGTGCTCGACAAAGTGGTCCCCCAATTTACGACAGGTCTCATCAACGTACAGGAGGCTGCATCAGGACACACCTGGAAGGTACCGTTTGGGGCCCTGAATGGAGGTGAGGGAAGAGGTGAATGGGCAGGTGTAGCACTTTGGCCGCTTGTAGGGGCAAGTGCCGGAGGGATGAGTGGACAAGGGAATCACAGAGGGAGTGAACCCTGCAGAAAGCAGGGAGAGTGGGGGGGGGGTAGTAACAGTATGTTTGGTGGTACGACCCCTTTGGAGTTGGTGGAAGTCACACAGAATATGTTGGGTGCAGAGTCTCATGGAGTGGTAGGTAAGGACAAGAGAAACACTCATCACTGTTGAGACAGCAAGAAGATGGGTGAGTGTGGATGTTCGGGACGTGGAGGAGGGCAGCATCAACGGGGAAGGGAAACCCTGTCCTTTGAAGAAGGATGACATCCCTGATGCCCTGAAATGGAAAGCCACATCCTGGGAACAGATGCGATGGAGATAAAAGAACTGAGAAAAGGGAATGGCATTTTTACAGGAGACAGGGTGGGAAGAGGTATAATCAACATAACCGTGGGAACTGGTTGGCTTAGAAAAGATGTTCGTCTCCAGAGAGTCAAGAAAGGGGAGAGAGGTGTCATAATGGGCCGAGTGAATTTAAGGGCAAGATGGAAGTTGGAGGAAAATTTGATGAAATTGATGAGCTCAGTATGGGTGCATGAAGCAGCACCAATGCAGTTGTCGAAATAGTGGAGGAAGAGTTGGGGAACATCATTGGGGAAGGCTTGGAACATGGATTGTTCTACGTATCAAAAAGGCCGGCATAGCTGGGGCCCATGGCTACCCCGAGATTGGAGAAAGTAGGAGGAGCCAAAGGAAAAATTGCTGAGAGGGAGGACCAGTTCTGGTGATGAAGGTGAACTGATTGGTTCTTTTATTGAGAAAGAAGCAGGGAGCTTTAGGGCCTTCTTGACGGGGGATAGAAGTGTATAGAGGCTGGATATCCATGTGAAAATGAGCCAGTCAAGGCCAGGGAATTGAAAGTTAGTGAGGAGATCGAGAGCATGAGAAGATGTAGGTGTGGAAAGACTGAACCAAGTGGGATAGAATGGAGTTCAGGTATGAAGAAAATATAACTGCTTAGGAAATGCTGTATGTTGCCATTTTAGTGTTAACTGCAAACACAATTTTCAGGTTACCGCCAATATCAAAGACAAAAGGACAAAGAAATATTCGTCATCATTTCAGACCAAAATTCTGATAGCTATTAAATTCTTGCAACCTATGGATGAGGAAGGACACATAATGTGCTGCTGTCCCGTCCTAACTTTATTTTCATTTTTGTGATCTTAAAAAATGTCCAGTTATCTCTTACAAAAACCATACATTATATCCACTCATTCTGAAAGGTAATAGTTGGAATTTGCACACCGGATGGCCAAAGGCAAGAGTATCACTTGAAAGCAGATCCATTTTTGTCAAAGTCTTTATCTGTGTGTTCAATGTGGAGCCCTTGTCTATTTTTCTGCTTGTTCTTTGATGTCACAAAGTTTTTTTTATAATGCAATGGCTAAGGAATACATCCTATTAGATAGACTGCCAGGGCCATGCTATGGACTCTCCTGTTCTGTCTCTGCAGCCCTGTGAATAGTTACACAACATGACTATTCACCGCCTAAGCAGCCTATTACTGCATCCCTTTTTTTTAAACAAAGTTCATTTATTTAAATTTCTATCTGCAGCTTTTTGCTAAATTTAGGCTACCTTCAACTACTCTCAATAACATTATAAAACTGTAAATTATGTGGAAAATTATCATGTTGATCACACTATCACAATGCCACCTGGCTCACAGCAAATTCAGGAAAAAACAAAATACAAAGTATTTACTAGAGCTATTTACTCTGATGCATTAAGACAGATAAAGCATATTCCAGCACAAACTCAAAATATTATTTTCTCCCCTCATCAGATGTTTAACAAGCTTAATCAATTGGAACATTTCTATGAATATAAGGAACTGCTTTTCTCCTTGTCTTTCAAATTCAAAGCTACCTCTAAATTACACACAGAATATACTGGAGGAACTCAGCAAACCAGGTAGCATCTATGGAAAAAAGTAAACAGTCCACTTTTTGGGCCAAGACCCTTCATCAGTCCTGACAGAGCAAAGAGTTAAATTGTACTACGGAGGCAAAATTCAAAAGGGTGAAGAATGCAGGACTGAAGGTGCTATATTTAAATGCACGTAGCCTTTGAAATAAGGTGGACGAACTTGTGGTGCAGTTACACATTGGTCAGCATTACGTTGCGGGCATCACTGAGTCGTGGCTGAAAGAGGCCGTAGTTGGGAGCTTAACATTAAAGTATATACTTTGTATTGAAAGGACAGGCAGGAAGGCATTGCCGGTGGTGTGGCTCTGTTGGTAAGTGCTGGAATTACATATTTAGAAAGAAGTGACACAGGGTCAAAGAATGTTGAATCTTTGTGGGTGGAGTTAAAAAACTGCAAGGATAAAAAAAAAATCATTATGGAATCATTTATTGGCCTCCAAGTAGTAGCCAAGATGTGGGGTTGAGATTGCAATGAGAGCTGGAAAAGGCATGTATTAAAGGTAATGATGCAACTGTAATGGGGAACTTCAATATGCAAGGGAACTGGGAAAATCAGATTGGTGTTGGATTACAAGAGAGGGAATTTGTTGAATGCCTACGAGATGTCTTTTTAGAGCAGCTTGCGCTTGAGCCTACTCGGGGAAAGGCTTTCTTAGATTGAGTGTTGTGTAATAGCCCAGATTTTATTAGGGAGCTTAATATAAAGAAACCTTCAGGAGACAGTGATTGAATTCGTACTGCAATTTAAGAGGGAGAAGCAGAAGTCAGATATATCAGTATCACAATGGAATAAAGGGAATTACAAAGACATGAGAGAGGAGCTTGCCCTGTTGGATTGGAGGAGGATACCGGTGGGATGTCGGCAGAGCAGAGATGGCTGAAGTTTTTGGGAATAGTTCACAAGGTGCAGGATAGACAAGTCCCACAGAGGAAGAAGTTCTTAAATGGCAGGGTAAGCAAACATGACTGACAAGGGAAGTTGAAGACTGCAGAAAAACCTAGGAAAGGGCATTTAGGGTAGCAAAAGTGAGTGGGAAGTTGGATGATTTGGAAGCTTTTAAAAACAAACAAAAGGCAACAAAATAGCTATAAGGGAAAAGATGAAATATGAGGGCAAACTAGCCAATAATATAAAGCAGGACATTAATTTTTTTTCAGTTATATAAAAAGTAAAAGGGAGGTGAGCACCGATATTGGATCACTTGAAAATGATGCTGGTGATGTAGTAATGGGGAGAAAGAAATGGCAGATGAACTTAATGGGTACTTTGCATCTGCTTTCACTGTGGAAAACACTAGTAGTGTGGGAGAGGTCCATAAGAGTGTCATTGCTATTACAAAGGAAAAAGTGCTAGGCAAACTCACAAGGTCTTAAGCTGGATATGTCATGTGGACCAGATAGAATACATCCCAGAGTCCTGAGAGAGGTTGCTGAAGAGATAACAGATGAATTGCTCATGATCTTTCAAGAATCACTTGATCCTGGCATGGTCCTGGAGGACTGGAAGATTGCAAATGTCACTCCACTCTTTAAGAAGGGAGGAAGGCAAAAGACAGGAAATTATAGGACAGCTAGTCTAAGCTCAGTGGTAGGGAAAGTGTTGGAGTCTCAATTTGTTAAGGATGAGGTTTTGGGGTATTTGGAGACTAATGATAAAATAAGTCAGCATGGTTTCAGAAAGGGAAAACTTGCCTGACAAATCCGTTAGAGTCCTTCAAGAATGTAACGAGCAGGGTGGACAAAGGAGAGGCAGTGAATGTCATTTACTTGGATTTTCAGAAGGCATTTGATAAGGTGCCACACAAGAGGTTGCTTAATAAGATAAAATCTTATGGCATTACAGGAAAGATACTGGCATGGATGGAGGAATGGCTGACAGGCAGACGGCAGCAAGTGGGAATAAAAGGGGCCTTTTCCGGTTGGCTGCCAGTGACTAGTGGTGATCCTCGAGGGTCAGCATTAGAACCACCACTTTTCACATTGTTTGTCAATGATTTGGATAATAGAATTGATGGCTTTGTGGCAAAGTTTGCAGATGATACCAAGATAAACAGAGGGGTATGTAATGCTGAGGAAGCATACAAATGCAGAAGGACTTAGAGAGATTGGAAATATGGCAAAAAATTGGCATATGGAATACAGTGTTGGAAAATGTACGATAATGCATTTTGGTGAAAGGAACCATAGTGCAGACTGTTATCTAAATGGTGTGAGGTTAAAGCATCAGAGGTGTAGAGGAACTTGGGAATCCTTGTGCAAGCCTCCCAGAAGGTTAACTTACAGGTTGAGTCTATAGTAAAGAAGGCAAATACAATGTTGGAATTTATTTCAAGGGGAATAGAATATAAAAGCAAGGAGATAATGCTGAGTCAGGCCACAAGAATGCGTGGAGGTCTTATTGAGACCTACCATTTGTTGAAAGGACTAGACAGGGTGGATGTGGAGAGGATGTTTCCTCTGGTGGGGGTATCCAGAATTAGAGGGCACAGCCTCTAAATTGAGGGGTGACCTTTTAGAACAGATGTAAGGAAGAAATTTTTAGCCAGAGAGTAGTGAATCTGTGGAATGCTCTGCCACAGATTGTCGTTGAGGCCAAGTCGTTGTGTATATTTAAGGCAGAAGTTGATTGTTTGCTCATTGGTCAGGGCATCAAACGATATGGCGAGAAGGCAGGTGTATGGGGTTGAGTGGGATCCAGGATCAGCCAAAATGGAATAGCGGAGCAGACTCGATGAGCTGAATGGCGTAATTTTGCTCCTATGTCTTATGGTCTCCCAAAATGTCGACTGATTACTCTTTTGCATTGATGCTACCTGGCCTGATGAGTTCCTCCACAATTTTGTGTATGTTGTTTAGATTTACAGCATCTGTAGATTTTCCCATGTTTGTGTTGCCTCTAAGTAACATCTTCTTGGCTGAAAACAGATGTCAATGAGAAACCTTTCAGTCTACTTTTCCTTCCTGAATCAGTGAGGGTAGCAGTTGCTATTTGTATCAAACTCAGATCAGGTGCTTACCAGCAGTTCCACACAGTTCTACGCTCAGCACTTGTTCAAAAGGTCTGTTCTCAAGTGGAGACTCTTTGCAGTCACTGAAAATATAAAGTACAGGATGAATTAAACTGTAGTCACTCTAGGTTACATCTCAAACATACAAATTAGGAAAGCTTGCTATGGTGTTACAAAAAAAAAAGACTTGAAATGATTAAGGGTTAATGGAGATGGTGGTGGGGGCCACTTTAATAACTAGGCTGTATTTTATATTTACTTAATGCTGATAAAAGAAAATGTGCCACCTACCTTTCAGACTCTGGACTAAGTAACAAACTTGTTGGTTTAGCTGCAAAAGAGATAGACATTGATAAAATGTCAATCATACAGAATAATGTGTTATTCTGCAAAGTATTCAAATGTTTGAGTATTATTATTTATAATAGATGATGACAATTTTCAGACTTGGAGTAAGTCCCAGAACAGAGTCTGAGTTAAGAACTAAACAGACACAGTGCAGACACAAAAAGGAAATAGAAACAATTTTAAGACATTAAAACACACTACAGAGCTGGGGTAGATATAGGTATAGAAATTAATTAAAAGCATTTGCTTGTAGCAAAAAAGATATTCCTAATTATTCTTGAGCTATAAGGATAACTAATATTTTATTGCAAGCATCCATAACATTTTTTGGCACTGCCATTAAAGTTAAAAACAAATTCATCCTCTGAATACTGAATATAAAGTAGATCTTTACTGACATAAACTCCCAGCATGCATTGCTAGATTATGAGGCATACAGGTGATTATACGATCATGTTAAAATTAGGGCTATTTTAAACTGCTTATTCCTCATTATTTTCAGGCAATGAATGGAAACATAAACTGCATGGGTTTTAACCAACATATGAAATGCCAGAACAAACAAGAAAATGGCTGCTGGCATTAGACTTTACATTCTGGTACATTCTCTGTCAATTGCTACACAAGTTCTTTGCATCTCTGCATTATAGAATCTGGATTTGGATAACTGTTTCAGTGTAAATGAAAACACTGGACCTGATAAGCCAAACATACAGTATTATCATCATCTGAGAAAAATATAAGGATTAAATTCTTCTATCCCAATTTTTATTAAAATTGATGTTGATCAGTTCGTACTTTGTTAATTTGAGGCAATCTTTCCAATAAGAAAATGTTTACTTTAAAAAGTACTGGAAGAAATTTAATAAGGGAGATGCAGGAACCTGGATGTGAGGTGAAAGCCTTTTCAAAATATATCCCATAATATTGTTTAAATAGATACATGAGGTAAACTTTGGTTATAATTTCTAGCACTTCTGTAGTGAATAGCTAGTATAACTATTAACAAAGGGTTGTAGTTATTTTAAATAAACTTTTTTTTCCAGAAGAATGCAACAAATTGACATCCTGAAATAAGATGAATTCCCTTAGTATATGAAGGCCGTTCTCTATTCCCACTTCAGAAAAGGAGAAAATTAACAAGCAAAGGCCAATAGAATCGTTGTAAGTAGTAATCAGCAGAGAACTGTCTCTTGAGAAAGGTAATAAAACAGTGAGAATAAAGTGTTGAAGATGATTATAAGCATTAACTCTTGAATTAATGAGAATGAATGTGATTTTCCAAAAGACGGAAGGAATTCCATAATAAGCTTTAAAAGTGGCTTAGGGGCATAGTCGTGTAATTATTAAAGAGAATGAAGCAGAGAAGCTAAACAGGATTACCTAGCTTTCTGCTAGTCTTGTTTTCTTGCATCTTGGTTTCATTTAATGGGAAGTCCTGTGCAGTGAAGGCTCGGTTGTCCTCAACTATATTAGAGCATGGAACCATGGAAACTGTAGGAAGGTCAGTAGTAAACGAACTTTCTTCATTGTTGTTCTCCTCAGTCCATTGCACTCGATTACAGGATTGCAGACACCGCTGGTCATCGGGAATAATGTGCGTACCACTGCCACAGAGTTGCTGTCCAGAATAATCTATCTCAATTTCTGCTACTTGTTCATCCTCCTCCCTCTCAAATCTCATCTGCACATCTGCCGACTCTGATTTCTTTGGTGTTTCCTCCAAGTTTACTCTAGTTAAAGTCCCAGCTGAAGCTGGCTCTAAATCAATGCTAAGGATCCCACTAACATGAGGGTACAATCTCAATGAACGTCGAACTGTAAGGCATGTATTTTCTTGTTGTTTTCCTGTTTCCCCCATTTTAGGAGTTTTGTTCTTGCAACATTTCTTTCTGTCCTTTTTCACTGTACTGTTTAGGGTTTCAGTATTGTAAGCACTGTCACCTTCATGGTTTGTCACCATCTGAGGAAGATTAGTCTGACTATTATCAGGTGAAAGAGTGCAACCAAGTATAGGATATAAAGGATTGTTAAGTCTATAAGGCTTGCTCACATCTACTGCAATACTTTTTTCCAATAGCTCTCTCAGTATGGACATTTTGGTAAGCTTTTTTACATTCCTCTTGCACAAATCTGGAGTGTTCCTTCCTTGTCTAGAACTGATGGTTAACTTTAAGGAATTTGATAGTTTCTGCTTTTCTATACTGGGGTGAATAAACTTCTGCAAAGGGCATTCATTTGTTTGCTTTTTGTTACTGGCATTGCCACTATCAGCTTGCTGAGTTGTGACTAGTGGATATTTTCTAGGCGGAAGGCAATAGGTATGCATATATTTAATAAGCTCAACTACTGAACACAGTTCTGCTTCTGTGGTAAACTGAGAATTTTTAGTCCAATTGTTCTTTGCTGATGCAACCATATCTTCAGACTTAACGGACGCACTGCAAGAAGCACCATTTTGCAGAATGCGGTGTCCTTGTTTGTGTTCCCCATTCCCATCATTGAAGCAATCCAATTCTTTGCTAGCACCATCATTAACACAATCATCATCAACATCACCGTCATCCTCACTCTCACCTTGCTGGTGATGTGACTGATGATACTGTGAAGTCCACACTGGATTGCTTTGGTCTTTATAAGTGATTTTGGAATCATCTGTTTTAAACAAGGGAGGGCATTCAGTTGAAGTCAGGTGCTTGTGCAATTCTGTGAACGATCGATGCTGACGCTGACAGGTGCTGTGTGGCTTACTGCCCTGTGGGCCGTCCACCTTTATTTTAACAAAACAAAGAAAGGATTACAGGGTATAGTAAAGGTGAAACAGGTCATTAGATTAAAAACAACTACTATTTATTTCCTCCTAAAATTTCCTCCATTCGTCATGACGACAATGTGATGCAGTTTCTAATGTAAGAAATATCATCTGTTACCTTGTTTAAATGACTATTCTCCATATGCATGAACATATATAGAAAAGCACTCTTAATCAGTTTGCCTTGATAATAATTTTAAGTGAATAATAGTTTCTGTAACTCATGAAAAGACAAACAACTGTTGGTCATATTTATAAGTAATTATGCTATGTGCAATGTTCATGATGAGAATACCTTGAAAGAAGAACGATGTGATTTTGACTTTTGGTTACTGGATGTATGGCGCACTTTGTTGCTCTCTTTTTGCCGTTCATAGTTTAACTGCACATTTTGTGGAGCCAGAAGCAGTTTCCTTAACTATCAAAAAATACATGCCAAAATATTACACCACTTAAGCATAAATCTTTTAAAAAGTGTGCATAATGCTTCAGACCTTCTTGGTGTTAGATATTTATAATATATACTGTGCAGAGGCTGACTGCAGAGCATGTCTTAAAAAGCCCACAGTAATCCTCTCGTATCAACGTCAAAGCACATCAAAGACATGAAACACACTGACAGTTGGCGTCTGTAACTGACAGCTGCTCCTGACACAAAACCTGATCAAAAACAGAATAAAATTGAAACAGTATATATGATAAATAATAACAGACACCAGGAAGTATTATAAAAACTAATCTGATTTTATGTTTCAGATGACAGAATGCAAACTGTTGGCATAATTGTTAACAGCATTATCTGAATCATATAACTCAACTTGCTTTGTTATTAAACCAACGCAGTTATTTTTATTTTGCAAACACCAGTTACTTCAAATTTTGATTAATTTGTCAGAATAACTTTTTTCTTAAGAACTATCCACAGGTCATTTCTGATGTTAAAAAAAATTGGCACAGAAGTTCATATTGGAAACATGTAAGTGAATAGTCAGATTTTTCTCATTATGAATGAGACAAATGCTAAATGTGATTAAATACAAAGAGAATGTAGATGAATCATTGATGCAAGATCTTAAGCTAAAAAAAACCCACACCATTCAAATAATTAACTATACCACATGAACATTATTTTCAATTTTCCAAACCTGAAAGTAATTGATGGAATATACCATGCTCTTCTTCTGGCTTAGAAATGGATATTGAGATATTATGTAGGAGAAGGGGAAGGAAGGATAACCGAACCACTATGAAGATGGTCTCACAGCAAATTGCAATAGGCTGCCAAGACTGTTTTGGTGATGCACAGTTAGTTGAATATGTTAGGTACGGTTGTTGAGAGTTTTTACAACCTTGTGTGATTGCTAAAGAGAAACAATAGGTGAAAAGTAGTTGGAGTATAGTGAGGAGAGAAGGGGAACTGAGTATCTGAGTTCAGATTAGTTGTTTATGACAAAACACGGTTGGTTATGAGGGAGACAATAGAAGCACATTAGCTGAAAGATTGTTTGAGAAAACGCTGCCATTGCTTGTAACATTTTTAAATGAAAGGCATACATTTTTTATCTCACTCTAACCATGCACTTTTAATGTCAGCCATCTATTTAATATCAGATGTGATTAACGTTACATGCAACTTTACAAGAAACAAAAAAAAAAGAAACTAGCTTATCTTGCTATTTTTAAACCTGAAAATTAAAAAAATTCAGACCTTATTTTGCCTACATTATACCCATGCACGGGTAACCAGAGGCTCATCCAATTCCTTTTAAACAGTAGCAAGGATTCTTACTAGAGATGGTTCATCAGCCTTTGTGGTGGGGGGACTGCCATCTGGTGTTAGTAAAGAGGCAGTTTCCAACAAATCAGTCACAACTCCATCTGTGAGTTCCTTGAACGCTGACAGGCTCACATCATCTACTTGGATGTCGTCCAATGTCTCAGTGAGAGCAGCCAGCAAGGCCTCGTTTTCTTCTTCTATGGTCTACAATATAAAAGTAGATAATAGGATTATACTGTACATATTTTCAAAGACCTTGATTCCCCAATTCTGAGAATGTAAAATTTTGAGTTTTATTCCCTCTTCTATAAGCCGACCAAAACAGGTTGGCGAATTTCTGGCACATTGAACGTTCTTGGGATTTGAATTCTGAGGAATGTAATTTTCTACAAATATTCCAATCTGCTGCTTGGTGGGAGAAGGGCATATATGCAGCCCTTTAAAAATTATTAATGCAGGTTGAAAATAATACAACGACTGCCCACCAAATCTTTGCTTTTGTGGTTCCTGACAGGAAATAAACTCAAGAGAAGCTGCTTGATATTGAAAGCATGCTCCTGAAAATAGAGCGATTACTTATCATAGATTTACACTGATTGAGACTATGACTTTACAGCTACTCTTCTTGGGTCAAAATAGTGAATTGCTTGTAAGGCTGCGGAAGTTCTTGACTAATTAAAAAAAAGGACATGGCAGTATGATAGTTACGTTTCTGGAAAATAATCCAGAGTTCTAGACAAATAATCCAAGGAAATTAGATTAAAAGCAATTTGAAAAGACCAAAAGACACAGGAGCAGAATTAGGCCATTTGGCCCATTGAGTCTGCTCCGCTATTTCATCATGCCTGATCTAACTTTCTTCTCAGCCCCAACCTCCTGGCTTCTCCCCATATTGCTTGACCAATCAAGAATTTATCAACCTCGGTCTTAAATATACATAAAGACCTGGTCTCCACAGCTACCTGTGTCAAAGGATTGCACAGATTCGCCACTCCCTGGCTAAAGAAATTTCTCCTTATCTCCGCTCTAAAAGGACGTCCCTCCATTCTGAGGATGTGTCCTCTGGTCTTCGACTCTCCTTCCACATTCACTCTATCAAGGCCTTTCACTATTTGATAGGTTTCAATGGAGTCACCCTTTATATTCGGTTTGAGGATTACACTTAAGAAAAATTTAATCTTAACAGAGAAGAGTAGTGTTCTTAAGTCATTATGAAGGCAAAATGTCACTTGGTTCAAACCCTTCAAGGAGGGAATTCAGTTCATTCTTGCCCACATGTAGCTCCCTCGTAATGTGGGATGCATTTAAGCCATTTGGTAGTATTAAATCACAAAAAAACCCCACAAGAGTTAAAATGGAAAGTCCACATAACCATAACTTAAGCACAGAATCAAGATTTGTAAGAGGTACACTAATATAAATGAACCTGAGAAGTCTCATACATCTGATACCAGAACAAAAGGAGCCATTCAGCCCGCTGTATTCATGCCTGTCCCTTTCCCATGTCCTTATTTTTCAGGTACTTCTGCAGCAGTATATTCTTTCTCATATACCTATAAACTCCTGTTTGGTTCCATTTACCTTTAAACAATACTAATCTGTCATCACTGATTAGCTTACCATCATCTCTTTGGGAGCTGGAAGCTAGGGAGAACATCCGAAGTAAGACTGAGTGGTCAAGAAGTGAGTCTGTAAACTCTAAGCAGATAGGACCTGAGGTAGGAATCAAATCCATATTTCTGGATTTGAGAGCTTGCAAGCTCCAAGTAAGGTCTCTGCTGTCTATATGAACTCTGAAAGACTGGTATCAAAGCTGACAAGCCAAGAGGTCATGCAGAATCAGTCAATTCAGCTGGATGCAAATTAGAAGAAATTGGCTTTCAATGTCCAGTTAATAAGGTCATGCTTGACCTCAACTCCACATTCCTGCCTGCTCCACAAAACCCTCAAGTGTCCTGCATCAGACTTGAGTACTTCAATCAATTCTCTGTCACCAAACCAGGATCTGATCTGCTTCACTGGCAGACCCAGTAAGTTGTGAGCACACTGGGATACAAATGGACCTGGTCTGAGGGAGGCGTGGTAGCAAGAGAAGTCAGCTTCAAACCACTTCAAAGTTATTGCCAAATCAGTGAAACTTCATGGCTTCATTTCAAATATATGCAGGTAAACACTTGTTGAAAGGCCTGAAAGCAGCAGACCTGACTGATAAGCATTTGCCATGGACTAGAAAATGAACCGATCCAGCTCCATAAATGTCATGGACACTAGATAAAGGTCAGGACTTTATTTTGCTATAAAGTTCATAGTTCAGTGTGTGACACAATTCTCCAGTCTGCATGAGATCAGTAGTAACAATATTAATGAAGAGTCACATCATTCATAGGAAAACAACCTGCTGAATAGCATTTCATCCACTAATCATCTGCTGCACAGCCTCACTATGTGACATATACAGGATTCACTACAGCAACTTTTATTCACTATATGAAAGAGGAAGGAACTCTAAGCTGCTTGATATCCTGATTTTGTAGTATCACCATTTCTTTAACATTTTAAAAAAAGCTAGGTGGACGTTGCGTGTTTGAGTCAAACACTTTGGATTGTTTGGTCCAAATTGCAAGCAGTTCTGACTGCCATGATTTAGGAAGGATGTGATGGTGCTGGAGAAGTCACAGAGGAGAGTAATCAAGATATTGCCTGGATGGGAGGTTATTAGTAATGGGGAGACATTGGAAAGGCTTACTTTGTTTTCACTGCAGTATCAGAGTTTGAGGAGTGATAGATACAGCAAATAATCAGAATCATTTTCCCATGATCTTCTTCTTTGGCTGTCATTTCGATGATGACTGATGCCTGGGCAAGGTTGTATGGAAGCCCTGCCATTGCCCATGCTACAGGTCTCCCCTCTCCACAGGAAGGGCATTAGGGCACATACAGCTTGGCAGTGGTGTCGTCACAGAGCAATGTGTGGTTAAATGCCCTGCTCAAGGACACAACATGCTGCCTCAGCTAAGGCTTGAACTAGCAACCTTCATTAGACCGACGCCTTATCCACTTGGCCATGTGCCACATATATATTTTCCATGACAGTAGCACACAGAGCAAAAGGGCATAGGTTGAAAGTAAGAGGAAGACATTTTACAGGGTTTTGAGGGGATTTTTTTAATATACTGTACATAGAGAGAGATTGATATTTGGAACATGCCACCAGAGGTGATGGTTGGAGTCAGACACAATCAAAATATATTTAAATCACAAAGAAGAGAAACTCTGCAGATGCTGGAAATCCAAGCAAGACATACAAAATGCTGCAGGAATTCAGCAGGCCAGGCAGCATCTATGGAAAAGTATACAGGTTATGTTTCGGGCCGAAACCTTTTGGAAGAACTGGAGACAAAAAGCTGAGGAGTAGTTTTAAAAGGTGGTGGGGGGAGGGGGGGAAGGGGAGAGAGAAACACAAGGTGATATGTAAAACCTGGGGGGGGGGGGGGGTGGGAGATGAAGTAAAGAGCTGGAAAGTTGATTGGTGAAAGAGACAGAAGGCTATGGAAGAAAGAAAAAGGGGCAAGGAACACCCGGGGGGGGGGGTGGGCGGGCAAGGAGATGAGCTGAGAGAGGGAAATGGAGGGGGGGGGTGTTGGCAAACATTACTGGAAGTTTGAAAAATCGATGTTCACGCCATCTGGTTGGAGGCTACCAAAACGGAATATAAGGTCTTGTTCCTCTAACCCAAGTGTGGCCTCATCACATCAGTGGTGGAGACCATGGATGGACCTTTCAGAATGGGGATGGGAAGTGAAATTAAAATGGGTGCAATATATTTAAGTGCTTGGTCCAAATTTGTGGTGGGAGGGAATCTTACTGCAATAAACATTACATTTGTGCATATGGGGTAGGTCAAAAGAAATCTACCAAATTGAGGCAAGCATGGAGGGCGAGCGAGCATTCAGCACCATCTGCCAGTATCTCACATGCTGCTCCTGAAGGAAGTTCCTTTGATGTGCGATCTTTCTACCTCCCTTGATGCTCTCTGTGGATGGTGCCAGAGCAAGGTTTAACCGACGCGGTTTGAGGACTGTGGACTTTAAAATCACGCTTATGATGTGTTCTAGTTTCTGGTTTGCTCCTTTTTCTTTGGTTGCTATTTTTTGAGCAATTTTTGAGTTGGGGTGGCCTGCAGATAACAAACACCGAGCTGAAGTTAAATCTGTCTTTTGATTTTGTGTTTTATAATCGGAGTCTTTGCTCATTTTTTAACTGGTGTTTGTGAGATTTGCTTTTTTGAGCATGGTGAGGCTGATGACTTTTCTTTGAATGGGTTTCATGGATCTTCTTTGTTTCATGTCTGTCTGTGGGGAAGATGACTCTCAGGGTTGTAGACTGCATACGTACTTTGATATTAAGTGTACCTTGAATCCTTTGAATTAGCTTAAATGGGCAAAAGGACTAACATAGAGAAGATGGGCCAAAAGGTCCATTTCTGTGTTGTATAACTCTGAATCTATGTTGGTACAGGGCCTTGGACCATCCAACCACCGAATATTATGAAATCACTTTTATTATGTTGGTTATACTGAGTTGCATAAAACAGAGGTGATGCAAGCACTATTAGTCACGTCTGTGATTGAAACACACAGAAATGGCTGTATCTAAATTGTTAATCTATCAATGAGGACATTTTAACTTGCTTAATGCATCTTAATTTACAGTAGGGTCTGTTCCTTGATAAAAGGAATAAAAAAATGAATTTGGTAGATTGCAAAATTTGGATCCAGTTGCTGCAAGATTAACATAAATGAATGCCACACACGTTATTGACATCTTCATGTATCTGAATGGTGCCAGAAAAATAACAGCAGAAGTTAAGGTGTTTCAAAACTGTAATGTACCCGGTCCAATTTTGTGATGGGAAGAGGTCTCATTGGAATGGGAACTGGATTAGTGAACAAGGAGCAGCTCAAAACAAAACATTCACAGCTATTTATAGCAGGATCGTAGAGCCTTGCTTAGATCTACTGGTTATGCAATGAAATTTTGCACAAATCATGCATAAAATTTAATGAATATAGATGCCTGTGATTTAATGCATCCATATTCATTTCGGCACCATGCTACTTCTGCTAATTAAGATGCATGAAGCATCAGCAGGTTGGCATCGTATTTTCAGGCTGTTCTTGATCTTTTACACACCTCATTGAACACGTTTGGCCAGTTGCTTGACAATTAACAGTAATGTAAGATAAGCTGTGCCTTGCACTGTCTGTCATGCCAATATGCCAACTTCCCTGAAGATTCTTCTGGTGGTAAGTACACCATCCATGGTGCATAGAGAATTTCAGTTAAGTGGGAGATGCTGAAAACTTGTTGCTGAAAATCCTGTCCATTAAGTGTCAGGATGGTTTACTTTGACATGTCTGAAGTGTTAGATGCAATGAAACAAAAATGTCATCAGGAACTGGGATGCACTGTGCGAGCAGTTTTACTTTAATTCACTCATGGGATGTGGGTGTCACCAACAAGGTAATAATGATTGCTCTTCAGATGGTGAGCTGCCTACTTGAACTATTGCAGCCCTTCTGGAGAAGATAACTTCTTAAAAGCAAAGTGATATTTTCTTGTAGCCTTTGGAGATTGAGGAAATGTCCCACTTCATTTTGTGGCTAGACAGCAAATATGGACCCTTCCAAACACTGGACGGGTGGTGACTGAGTGGGCAGAAGGAGGTGGACAGTTTGAGAGACCGTGTGTTTCCACTATTTATACAGTTTCTATATGCTCATAATGGTTCAAATTGAAGTTTTTTTTAGCACTTTGAATGATCTTATGATCATTTGAATGATCTTATTCCACTTTGAGTGGTCATTGGTCAGAGAATCACAGGAAACAAGACATAACATATTTCTCCATGATGACTTTGACAGCAGCTTTCAATTTTTTACTTTGCCTATCTGCAGATCTTTTCCCATGACAGAGAATAATTCAGAAAAGAATCAGGAAGAATTGGCAGTCTAGATGTCTGCAACATGGCCTGTCTTATGTAGCTGTTGGTTTTGTTTTGTAACCATACGCTCTAAAAACTGGTGATGTTTACCGAGGAAGGAACACTGACATCAGTTTGTTTAACTGTTGGAGCATTTGCGGAGACATCAGTGGTAATATTTTTCCAGCTTCTTGGTATTCCAGATCTCAGGATCATTTAGAACCATAGTGATCAATGCTGGTCAATAGATTGTGGCTTTCATGCCAGGTTTGAGGTCATGATCATCAAATATCCTTTTCCTCAAATGACTAGAGGTTGTGCTTGTGTTACGAAGGAAGTGCTCAACTTCATCATCAATATTTGCCTTCACCAAGAGGTGGCACTTGAGATATGCCAAATATCTCAAGAGTCACCTTACCATGTTTTCTTAGGTATGGCAACAACAAACTCCATCCTCATACACAACTCAGTGAAAGCACCAATGGGGCTTGGGGCTTGCTGTTTGAGCATGTTCAACTGCAAGCATCATCTGAGTACTGCACTTTAACTACTGAGGTTTATGTAATACTGGCCCTGGAGTAATACTCACTCTGCTCCAGAGAGGGGTGACAGCTTTTTTTTTTATCGCTCTGCAACAAAAAGGGAGAATGTTGCCCAGGTTTTCAGCAGCTTGGATGTGGATTTGGGCAGTGGACTTTTCTCCCCCAGTCATATGTTCTTTTTTTGTACTCCGTGTTTTTCACCTGAACTTTTTCTTTTTTTGTGTGTGTGCAGGGGAGCGGGATTTGGGGGTTGATGTACCTGTTCCAGTTTTGTTAGGTTTTTTGTGTGGGGACAAAGGATTTTGTGGTTAATGATAATGACGGTGCTGCTGGTTTTTTTCTTTCTTGGTTTTGTGGCAATCTGGAGAAGAATTTCAGGGTTGTATGCTTTGATAATAACTGAACCTTTGACTACAAGTTGAACAGCTTCCAGTTATTTCTGAAGATTAGAATAGCTCTTCTATAGAAACATTGGTTGCTATCATGACAAGCATGGAGCAATGATAAAATGGAGATGAACTTTCATGTGCAATCAAATTTAAGGAGGATGTTCTATAGTCAAAGGTTTTGGTGAGATTTAAAAAGCCCAAATATTGTGCCTGGTAAGGCTTCCTATACTTTTTTTCCCCACAATCCCTCTAGCTGGAAATAATTTACAATACAAAAGAAGCCGTACAGCCTTTGTACGGAACTAGTTGTGGAACACCCTAGTGATGAACTTCCCTGTGGCAGATAGGAGTTGTTCTCATCTCCTTTCTTGAAGACTATGGCACCTCTGGGGTCATCTGGAATATTCGCCTCTTCCTAGATGTGACTGATGACATTATGTAATTCTGATATCCTACTGGATTTAGGCTTTATATAGAGCCATGCTCAAAATCTTGTTAGATTTAGAATAGTGAAGAAAAGGACAAATGTAGATTAACAGTAACACTTCTAAATTGGATGAGGCCAGTTTTACTGGAACTTTATTGGAACTCAGGACCTGAAAATAAATCAATCTCAAAGCAATGGAGCTAATGTAGAAGATGATTCATGGAATTCAGATTAACCATGGTCCAACAACAGGGTGAGTCTGTTTAGCTGAAATCCCTTGGTTGATAAAGTGCAAAAGGAAGAGAAGGCAAAAACAAAAAGAGAAACCGGCATCAGATATGCAGAGTTGAATCCTTCAGAAAGTCTTGATAAGAAAGTAAAGTGAGGACACCTGGAAGTAAAATCAAAGAAAATCCATATGTATATAGATAGTGCTTATAACAGACCAAAAAGGTGAGAAAGCAGAGGACATGGATAAGATTATGTACACCTTGAGGCTGCTTTACCAAAAGGGAAGGGTTATAATGTGCAGTAGTTAAAAGGGAGAAAATTAATTATTTTCCTGGTAAGGCAATGCATCCTGCCTTGGTTCCAATGAAGAAGCCAATGTCAGGTTGGGTGATCATTTTGCACAACCTCAGAGTTCAGTCTGCAGGGCTTTCTGTTTAATTCTCCATCCCCTCTCACTCTGACCTATTGATCCATTTCCTAACTGTGTTACAAAAGATGCTCAACACCAGCTTGAGGAACAGTACCTTATTGTTGCCTGGGCACATTGAAACCTTCTGGACTGAAAACTGTATATTACAACTTCAAGTGACTTGATTACTGTCTGCAACCATTTGTCCGCCCGTGATATCTCAGTTTGTGCTTTTATTCCTTTTTTTAATTTCTCTCAGGACACGCTCAGCCTTCATTTTGCAACTGCTACTCTGTTTTGCCTATGATCCTTTAGACCAGAGATCGGTAAACCTTTTTGCCTCTGCGTATTAATGAGCGGACGGTGGGCCAGATAAATGCCATAAAAAACTTGAAATATGGGAATTATCCATTTAAATACATCTAGTTATGCTTTGCCTCAAATTAATGAATAACGCATGCTAGAAAATCATTTGTGCTTAAGGTTGCCTATCTCTGCTTTAGACCACAAGGCATAGGAATAGAATTAGGCTATTTGGTCCATCGAGTCTACTTTGCCATTTGATCATGGCTGATCCACTTCCCTCTGAAACTCATTCTCCTGCTTTTTTCCTGTAACCTTTGCCAACCTTAGCAATCAAGAAGCTATAACCTCTGCTTTAAATATATCCAATGACCTGGCCTCCACAGATGCCTGAGGTAACAAATTTTACAGATTCACCATCCTCTGGCTAACAAAATTCCTTCTAATCTCCATTCTAAATTGACACCCTTCTATTCTGAGGCTGTGCCCTCTGGTCCAAGACTCTTTTGTCCACATTCTCACTAAGTGCTCCCATTCACTCATGACTTGTTTAGAGCTCATCTCCGTGATCACCCCAACTTTAGTTGATCAATCATATCCCCATTCCCCAACCTCCCTGCAGCTTAAACTACATTTGTCTCCTAAACACAAGAGATTCTGCAGATGTTAGAGATCTTAGGCAACACACAGACACAATGCTGGAGGAACTTAGCAAGTAAGGCAGCATCTATAGAGGGAAATAAACAGCCGGCACTTCAGACTGAGATCATTCATCAGGACTGGAAAAGAAGAGGGTGGGAAGGAACACAAGATGCTAGATGATAGGTGAAACCAGCAGAGGGGGAAGAGGATGAAGTAAGAAGCTGGGAGGTGATAGGTGTAAGATTTTAAGGGCTGAAGAAGGATTCTGATAGGAAAGTGAACTATGGAAGAAAGGGAAGGAAGATGGCCACCAGAGGGAGTAGATAGGCATCTGAGAAGACAAGAGGTGAGAGGAACCAGAATGGAGAATGGTAAAAAAAAGGGAAGGGGAAGAGGAAGAGAGGCAAAATTACTGGAAGTTAGAGAAATCAATGCTCATGCCATTAAGTTGAAGAATATGAGGTGTTGCTGCTCAAATTTGAGTGTGGCCTCATCATGGAAGAGGAGGAGGAGAAGGCAATAGACCCACATATTAGAATTTGTGAACAGGGTGGCCACAGGTTAATCTTGCCTCTTTGTAGGGGACAGAGCAAAGGTGCCTAATGAAGCAGACCCCAATTTACCGATGTGGAGGAGACCGCACTGGGTACAGTAGGTGAACCCGACAGAATCGCTGGTGAAATGTTGCCTCACCTTGAAGGACTGTGTGGGGCCCTGAATGATAGTGAGAGGAGGTGTAGGAGCTGGTGTAGCACTTGTTCTGCTTGAAGGGTTAAGTACCAGGAAGGAGATGAGTGAGGAGGGATGAATGGACAAGGTAGCCACAGAGAGAATCGGAAAGATATGCTTAGTGATAGAGTCCCATTGGAGATGTTGGAGGTTAGGTAGAATGATAAGCTGGATGTGGTGGATCGCGAGGTAGTAGTTAAGGACAAAGGGACCCTATCCCTGTTCTGAGGAAAGATCTTGGACCTGAATCAATAGCTTCATTCTTCTTCCCACAAAAAGACAGACCTGCGAAGTGTTTCCAGCATTTTCTGTTCTATTTCAGATTTTCAAAACAGCTGTTCTTTTTTGAATTTCACTTAATTGGTGAAATTAGTAAGGTAGGATCATGCTTAACCAACTAACTTAAGGTGGTAACAAGGAGTGTCAGTGTGTTTAGTGTGCTTACTGTCATCTATCTGAATTTAAAGACTTGCATGACAGCCTGTGCAAAAAACTGAAGGTCCACATGAATCAAGAGAGCATGCCAAATTGGATCTGAAACTGCTCTGTGGCAAGAACCAAGGACTAACGGTTAACAAGTGTTTATTTGATTTGAGGCCTCTTACCAGCAGTGTTCCACAAGACTCAGCAGTCAGTCTCTTGGTTTCTATATGTTCATGATTTGAATTTATGTAGGAGGAAGGAATAAAATTTGACTATGCGTTTAGCATGGAGGACGAAAGCCTTTGCTTGTACAAAATATTAGACGGTCTGCCCAGCTGGGAAGGAACACTGGGAAAGAAAATGCAATTCCCTGAATTGAGAGGTGATTCATTTGGCTGAAGCAACAAGGAAATGTGAATTAAATTAGAGATACCAAATGGCACAGAGGATAAGACAAACCTCAAAGTATATATCCACATATCCTCAGGATGATAAATATTCAGACCCCAACCCTTTGCTCACATAACTGGGTATTACAACCATGGATTTTGATCAATTTAACTGAAAATTTTTATTTGTGAAGCACATGCTCCTCTTTTCACAGTAGAACCCAAAGATAAGGAAAATTGTAAAACATGAAAACTCCAAGTGACTCCATGGTTGCTCTGGCACTGTGCTTTGAGTCATTATCCTGCTAAAAGACAAACTTCCTCACCAGTTTAAGCTTTCCAGTAGAGCTCGAAGTTTTAATCCATGATCTCTCTGTCTTTAACAGCTTCCATCTTCCCATCAATCCTGACCAGATTTCCAGCCTCTGCTGCTAAAAAACTTCCAGTCATGGGGCAATGAATTTGAGTGAAGTTATCCCCTTTGGTTCAAGAGCCTGATGGTTGAACCTGGTGGTGTGAGTCCTGAGGCTCCTGTACCTTCTTCCTGATGTTAGTTGTGAGAAGTGAGTATGTCAGTGGGTCTTAGGGAGGGACCTTGATGATGAATTCTGTTTTCCTGCAACAATGCTTTGTGCATATCTGCTCACTGGTGGGGAGGGGTTTACCTGTGATGGACTGCTTACCAAAGACACCCTCAAATTTCTACTGATGTACTGTGTTCTAATTGGTTACCTTGCTGTCTAGTATGGAAGGTCCCCAGCACAGGATCAGAGAAAGTTGCAGTAAGTTGTAAACTCGGCCAGCTCCATCATGGGGATTAGCCTTCCTAGCATCCAGAACACTCTTCTTGAGGTGATGTTTCAAAAATACGGCATACATCATTAAGGACCTCTATTACCCCGAACATGCCCTTTTTTTCCCATTGCTACCATCAAGGAGGTGGTACAGGAGCCTCAAGACACACACTCAACATTTCAGGAACAGCTCTTCCCCTCTGCCATCAGAATTTCTGAACAGACAATGAACCTATGAATACTTCCTCAATATTTCCCTCCTCTGTTTTTGGACTGTTTATTTAATTTATTTGTATATGTACTTTTTATTGTAATTGATCATTTTTGTTCTTATGTATTGCAATGTACTGCTACCACAGAATAACAACCTTCTTGATATATGCCAGTGATATTAAACCTAATTCTGATTGTGCCTGTGATGGAGCGGACAGAGCCTATAACCCTCTGCTGGGCAAGAGTTTTTTAAGATCTCGCAATGATGAAGAAACAGTGATAAATTTTCCACGCAGTATGATGAGAACCAGAGGGTGCCTTGGGAAGTAGTGGTGTTCTGGTGTCCTTGCTGGTGACAGAGGTCATGGGTTTGGGGTGGCGAAAGGGGAACCATAATATGCAGGGAAGGGGAAATATAAAAGTTTGCTGAATAATTCGTGTCTTCTTTTTAGAACCCATTCCAAATGGTTACACCAACACTCCAGTTCTAGTATAGTAAGACTCATGGCTTAAAATTGTTTCAAAATATATTCTGAATGTTCTTCAAATTTTTTTGCTACAATGAGGAGCACAGGCCTTGGCAGCTGATAACTTGGTAAATAAGTAAATCAGGATGAGAATAAAGATTAATTGAGCAAGAATAATCAACTATGATTCTGCATTGACTTTAATTATTAATGGAATTAATTGTATTTATATTGTTACCTTGACCTTTGTCTAGTACTGAGTTCATAGTCTGACAACTACATAATTATTGAACTCTTCCCTTTCCCTTATTTAATACATGGAATGCAATATTTTATATTAACACTTTAGAAACCCATTGTCGTTCTTCCCCTGCACCCCTGCAACTTAGCTTCTCTTACAAATGCCCATCAATTTATCTTTAATTCTGTTTCCCATTAACCTAAACCAAGTGGCAATTTATTCAAGATTCAAGGTTGTTTATTGTCATTCTTCAGTTCACAAGTGTAAAGGAAAGTTAAATGATTGTTACTCAGGATCTGATGCAGCATAAAAAAAACACCATAGCAGACTGATTGTATGTACAAAAAGTGACACTATGTGCACGAGTATCTGTACATAAGGTGACTCTGACAGGAAATGATAAAGTAGAGGTGGTGGTGGGTGGCTGTTGTGGGGTGTGGGGTGAGTGATGTGGCGGTGTTGATCTGCCTGACAGCTTGGGGAAAATAATTGTTTTTCAGCCTGGTGGTCCTGGTGTGGATACCGCACAACTTCCTCCCGAATGGGAGTGAGCAAACAGTGAATGAGCTGGGTGGGTGTGATCCTCCATGATCCTGCTGGCCTTTATTCGGCACCTTCCTGTATATATTTAGAACATAGAACATAGAATAGTACAGCACATTACAGGCCCTTCGGCCCACAATGTTGTGCCGACCCTCAAACCCTGCCTCCCATATAACTCCCCACCTTATATTCCTCCATGTACCTGTCTAGTAGTCTCTTAAACTTCACTAGTGTGTCCGCCTCCACCACTGACTCAGGCAGTGCATTCCACACACCAACCAGTCTGAGTGAAAAATCTTCCTCTAATATCCCCCTTGAACTTCCCTCTCCTTACCTTAATGTCCTCTTGTACTGAGCAGTGGTGCCCTGGGGAAGAGGCGCTGGCTGTCCACTCTGTCTATTCCTCTTAATACCTTGTACACCTCTATCGTGTCTCCTCTCATCCTCCTTCTCTCCAAAGAGTAAAGCCCTAGATCCCTTAATCTCTGATCATAATGCATACTCTCTAAACCAGGCAGCATCCTGATAAATCTCCTCTGTACCCTTTCCAATGCTTCCACATCCTTCCTATACTGAGGCGACCAGAACTGAACACAGTACTCCAAGTGTGGCCTAACTGGAGTTTCATGGAGCTGCATCATTACATCGCATCTCTTAACCTCTATCCCTCGACTTATGATAACTAACACCCCGTGAGCTTTCTTAACTACACTATCTACCTGTGAGGCAACTCAATTTCATTGAGGGTGGGTAGGCTGCTGCCACTGACGCGTTGCGCAGTTTTAACTGTCCATTGTGGAGCCCTCGTTTCCACGCCACACAGCATGTTAGGAAGCTTTCCACTGCGCATCTGCAGGTCACGAGCAGTGTCCAGTTAACCAACCTGCACATCAATATGATGGTCATAGCAAAATACTTCGGTCCTTTGGCTTTACAGCCACGAGGGTTCATTTTCACTATAAGGTTGCTCAGCATAACTTGACAGAAAAATTCAAATGCATACTTACTTCAAAAAGCTCAGAATCATCTGTACTATACTGGCTGGAACTTATTTCTGTTTGGTCATTGTCCCAATGGAGTTCACTAAGGCAGTTAACTGAATCAAGGTCAGTCACATCCAGCTGGGAGAGGTCAATTTCTGGAAAATCTGAATACAAGCGGTCCTCACCAGCCACAAGACCATACTGCAAAAGAAATAAAGGTAGAGTTAGGCTGCATTAAACCTCAGTCATTGATCTAAGTATCAACCTCACATAACTGCATAACACTAATAGCTTATTACAGTGACTGTAAATCTGATGCCAAAATGTTTAACATTTTTAATAGACAACATTTTTTCATGACTTTTCTCGTTTCATATTAAGCATATTATCACAATTCTAATCAAATAAGGTTGTCCACAAAAAATAACTAGGGTGTTTAAATGCCTTTAATGGATAGGAAATTATTTCCAGAAAGGACAAGGCTTGAAATATTCTGGAGATTATGTCAAACTTTAGACAATCATTTTGTATTCTTAGGTAATGACATGTTTGCTGGAGGATTTACAACCTTACCCATTAGAAAAATATAAATAAATAAGTAACAGCTTTCAACTTTTTTTCTGCCCAGCACTCTTGCTAAAACAGCAACATAAACAAATCAACTAGCTATCTGACTCACCTGGGGTCAGAACAACCTTAACGTTCATAAACTAGCTATTTTATTTGACTGATAAAAGAACATTGATGCCCGTTCAATAAAAAAAACATTCACTGCGAGTTGAAATCGTCTGTCCTAGAAGAATGAAAGATGCTGTATAATCACATAGCTATGTGTACAAACAATGCATTTGAACTACAAAAACATACACAATCTGTTCTTGGGTTCTTCAATATTACTTTATAGAAATTAAAAATATGGTGTCTGAACAGTGCAAGTGGTCCTGCTGTAAGGGTCTTGGCCCAAACCATCAACTGTACTTTTCCCATAAATGCTGCCTGGCCTGCTGAGTTGCTCCAGGCATTTTGTGTGTGTTGCTTGGATTTCCAGCATCTGCAGATTTTCTCTTGTTAGTGCAAGATATGTTTTGAATTTTGTGAATCTTATTAACGTGTGTTTTTATTTGGCATCTGGGAAATGATATTAGACCCCGATCATGATCCCTGTAGGTAATGAAGGCAAGCAAGTTTAGTTGATCAGACCAACCAATGAGTATCTGAAAAAAATACTCCACTTTGATATCTGGCATTATTGTCTCTTAAAAAAGGAAATCCAGCCCCTTAAATAGCTCAACATATTACCAAAAATGCACAATAATTGATGCCTTGAGTCCATAACTGTTGGATTCCAAAGCCAGAGAAGTATTAACCTGAACGGCTCCTGTCCCAACTAACACATCTTGTTACTCCCTAGTCTACTCCTTGCTCCATTAGGGATGCAAATATGCTGTACCTGAATAATGCCACAATTCAAGCTTGCTCTTGATTCTGCTCTATTTGACTGCTTATAAAAACATTATAATATACACATATTGTCACTTAAAACTGACACAGTCTCAGGGTTAATGCATAAAAGGACTTTTGGATGACTTGAAGACTCACAATCAATTGATTAATGATTACCTCATGGTTTGTAGAAAGACAACAGTAATGCTTGATATCAACTCGATGTCAGCTCTAAGAGGACTCTTCTCATTTGGTTTCCCCCACTTCTTCCCCTGTAATTTATTCCCTCCTGACTGTTCATCAATAACACCCTTCCCAATTTTCCTGCCATTGACATATGTTAGGGGCAGTTTACAAAAAACAAACAACTTTCCAGGATGTTTTTGAGGTGTGGAAGGAAACTGGAGGATCTGTGATCTAATGCAGCCACATCGAGGATGTGTAACATATAGGTAACATCTGTGGTCAATGAGAACCCCTGTCCCTAGGGTTTGAGGGGTATGATTCCAATCATAAAAGCGAAAAATGCCTCTTACTACAGGCATCAATCTTTGAATGACAAAAACATTGAAGAAAAAATGTAAACAAATATCGCAGTGAACCTTTAAAACACATTATTACCCTGAAGGTTTGTTCTGCTGTGTAAAGTGTAAGAAAAGATTCTGGTCACAGCAGCCTATAAAATGTAAGGATTCAATTATACTTTAAATAAAACAAACATTCAAAAGTCAAATCAGTTTAAATTCATTTTGTTTGTCTACTTCAGTTCTTTCAATCAGTTTACTGGATGCCTTTAAAAATATCGCTGAGCTTGTAATTAATTTTAGAAGTTTGGTGGAAGTCATATTTTAGATACCAGTAATTAACCTGAGTGAGTTTCCTTCAAAGTTTTTGTTAGCAATCTTGTTATCACACTGCAGGCATACAGCTGGTATTGTTGACAAGTAAAAGCACTTAAACCTCCATCACTTTCTCAACTTCAAAGCTTCTTTTAAGGTAGCATTTCCTTCATGTATCATGACTGCTGCTACCTGCATCACACATCTGCAGTATTTTAGTCCCTCCCAGGGCTTTCACAGGAATATGAAATACATCTCTGGGGTACCTTTCATCCCCACTATTTCATTTAAGCTGATTTGCATTTCTGTAATATGTAGCCAATTTGACATTTTTCACTTACAAAATCTTCCTGACCAGATTTGGATCTTAGTAAATAAATCATAAAATGAATAGACTCTGAACAGCACACTGTAACTACATAGCCTTTATAAATAAACTGGAATGATTATTACTTTCAAGGAAATGAACAGTAAAGGTAAAAGTCTAGGGTCAGATCTCTTGATATTTATTTCCTGATAAGCATATATATTAAGATTAGGCTTAGAAATTCACAGGAACTTAATAAAGTAATAATTAAACCAATACTGTTGCTTAGAGTAAACAACTGTGAATGTGAAAAAAAATGGAAATAAATGGAAATAAAGTCAGCCTTTCAATTCCTCAGACATGCGCTGTCTTTCCTTAGCATTATGGCTAATATTTGACCTTGGCACCACTTTACTGCATAAATCCAATATTCCCTAATTCCCAGAATATTTAAAAATCCATTCAATTCTGTCTTTAAGATACATCTAACATTCCAGTTCTCTTGGTGTTGATTTTCATACATTTATCACTAAAGTAAACACATTTCTTTCCATTTCTGTCCTGAATGACCAATCCTTCATTTTAAGATTGTGGTACTCTTTTTTTCCAAAAAGGATACACTAGTCAAGGGAAACATCAACTCTGCATCTCATATTTCTAGCTCCATAGGAATTTTGCAAGTTTCAATTAAATAAACTTGCAAACTCAAAAGAATACAGGCATTTTCTACCTAATGTTTCCTCAGACAACAAATCTGCCTTCAGATTGATTCCTTGACTGCACTCTCTCAATTGCAAACTTTGAATATTGCACAAATCCAGCATTATCAAAAGCTTTGAGAATATTGTTGCTCTTATTACATTCTGTAAAACTTAGATCTTTAGTTTTTGAGCTTTTAATCCCATTAACGCAGAGTCTCTGGTTCAGGCTCCCAATAACTCTTGCCAATGCAAACCTTTCTCATCTTACTAAAAACTTCTTGCTTTACCACACAATACTGCACAACATTCTGGAAAAGCAGTCTTTACTCCCTATTGCTCCTTACTGAAAGGGTTAAAAAGATCAGAATTTAATCATTGGTTGAGCATTGGAAAATTCTGGTTACATCCCACAAAAAAGATGGCTCAACCATGATTCGTTCCAAATCATTTATGTCTGACAATAATGTGCCATGATTATTTATAAATAAATGCCAAGTACTGACAATAATTCTACAAAGTACAGAATAACACTAAAAATATAGTGAAAAACTTGTAATTTTCATGATGCTGACTACTGGATCTAGAATATTGGATGTTACACTTTCATTTTATTCTATGCTCTATGGCTCTATGTTTATTAAATGTGTTAGGTAATAATTTTTTTAGTGAATTGCATATGTTTAAGAGGGACTTATAATCCGGTGAGATTCATCTTGCAAGATTTAGCATTAATGTTTCAGATTGACTGCCAGTATTCCAACATGTACAGTAGCTCTGGTCACACACCAGAGTCTTGGATCTAACCCTAGCTCTGCTTGCACGTTTCACTCACAATCCAGTTCTGGGTTGGTATTCTGGAGAAATGAGTGAGCCATATGTCAAACCAGCCAAATCATCAGAATTTTCAGTTAAATGCAGGATTATTGGAATTTTATAGCTAATTCTGAAATGCAACAGTGTGGTGTTTTAACTACTCTTCCCTCACTTAGGGAGTCCCAGCGGATCAATAATGATTTACTTCCCCAATTCTTTGGCTTCTGAGGTGGCTGATGAGGTCATCACAGACCTGCAGACTCTGCCACAGTTGAAGCATGAGAAACAGATGTTGCACTCCTGTTAGTTATACTGGGCTTCATGGATTTAAGGGTTTCCGTGCCATCCTAAATGTTTCTTCTTCACTTTGAACAGCTAATTCCAGAAAACCGTAGGAATCAATGTGGATGCTGCATATTTTCAATGTTTTAGGGACAACTATGAGATTTTCCTATGCCTGCTTGGATATACTCTCCCTGACATAACTGAGAATAGAGTGTCAGTCATATGAATAACCTGGCCTGTCCAATGGAGCCATCTTGTTAAAATTACCCCCGAGATGCTATAGTACTTTTTCCAAATTGGATAAAATGAATGAATCAAATCAGTCCTCAGATATAACACTCACAGAGGACCCATGTTGGTCTGGGCACTCCAAAAAATTCCTTGCTGATTAAATCTTATAACAGATGGCCAAATTGTCAACCAGCAGTTCTCCAGTTTTTCATAAATTAGTACAAAGGCAAAATACTATGGGTTCTGAAGATTATAAATTAACACAGCAGGAACCGAAAATGCACAGTCTGCATAGGAATATCTATTGGAGAACGATGCAAAGTCAATGACTTTTCATCAAGATTGGGTAAATTATGAGATGGAACAAATTTTAGCATGTGGGAAAGATGACATAGGCAGTACAGTAGTTTAGTGCCTAGCGTAACTAACACTTCATAGTGCTAGTGATCACAATGGAAGTTCAATTCCTTCCGCTATCTATAAGGAGGTTGTATGTTCTATCTATGACTGTGTGTGTTTCCTCCAGGTTGTCCGGTTTATTCTCACATTCCAAAGATGTGAAGGTTAAGGTTAGTAAATTGTGGGCATGCTATGTTGGTGCCATAAGCATGGTGACACTTGTGGAATGTCCCCAGCACATCATTCGACTGTGTTGGTGATTGATGCAAACAATGCATTTCACTATATGTTTTGATGTCTGAATGTAAATATAATAAACAAAGCTAATCTTCAGTCTTTGAACCATCTTAAAGCCAAAGGGGAGAAAGAACAAAGGGGAGGTGAGATCTCCACGATTGGTTGGAAAATAAATGAGATTTAAGGACAAAGAAGCAGTGGTACTGGGAGATGTATAGAGAACAAAATAATTGTAAGGAGAAGATTGTTATCTGAAGCCATTCAACTCGGATGCCCCAGACTACATCCACACTAGGTCTGATAAATCTATAACCAAAGTTTTTCTCTTTGTTTTGACCCTCCGTCCACACTGAAACGGCAATTTCTTCCCCTAAAAATGGAGCTTTTCGAAAACGCCCTCCAGAGTGTGTAAATTTGAAAATGCCACTTGGGCAAGAGTAGTGTGGATGGGGTAACCAGAGAGATCTAGAAACGCTATCATGATGTGCTGGAACAGATGGCGGTGGCAGCGAGGCATTTCATTGTTTTCTTGAACGCAACCCCCCACACAACCTAACAATTTCAGAACAGATGGCAACGAGACTGTAGCCAGAAGAGTTAGAAATGTACTCATCAAATATTTTGACCCATAACTTACTGAATAAGTAAGTATACTCACTTTGCCCTGTTTTCTGTCCTTGCTTGTATGAAGGTGGTTTACCTATTTATGCAAGTACTTCTCTGACGACAGATGTGTAACAGCTTAATGTAACATTGTATGGAAATACACAGTAACACTGATACAGATATGTTTTATACATTTAACAAGGTGTGTGTTGCCTTTAAGGCATTTGTTTAGTTTATTATATTTTCGCTTTAGTAATTCGTTGTTATCGTTTTCTAGTTAAAGTTAAGGTTGTTTAAAGTAAATATGTTGTCTGTGATATATCGCGGCATGCGATGATGTCACACCTGGTTTTGCAGCGTCTTGTGGGAAAAAACCGGTTTGGAGAAACGGGAAGGAGGGGGCTTATGTGTGTGCAGGATCAACGTGAGAAAAGCTTTCTTTCTACACACTAGAAACATTAGAGAAGCAACGCCGTAAGTTCATGAGATAATCGATATGTTGAATTAAAAATGTCAACGCTGATTCTGTTAAAAGTAATGACGGTTGATAAAGTTTATGTTTTTTGTTATTTAAAGAGTTGCAGATAGTTTGTGTTGAAGTGTATTTAAAGCCTGTCGATGGCGCAGGTAGATTCTAACTGTTTGTTGCACTTTAATGTAATATAGTTGTTGTAGTTTTACTTTTGCAAGTATTTATGATGTAAATGTGATGTCAAGAAGGAAACAAATACTGTATATATTTTGTATTGTTTTATCAACAGTTTTCACCATATGTTAATGTGGAAGAGTGAACAGTAAACAATTAATCTTACTGGAACCGCCTCATTGACTGGTTTATGCTTGGTGTTTAGTTCAGAATTCTTTTACACCTGTGCGAGAACACTACAAGGTGTTTTATTAATGCAACAGAGTTAGTCAGTTTTTCAAAGCTCGTCGCCAGCTGGGTTTTACTGTCCGTGAACTCCCTGTCGGTTGCCTCTGTACGCTCCAGTATATTTTTTTAGTTTTAAGTCCTCCTGCGTGGGAGCCAACAGCTTCCGTCATTCAGCAATTTCCGTTTAAGTTTTTCTAGTCTGTAACTGCACAAACGCACACCTTCACAGCAAGATTTGACACCAAACATGTCGCTTGTTTTCTGTAGATGTGTCCTGCGCATGTCCAGTAGTAGGAGGAGATTCGTCCAAATACCTGTTTTAATGTGGAGGTATTTTCAAAAATGCTTAGTGTGGACGCCTATTGTTTTTACACGAAACCGGCATTTTCAAAATTATCCGGTCTAGTATGGCCGTAGCCTCAGATGCTGAATCAAATAATACTCTTCAATGCAAAACCGATCACATTGTTAACAATTAATAAAAGAATTGAACGCAGCACAAGTAAACCACTGTTTCACTTGCAACAAGTGTTATACGTATTTGGGCCTTGGATGGAAAAAGTGTTTAAAAAAATGCCAGTTATTGTATTTTTGACAGTTCAATAGATGCCATGGGTAGGAGACTGGGCTATGGGTAGGAGGGTAGGTATTGATGGCGATTGATGAGGGAGCCAAAGTGTAGAAGAAATTATCTTTGTGTAAAATTTGATTTGGTAGTGGTATCGCATTGGTTTGTGCCTAGTTAGATCTCCACTAGAAACCTTTGTAAAATCCAAGTGCTAGTTTCTAGAGATGATGTTCATAACAGAAGTTTTAGCTTTAAGCAACTGATTTTGTTCAGTCTAAAACGACTGAAGTCGCTAAATACAGAATAAATCCACAATCTTTCCAGGGCACTCAAAATAAATTCTACTGTGTGTGTGATACACAGTGCCATTATGAATGATTGCAGAAATGAGTAGCAGTTCTGCCTACCACCTGTGGTTCAGTTGTTAACGAGCTACAGAATTGCTTCGTCTAAGGAAAAACCTGTAAGTAGGACACATGCACAAAGCAGGTTGCCATCTATTGAAAAGAAATGCATCAACTATGCAAGCTGAAAATCATGTATTTATATCGTACCATTCATTGCCTAGGACATTGCAAAATATTTTGCAACTAATAAAGCCCTTGTGAAGCTGAAATTTATGAAGCATATATTACTACTTTTGCAAATTGAATGTTAATTTTCCAGTATGTTTAATATCCTGCAGTCTTTCATTGTGCAGGAAATAAAGTGCAATTCTCACTAAAATAAATCTGACCAATTCCCAGCCTGTGGATATTGTAAAAGCATTTGTGATTCAATGGCTGCAGTGATGACCTTTCCACAATTGAACTCCAGATGTTTACCCCACAGAATTGTGTATGTGCTTGCTCTTTGCTACAGCCATCCAAACTAAATGCAACAATTTTTTTCTTTTTGTATGGAAGTGCCCCTTGCTCAGATATTCATTTAGATTTCTCTTGAGAGGACACTTCTGCCTTAACTTGTTCTGGCAAAGCTCTCCACATTCTATTAATTTCCGACCTAAAGAGATTTAGCAGAAACTCCCGATGAATATGTTAATGACTCACTAAAAAGAGGAAACAGACATTATTCTTTTCTCATTATTAAAACAGTTCTAATTAGAGATCCATAAGATAATTGCATTTGGTGTTCCAAAATTTGGTTCCACTGAAGACAGTTGTGTTTTTATACTTTTTTAACTATTTCAATGAAACTTCAGATAATAGGGGCAGTCATTTAATTGGGCCAAAATGTACTGGTCCTGATGTGTCGCAATTACCTAGAATCCACCGTACTTGGAACCAAATTGAATCTGTTGGGCTACAGTATGATGGGGATGGCAGTAAAATGGGACTAACTAATTTTTCCTTGCACAGAGCTGGCATGGATTCATTGGGGCAAATTGAATTCTGGCATAACTGTTCATAATTCAACCAATGATATCAATAAAACCTGTTTTAACTTTCAGCAGCTTTGCACCAATTCCTGTCCTGTGTAAAATCTACCTCAACCACATTAAATAGCACATTTCACATGACTGCCTGTTCCTTTAACCTGCCCACGTTTTGGAGTTCTTTTGTAGTCTTCCTCACTGAAGTCATATTGGAAACAATTTAATGCCCAAGGAAAGCTTAACAAAGAAGTCAATCCAAATCTTCACTAAGAAGTTGCTGTAGCAACCACAACAGGCCTTCAGCTGTTGTTATGAAATCTACTCCCATGCAGTTAACTTCTGTGCACATATGGTATTGTCCTCTTTTCCTTTTGTTCCAATTGTGACTCCAAAGTTCCAACTGTGCGTCAAAATTAGAAGGCAACAATTGACATCTGAAGCACTGCCTAGTTTATACCACTGCTTCAAAATAAATGAAAGAAACAATTCACCTATTAGGCTAATAACCTCCATTCAGGGCAGGAGAAACTTTAGAAATTAATTTTGGACTAAATTAACTGGCGTTTGGAAAACCATTTGTGATATGATGGAAGCCCGCAGAGAAACAAAATGTATTTTATTGATTTGCTCGAGTTCTTTGGTGAAGTAGCAGAAATGATAGATGAAATATTGCAATTGATGCTGTGAACACGTTATTTAACATTGGCCTTAGTAGGTTCTACATAATAAATATTAGCAGAATTGAAGAGGATAGATTATCACAGGTAATATGGATATAAATGGTGCAAGAGAGATAAAAGTATTAATTGGCAAGTTGTTTTTCAAATTGAAGGAAGAATCCTCATTGGGTCTCAGCATTGCTCTCTGTAACTGGATCCTAGGTTTCTTGACAGAAGTCAGTCTGTGCATGCAGAAACATCCCTAGCTCCATCACACTCAGCACCAGTGGTTCCCAGGGCTGCGTGCTCAACCTACTGCTGACACATGACTGCACAGCTAAATCCAGGTCAAATTGAATCATCAAGTTCGCTAATGACACAACAGCAGTTGGCCTCATCAACAACGACGAGATGGCTTACAGCGTGGAGGTAGAGCGTCTTGTAGGATGGCGGAAGCACAACTTGAGTCTCAACTCAAGACCAAAGACAAAAACAGTGTGGACTTAAGGAAGCTAAAATCAGACTGTGCCCTTGTGGAAAATTATTTTAATGCAGGGTGTGGTAGCTGCCTGGAATGGGTTACCAGGAATAGTCATGAAATTGCAGGGACCATAGCAGACACATTTAAAACATCCTTAGCAACGGGTGAGGTGCTGGAGGGTTGCAGGATAGCCAATGCTGTTCTGCTGTTTAGGAAAAGCTATTAGAAGAAGCCTGGAAATTATAGGCCGGTGAACCTGACATCAGTAGTGGGAAAGTTATTGGAAGGTATTCTAAAGGACTGGATATATAAATATCTGGATAAACAGGGACTGATTAAGGATGGTCAACATGGCTTTGTGTGCAGCAAGTTGTGTCTAAACAATCATATACAGTTTTCCAAGTAAGTTACCAGGAAAGGCAAATATGCAAGGCCTTTGACAAGGTCCCAGATAGGAAGTTGGTCAAGAAAGTTCAGTTGCTTGGCATTCAAGATGAGGTAGTACATTGGATTAGACATTGGCTTCACGGACAAAATCAGGAAGTGGTAGTAGATGGTTGCCTCTCTGACTCGAGGCCTATGGTTAGTGGAGTGCTGCAGGGATTGGTACTGGGTCCATTGTTGTTTGCCATCTATATCAATGATCTGAATGATTATGTGGTAAACTGGATCAACAAATTGCAGATGACACCAAGTTCAGGGGTGTTGTGGGCAGCAAGGAGGACTACCAAAACCTGCAGTGGGATCTGTACCAGCTAGAAAAATGGGCCAAAAAATAACTGATGGAATTTAATGCAGACAAGTGTGAGGTGTTGCACTTTGCGAGGACCAGCTAGGGTGGGTCTTACACAGCGAGTGGTAGGGCACTGAGGACCGCGGTAGAACAGCGGGATCTGGGAATACATTTCCATAATTCTTTGAAAGTTATGTAACAGTGAGATAGGGCCGAAAAGAAAGCTTTTTGCACGTTGGCCATCATAAATCAAAATACTGAGTGCAGGAGTTGGGTCATTATGCTGAAATCAAATTTCAACATAACTCCTTCCTTAGGAGTTTACGAAGATTCAGCATGATATCTAAAACTTTGACAAACTTCTATTGATGAGTATTGCAGCGTATATTGTCTGGCTTTATCACAACTTTGCAATGGAACACCAGTGCCATTGAGCTAAATATCCTACAAAAAGGAAGAAGGTACAGGAGCCTCAGGATTCACACCACCAGGTTCAAGAACATATTATTACCCCTCAATCATCAAGCTCTTGAACCAAAGTGGATATCTTCACTCAACCTCACTTGTCCCATCACTGAAATGTTCCCACAACCCTATGGACATACTTTGAAGGACTCTTCATTGCATGTTCTCAATTTTTCCTGCTTGTTTATTTATCATTACTGTTTCTTTCTTTTTGTATTTACACAGTGGTTGAACACCCAAGTTGGTGCAGTCTTCCATTGATTCTGTTGTGGTTATTATTCTATAGATTTATTGAATATGCCCACAAGACAATGAACTTCAGGATTGTATATAGTGACATATGTACTTAGATAATAAATTTACTTCTGAATTTCTAATAAGTTGTTGGTGAGCCCTAATTTGGAGTATTGTGTGCAGTTTTGGAGACCTACCTGCAGGAAAGATGTAAACAAGATTGAAAGAATGCAGCAAAAATTCATAAGGACATTGTCAGAACTTGAGGACCCGAGTTATGGGGAAAGGGTGAATGGGTCAGGACTTTATTCCATAGAACATAGAAGACGAAGGTGAGATTTGATAGAGGTATATAAAACTTTGAGGGGTATAGAAAGGGTTAATGTAAACAGGCTTTTTACACTGAGGTTAGGTGAGCCTGCAATCGAGGTCTTGGGTTAGGCCTAACCACAGCTATGGTTAGGCCACACTTAGACCCCCTCCAGTTTACCTACCAGCCCCGACTAGGAGTTGAGGATGCCATCGTTTACCTGCTGAACCGTGTCTACGCCCACCTGGACAAGCCAGCGAGCATTGTGAGGGCCATGTTTTTTGACTTCTCCAGTGCGTTCAACACCATCCGCCCTGATCTGCTGGGTGAGAAGCTGACAGAGATGCAGATGGATGCTTCCCTGGTGTCATGGATTATTGATTACCTGACTGGCAAACCACAGTATGTGTGCTTGCAACACTGTGTCAGACAGAGTGGTCAGCAGCACTGGGGCTCCACAGGGGACTGTCCTTTCTCCCTTTCTCTTCACAATCTACACCTCGGACTTCAACAACTGCACAGAGTCCTGCCATCTTCAGAAGTTTTCTGATGACTCTGCCATAGTTGGATGCATCAGCAAGGGAGATGAGGCTGAGTACAGGGCTACGGTGGGAAACTTTGTCACATGGTGCAAGCAGAATCATCTGCAGCTTAATGTGAAAAAGACTAAGGAGCTGGTTGTGGACCTGAGGAGGGCAGAGGCACCGGTGACCCCTATTTCCATCCAAGGGGTCAGTGTGGACATGGTGGAGATTACAAATACCTGGGGATACAAATTGACAATAAACTGGACTGGTCAAAGAACACTGAGGCTGTCTACAAGAAGGGTCAGAGCCGTCTCTATTTCCTGAGGAGACTGAGGTCCTCTATCATCTGCCAGACGATGCTGAGGATGTTCTATGAGTCTGTGGTGGCCAGTGCTATCATGTTTGCTGTTGTGTGCTGGGGCAGCAGGCTGAGGGAAGCAGACACCAACAGAATCAACAAACTCATTCGCAAGGCCAGTGATGTTGTGGGGGTGGAACTGGACTCCCTGACTGTGGTGTTGGAAAAGAGAGTGCTGTCCAAGTTGCATGCCATCTTGGACAATGTCTCCCATCCACTCCATAATGTACTGGTTAGGCACAGCAGTACATTCAGCCAGAGACTCATTCCACTGAGATGTAACACTGAGCATCATAGGAAGTCATTCCTACCTGTGGCCATGAAACTTCACAACTTCTCCCTCGGAGTGTCAGACACCCTGGGCCAATAGACTGCTCCTGGACTAATTTCCACGGCATTATTTACTTATTATTATTTAATTATTTATGGTTTTATATTGCTATATTTCTACACTGTTCTTGGTTGGTGTGAATGTAACGAAACCCAATTTCCCTCGGGATCAATAAAGTATGTCTGTTTGTCTGAGAACATAAGGGAGAACTTCTTCACAGAGAGTGGTGACAGCATACAACGGGCTATCATTGCAAGCGGTGGATACGGGTTTGCTTTCAGCAATTAAGAGAAATTTGGACAGATACATGAATGGAAGAGGTCTAGAGAGTATAGTCTGGGTGCAAATTGATGGGAATAGACAGATCAATGTCTCTGTACAGACTAGATGGGCTGAAGCACCTGTTTCTGGGTTGTAGGTTTCTATGACTCTAAATCAGGTGTGTACAGAGACAATCCATTATTCTGTGTCCATTGTGTAGGACATTGTGTAGAAGGGATTTATTTTTTACCAGAAACCTCAGATTATGTAAAAGATTCCTGTTTAGTTCACCATGATCAAGGATTTGGTCTTTTGCTTTAAATATAGGAATCAAAATATCCAATTTAATGATTTTTGAAAACTGACTGAAAATCAGAAAGCATAAAACAAGTTAAAATTGTTTACACAAATGTAGGCACTTTTGAATTTGTCTTTAACTCAGTAAATTCTGGGTAGAGCTGGTTATTATTGGTTATTAGAACAATGAGCTTTGATTAGGCTTCATTCCTGATAAACCATAGTGCAGCTTGCATCTATGCACCTATAAGCTATGAATTTATAAATCCATTGTATAGAGGGCTCAGGTCTGGATGCAAGTCGAAGGGACTAGTCAGAATAATATTTCGGCAAGGACTAGATGGACCAAAGGGCCTGTTTCTGTTCTGTAGCTCTGTATGAATCAACAAAATATTTTTCAATCTAATTAAAAACTGGACATTTTTGTTTGAGTAATGTTTATTGAGAAACTACTTGCTGTAATAATACTGTTATGTTCAGAAACTATAACTATAAGCTACATTTAAGCTATAGTTGGCTAGCGGAAAAATTGTGATAATCTGTAACTTGCATAGATATGTTTAGTTTATTTTACAATTAACCTATTTCCCAACAAATTTATATCAGTTGCTCAATAGCTCAAGACTTCCAGTAATCAACTGCAACTTAAGAACTTAGCATTAATTTAAGCCACAATAATGGATTCAAATTGAGTAATACTGTGAAGAACCTTGGTATCTAGATTACGAATGAGATCAAAGTTCAGTTCACCACAGTGTGCAATACTTTACAAATTGCAACACAGATTTACAATCTTGGTCATAAATGTACTTTGCCTAGTTCCTCCTATAAAGTTCCAATAAGTTCGTCAAATCTGGATGAATCAGTTTGAAATAGTTTTCACAAAATATAGTTGTGAAATACGAATAGAATGACAACAGAAAAATAAAATCTCAAATATTAAGTCTATTTTCACCAAATGTGATGTAAAAGCAAAACCCAACAAAATGATGGGATGCTATACTGAAGTGACGTGGCATAATTAGTACAATGGAGGATGCAAAACACCGATAATCTTCATGTCTTTTATGCATGTAAGCATCAAGGCTGTGCTTAAAACATTCAAGATTTTATGAAGAAAAGAGTAACTTTTTAAAGTCAAAGATTAAGTTCTTTGAACAACGTACATTGGCTATTCTCATATTCTACTTCTCAGTTGCAACAGAGGTACCAGTGAGATATGACCACAGGCTGGTTTCTGGCAATACAGCTGAATGTAGAAAGGTTTTTTTTCTCTCTTGTTTTAAATACTAATAATGTGGCATCAACATAACAAGATTTGAGACCTTTCTATTATTGAAAACATTCTTTGTGCTGCAAGAATCCTTGGTAAATCTCTTGCCTCTGAGCAGAAAATTTATGGATTTAAGTTGCACTGTGAAGTGCTCCAAGATATTCTGAGGGCACAAGGGGCACTATCTAAATGTAAATTTTTTATTTTAGTTTCACATTCTTATCAATAATAAATATTGATAAAAGAAGTTGGGTGTTTGATAAAAAAAAATCATCAAAATGCTCTACAGAGTTAATAATTTTAGTGACCCTTAAAATCCTATGGTTGTGTCCAGTTAATCTTGAAGTACCGTATATGGTATGGTTAATAATTAATATAATATTATTAGTATTTATTCTATTCATGAAATTCTGGCCATTTTACTTCATAGGTTATTTCTTTTCTACTTGCATTATGAATACCACAAGGAAGAGAGAAAATGAGTATTTTGTAAGATTTTTAGATCATGTTTCAATCCCTATATGGTACATTTAATTTGTAATGACTGCTATCCACATACATGATTTATCTTCTTTTCTTAAGGAGCCTCTAAGTTATTTCATTATTGACTGAACCTACTATCATTTAGACTTGGAACTTTTAATATTCTCGTTCATACCTTGACTGGTCTTCGGTTTCACAGACATAATGCATCATAAAATAATCGTAAAAGTGTATATATATTCTATGTACTACACAACTGCTGAATAGGATTGATAAGGATAAGTATTCCTCATAAATGTTGAGCAATTAGATGAAGTAAATGCTCTTACAGGAATGAAAATTGAACCTTAGCAAAACTGACAAGGTAACAAACCTTGTTTCTGATCATGCCAATCTTTGGTGTTAACTCAACCGTTAGTAAAAATATAAAAAGTAAACCGCAACAACTCATTCAGGAATCTTAAAATACTTCATTCTTGAATCTGATGCCAACTTCTGCAGTCAAAAGAGCATTGCCATTAAAATTCAGTAAGAGAGGCTATTGGAGCAGGGGCCATATCTTTTAAATAATGTCCTAAAATGAAATACATCTTGGAGTAAAAGGATTTCCATTAATCATAATGGAATCAAATTTGCTCTTTATCAATAGTACAAAAAGGGCAGAAATAAATGCACTTTAATTCACACCCAATTTTTGATTGTACTCTTTTTAAATATTGAGCCAAAGTTAATGCTGAATTGTTTTCACTTTGCATTTGCATTGACAAAAGTTAAAGAAAATGAGCATGAACTATTAAAGCACATCATGGACATCACAAAGCTATGAAAGGTGAAAACTGTATGTTGTTCTGTGAAGCCTGGTTTAATGAGAAGCCTAAATTTAATTTCATCCCTCCGAAGTTCTACAAATAAACTAAAATGAAGAAATTCTAAGAATAGCAAGAGGACCTTACTCCTTCCCTCACAATTCTCATTTTGACCATGTTTCAATTAAAAGAGATATAGAAAGCATGAAGCGACCACCTGGCTTTCTCAGTAAAAATCCTGACCAGATGGTAAAGCACACCACAGTGACAAATGGACCTAGTCACATTCAGTAACCTTCAGCAATTTTTTGTCTAAATAGTTTTTTTTCATTAACTGCTTGTTAATAACATATATTTCATTATAAGATCATGAACTGGAAATTAAACTGTTACAGAACATGAAGGAGAAGAACGATGTTACAACTGGTTGAAATACAACCTTAAGCAGTGCTCCAATCAATATAACTCCTTTATTTAAATCAATGAAATAAATAAATACAGAATTAAGAAGTGGCTCTGCAATATTTATATCCCTTCAACTATTGGATCTAACCAACTGCTTTTCGGCCAACCTACCAAGATGCTGAGCTGTGATGTCCATCGGTACTGTGGCTGAGACACATGTTTTCTTTTAGGTTCATAGGGATTGCTTTGAGAACAGTGAGAGGAGTTAGGGGACAGATTAGGGCTGAGGAAGAGTGATGAGGGAGAGTTAAAAGTCAGGGGCAGTGAATGAACGATCCGGGCAGCATTTCTAGCCCGGGTCAATGTATTTTCTGGGGGAAGGTCAGCAATCTCAGGGGTTAGATCAGCACGTGTTCAGGAGACCAAAGATCTGCAGATTGATGGGTTCCCAGATTGGAGGTCTATACGGGCAAGAACCATGTGGCTGAGAAGTTCCGTGCGAGTTCGGAAGTCAAACACAGGATTAGAGAGTCCTGGAGTTGATATCCAAACATTGGTGAAGTCCAAAGGACAATGTCAAAGGTCAAAAGTCCAGAGTTCAGTGAGCTCTGATAGAAGCATGAAGTTCGAGAACAGTACTTGCTGAATTTGCTAGAGGCCCCAAGGATTCACAAGGGCTGGTTAGAGGTCCATGGAAGTCCAGAAGTCAAAGCCCAAAGGTCAAACCCAGAGTTTAACAAAGTCCAAAGCTGGAAGCCTGATATCTGCTAGTCTGAGAGTCTAGTCAAGGTCTGAAGGTCTGGCGGTGGCCTGTGATGGACTTGGAGGTCCATCTGTTTATGTGAGTGGATGCGTGGATGAATGGATTTGTTGATGGGGTCTTGGTTTTATTGTAGTATTCTGCTGAACATTGTGAGCATCCTATGTTGACGACAAAAATGTGTGGTGACACTTGTGGACTGTTCCCAGCACATTGTCGGCTATGTTGATTGTTAACACAAACAACTCATTTCACTGTACAACATGCTGTAAGGTTTCACTGCTAATGTAATGGCCTCTCTGTAATGTTTCACTGCTAAGGTAATGGTTTCTCTGTAGCAGCAATGTTTGGATTATGACTAGAGATACGGGGGCTTTGGAATGTATGCTATCCATTGAGTGGGATGTTGTTCTTTCTGTGGGTCTGGGAGTAGGGATTTTGTGGTCTTTTGCCGGAGAGAGATGAGAAGACGTGAATGGAGAGAGCTGGTAGAGAGTTGGATGGAGTGAAGGAGGATCGAAGGTCTGAGGGTCGGCTACACTCGGAGGAGGTTGACGGGGAACAAATTAATGGAACCGTGAGCTCCAATGTTGCTGATTAGACTGTTTCATGAGAATGGACCCTTTTCTTTTTGCTTATTTACTAACCATATAGTCAAATTAAAAATTATAAAGCTCAATTGTTTAATCGCATTCTGTGTACTGCTTGTTATTTTGGGTACTGATTTGTAACAGGGGACTCATCGCGCAGCATCCACCTAAAGAAGATTTCTTAAGTTTGGCCAGGCCGAAGGCTATCTGCCCCTAGATTAAGCGGCTAGCTAAACTGAGATTTACAACTGTATGCTTCCATGCACATATGATACATAAATCTGATTCTTCTGTTCAAAGCCAATGGCACATTTGTAACAGTCTTTCAAGCTAGGAACTGAATGTAGGAATCTGGGAAGTTGGGAATTGCACATGGAATAAAACATGATGGATCAATGGGGGCTACAAAAGGTGTAAAGTTTTAGCCACAACAGATAAGTATTTAAGAATATTTTGACAAAGTTCTTGAGCACACAAAAGCCAAAATAAAAACTGACATATAAAATTGCCATGTCAATGAAAATGGCAATCAGAAATGCCAGGATTTTGTCCACCAGAAGTAACCAGTTCAGTCAATTGTCATCACTGCAATATCCATATGTTATCATAGTTTTGCCAGATATTGATAACACTGTTCTGAGTACCTAATAGAGAGGTCACTTTAGACAGCCTAAAGATCCAAGGCCAAAACAAGTAACAACAGCAATCACTGTGGCAATTCAAATTGACATCAGATAAGAGGATTTCACTGTTTTCAGGCTGATTAAGACAATGAGGGAAGTGGGATTGTATAGTATTTATATCATAAACTTTTGCAGTAGCAATCAGTCAGACTTCTAAGTAAAAGTGATTAACAACTTGCAAACTGATATTGCTGCAGACTGCATAACAAATCAAGACACTTGCACAAACAGATTCAGCTAGATATCATTGATAATACAAAACCGAAAACTATCTTTGCAAAGATTTTATATACATTGGGGTGAATGATATGCAACACAACAGACAAAAAGTAAAGCTCACCCATCACAAAGCAAACAAGTCAACTTCAATCTAACTTAGACAACTTATGCTGGTTTGGAAAAACATTTTTCATACTTTGACACTGTTGGAAATGTAAACTGAATTGTTTGTAGACAGAGTGGCACAATAAGGAACAAAGTGCACATTGAATTAGGCCCAATATAAAGTTAATCCATTGCAAGTGTAAAGTAGCCTTGCACACTAGATAAACTGAACCACCCAGAACAAAATACACCATGTTTGAGGAAATCAATGACTCAGGCCTCACCAAAAGTGATTAGGGTTAAGGCACACAAAGGAGTGTGATGTATCTCTATGGAGAACTGAAACATCATACTCTATCAAGCAATAAATGACGGTACCATTGATTTTTTTGAACTTCCAGTTCAACATTCCCCATCCCCTTTTCCCTCTCTCATCTTATCTACTTGCCCACCCATCACCTCCTTCTGGTGCTCCTCCCGCCTTTTCTTTCTTGCATGGCTTTCTGTCCTCTTCTAACAGATTCCCCCTTCTCCAGCTCTGTCTCTCTTTCACCAATCAACTTCCCAACTCTGTATTTCATCCCTCCCCCTCCTGGTTTTACCCATCACCTGGTGTTTCTCTCTGCCCTCCCCCTACCTTTTTTTTCCAGTCTTGCCGAAGTGCTTGGGCCTGAAATGTCGACTGCACACTTTTCTACAAATGCTGCCTGGCCCGCTGAGTTCCTCCAGCATTCTGTCTGTGTTGCTTGGATTTTCAGCATCTGCATGTTTTCTCTTGTTTGTGCCAACAATGTCTATATTTTTAGAAGTTAGCACAGATTCGGCATGTCATCAAAAGCCACAGTAGAGTAATGGTTAGCGCAATGCTATTACAGCTCTGGAAGTCAGAGTTCAGAGTTCAATCCTGGCATCAACTATAAGGAGTCTGTAAGGTCCTCGCCATGGAATGTGGGTGTGTGCAAGTTCTCTCAGGGTGCTCCAGTTTCCTGCCACAATCCAAAGACATATCCATTAGGTTAACTGGTCACTGTAAACTGTCCAGTGATTAGGTTAAGGTTCAATTGGGGTGGTCGGGGTTGTTGGGTGGCACTGTTTGAAGGGCTGTAAGGGCCTACTCTACGTTGTAACACTAAGTGAAATGAAACATTGACAGACCTCTACAGATGCCCAGTGGAGTGTGTCCAAACTGGTTACATCATGGCCTGGTGAACAGAAAAGCCTAAAAAAATGGAGAAAAGAGCCCAGCATAACACAGACAAAGCTCTCCCCACCATCGAACACATCTACAAGGAATGCTGCTACAAGAAAGCAGCGTCTATCATCGAAGACCCCTACAATTAGGCCGTGCTCTCTTCTCACCAGTGCCATCCAGGAGGTGGTACAGGAGGTCTTGGGTCCCACACCACCAGGTTCAGAAACAGTTATTACCTGTCAACCATCAGGCTCCTAAATCAACATGGATAACTCCACTCACCTCAACTCTCAACTGATTCTACAAACTATGGACTCACTTACAAGAACTCTACAACTTATGCTCTCAGTATTACTTATAATAAATTTACTTATGAACCGTTAACTGCTACCATTACAGAAGAAAATCAGATTTTTGGAGGAAGTATTTGGGAGTAAACACAAACAGAATGGGAACTAAAATAAAACAATTCCATTATTTGGTAATAAAAATGATTATATCTTAATTACTAGAATGAACCATGTTCTACAATAAATAAAGCAAATAGAAGAGGCCAATAAACTGCAAAGTACTGCAGAGTTGAGACAGTTCCTGGTGTTTATGCCATATTTCTATGATTCTGTCCAGATCATGTGACAATTGTCCTACCAAGGATTCAAGGTCTCTTGAATCAAACAGGGCCAGACACAGAGCTTTCAGCAATTGCTCTCAACCTGATTCTTCCTGGTTATTCAGTATGAAGTTTGATCAAAAATCTTGCCTCCCAAAGACACTTCCTGTGGCAAAAAAAGTTAACAGCATTTTCCTAGTGCTGAGTGGATTAAAGTGAAACACATGGATTCAAGTCTCACTGCTTAATGTACCACAGCTGAAATGAAATCTACAACTGCATGCTTTAGTTCAGTTGTACAGCTCATTTATGACAATGGCCTTCAGTTCTGATGGACTCTGCAAACTTCCTGAAGCAGAACTGAATCAAACCTCATCCAGTGACTTCTTTTAATATGGCTTCAATTGGGTAGTGTTAACTATTCTGACTGTTTACTTGGTAGGCAGGATGTGCTGTAACAATATTCAAAATTCAGCATGAAAACTTGCCTCCCAATTACCTGTAAGAAAAAAAAAACAAGTTCACAAACTACTGTGATGTATACATCTGCAGAACTCTTGAAAACAGATTAAGGATATACCGGAGTTTTGATAACCAAATTTTGTTTTCAGAATTGAAAAGAGCTGTTGAGTTGCAAACCCTAACCCTAATAAAAAAAATGCACTTGCAAACTGAATGACAATGCAAGTGACAATATAAGTGTGATATTGGAAGCATAGCAGAGATTTGGGAGGCATTTTGTCAGTGCCACTTGCCCAATCCACCTTTAGAAGACTCTGTGGTCCCACAATGGCTTCAATGCAACAAAACCAAAGTGGAAGAAAGTCATCTTCAATACTGAGATTCTAGTGAAGAAGAGGATAATAAGATGCTCACAGAATTTGTGCCTACGCTGCATCGTCTCAATATCCATCTGAATCTTGAAGAGCAAAGCCATAACAGAACACTTTCTCTTTGGTAGATGTGATTTCTACATTACTGTCACATTAGCATTACTGACAAAATTAGATGGGGCAAGAAACACAACATGGTACACAGTCATTTTTTGCAAGTTTTAAGAAGAGAAAGATAGAAGCAAAATCAAACTAGTATAACTCAGATAAAACATCTGATAGAACAAATCTACCTAACTCCTAACAGAAGTTACTTTTGAAAGGAAACAAGCTAAGCATTTGAGCTATGACTAGCTGCTTTGAATTCAATTGAGTTTGCTTTATTAACAGTTGAAATTTTAAATCAAACTGTATCAAAACATCTCCATTCATTTCCAGGTGGATATGATAAGCATGAAATCATCCCTGATATTTCAGTTAATTAACAATGTTCTTCAGGAAATGCAACACTGGTGACAGAGTGCTGAAAGAGATACTTGTAATGAAAGTGTCATTTTACATCTATCTGTATGACCTGAGGGTTTCTTATGTGCTGATAATCATAGTTGTGCATAGGGATAGATGACTCAAACAAACATCTGGCAGAATTACCATACAATTCCTTCTACTGTATGTTTATCCAATGACTGAATATTCTTAGTGTAATAACTGCTTATGCTCTAATCACTAATACATTCACAGAGATAATGGGAATATAGGAACGTGCATAATCAGCCACTCAAGCTTGTTGGAACATTCATTATATAATCACTAACCTGTCCCTCAACTGTATTTATCCATCTTTCCTTCTTCATTGAGACTTACACCTAATAAATGTCTATCTCAAAGTTGACAGATACAAAATGCTGGAAGAACTCAACAGACCAGGCATCATCTATGGAAATAAAAAGTACAGTTGATGCTTTGATTATACTTTTTTTCCTGCATAGGTGCTGCCTGGCCTGCTGAGTTCCTCCAGCATTTTGTGTGTGTTGCTTGGATTTTCAGCATCTGCAGATTTTCTTTTGTTTGTATCTCAAAGTTGAAAGTTCTAACGTGGATATTTCCATGCTTCACCATCCTTTGTGTGAAAAAACTGTTGCTTATCCCATTATCAATTCAACACACTATACTTAATAAATATCAACCCAGATTTTTGCATGGTCATTGCTACTGATTTTTGTGTTACATGGTATCATTCTGTTGATTACAGAATTAGAATGCTTGGGAATCTTTGGACTTTGTTTTGCAACAGAGAAGAACAGAGCTTAAGCATTAACAGGGAAACGATGAATCCCATCTTTATTTAATTCAAAGGATCGTTTTTCCACATATGAAACAGCATCATGGTGTGTAATCAACACACAAAAATAAACTGAAACACAATTGAACCAGCTTTAAAAGAAATACAACCATAGGGCAGAATAGCAACTTGCAAAGATAACATCTTCAAAGCTTGAATTCAATCAAAATCTTTTCTGACAGATGTTTGCTATCTAATACAATTGACACGATTCATGTCATTTTCAAGGCATTGGAAGCAGATCTTCTCAAGTTAACAAAAAAATTAAACTACTGTACATGCACACATTGATTAATTCAAGGCACATTTGTTTTATTACTTAATATATCTAAAATGTTAAGCAAATAGGAATAACAGAAATCTGAAAATGTATGAAGAGAAGCAAATATCTATTACGTAATTATATTTTAAGATGCATTCTGCAGTATTGTATTAATAATCATGCAAGCAATGACAAAGAACTATGTGAAGTTCTGAACTGCACTGTTGATTGAGATGCTTATAACTTTTACATCCAATACGTGTCTTTGTCTTTTCTAAAAGTCTTTGCAGGCTTGAAACTTATTAATTAAATTTTTGTTGATATAACATGTGTTAAGATATCAATTTATACTTTGGGCAGTTCATCTCTAGAACAAACATCTTCAATTTATGTGTGCTCCAGGGATCAACAGCCTGCATATACACAGCAAAACGAGCTGCTAGGCTTATGCAATATTGATTGCATCAAGCTAGTTGCATTCCATTTATAGCTGATGGCTGTTCTAGTTTAATGAGGTACTGTGTATGGACATACAGTATGCTAAGAACACATTTTAAACCATCGAGATGACTATCATTTAAAAAACAAGCAAGTGTTTTTAACTAATTCAATTTATTTTATAATTCAAGTGAAAAATCAATAACAATACCTAAAATGCTTAAATTCCTGTCAACAATAATGCATTTTAGTTATTGAAACCCAATCCTTGCAACTATTCATACAAATAAGATTATTCCTAAGTACTAAACTACAATCTACGCATTGATTAATGCAAATAAGATCATTCCAAACTACTAATTAATTGATGAGATGAGCAGTTTTTAGTTATCTTAACTTGAAGAAGCAATTGCAATAGAGTTAAGACCATTAAATCATATCAATTTCAAATGAACTAAAATTTAAACTATTAAGCTCCTGAAAACAGATGTTGGTCTAACATTAAGAAACCAAATCAGTTATAAGTTAGTGTGTGGTTTCACTTATTGTACAGTGTTTTATTAAAGAAGGAACAATTTCACAACTGGAATTGGACATGACTGTGACCACTCCACTAAAATTTGTGTAGGGTTCAATTCTCTCAAACACGAAGCTGCTGTGATCCTCTAATCCATGTACTTATATACAATTGATCATCTAATCTTTTATATAACAACTTCACTTGTTAAAATCCCATTGTCTATAACAAACAATGTGCCTTATCACTATAAAGGCACTGGATTATAAGCTTTAAAGTAGTTTAAAACATGTCTGATTGTTCCCTGCCTTAATCAAATAACTTCCGTCATTCTTTTAGTAAAGTTATGAAAGCTATTTGAAATTCTACCCCTTAAATTGATGTTTACTGCACACAAAGGAATGATCAGTTAAACAGTGAGCCCATATACCTAGCAATGAACATATCAAAGCCTCAATTTTTTTTTATTGTGAGGACATCAAACATTGTTGTTGTATAAAACCATTCAATGAATTGGTCCCTTCAGAAATGATAAAGCAAAATCTGGAAAGCTTCCCTTTTAGTTATCTGTCTTACCCTAATGGCTGATCCAGTCTCCTTCACCCATACCCTCAGCCCTTCCCTTCCTGCTCACCATCACTTGCAGAGTGCGGGTGAGAGGTGAAATGAAATGCAAAGCCCATGACTCAACACACTTCACTGTGAAATTACAGGGGGGGTGGGGGGGAGAGAAACATTATAAATTTGGACAATAACTTGGTTCTACTACATGTAGATCCAATTACAGAAATAGCTGGGTTTTCAACAATGCACCACGCATTACAAGAACACATGATCAGTTGGCAGGGACAGCAAAGAGGGTAGAAATCCTGTGTCAGATGGTGCAATACTGACCAAACTCAGCTGGCTGCAAATCAGAATCCACTACCAGTGTACTTTTGGAGCAGATTGTGAGATAATCTGACTGGAGGATTAGTTTACCGCGTGCTCTTGCAGTGAGAGCAGAGAGGTCCACACGGGGAACGAGCAGCATAATGATCCAAGCCTTTGGAATGACTGAATTTTATATGAAGATAAAAAGATTTAGTTAAATCTTAAAAAATAAATAAAGCAATCTAGATAGATGGAGGCAGAAATTGGCAATGTTAGGAAATTAAAAGGTATGACAGCAAGCAAAGAGTATAATTTATAATAACCATACATCCCTTTAAGACGCATACCCAATAGGAAAAGCAGATAACAATAATGAGACTGAAAGCTGATGACTGCCAGGACCAGATGACTGCATTGCAATGTTTAGAAGAGTGGTGACTATGCAGGTAGTGGTCAGGTCATTATCATTCACCTAAACTCATTCAAGAACAAGTCGCATCCATTTGAAAGATCTGTCCTCTGGTGTGGTATATGTGGAGTATGTACATGACCATGTGTGCTTCTGCTGGGCGTTGGCTTTCCTTCCACATGCCAGATGTACAAGATAGCGGTTGAGTTGGCAATTTTCTATTGTGCGTAGGTGTGTGGCTTTGTGGCGAAGTTAGTAAACAATACAAAGATAAGGAGGGGCAGGTAATGTTGAGGAAGAAAAGAGGCTGCAGAAGGACAGTTTAGGAGAATGGGCAAAGAAGTGGCAGATGGAATAATTTCGAGAAGTGTATGGTCATGAGCTTCGGTAGAGGGAATAAAAGCATAGACTATCTTCTAAACTGGAAGAAGGTACAAAGGGTCATGGGCTCCTCATGCAGGATTCCCTAAAGGTTAATTTGCAGGTTGAGCCGGTGGTGAGGAAGGAAAATGCAATGTTAGTTTTCACTTTGAGAGGACTAGAATACAGAACAAGGATGTAATGCTGAGGCTTTATAAGGCACTGGTGAGGTTTCACTCGGAATACTGAGAGCATAGCGAATTGTAGGACCCTTATTTAAGAAAGGGTGTTCTAACCTTGGTGAGGGTTAAAAGGAGGTTCACACAAATGATTCTGGGAATGATAGGTTTATTTTATGAGGAATGATGGCTCTGGCCCTGTATTCATTGGAATTCAGAAAAATGAGCAGGAATCTCATTGAAGTCCATCTTGAATGGCAAAAGGATGAGAAAGAATGGATATGGAGAGGATTCCTATAGTGGGGGAGTCCAGGACCAGGGGCACAGCCTCAGCAAGAGGGGTGTCCATTTAGAATGGTGATGAGGAGGAACTTCTATGGACAGAGGGTAGTCAATTCGTGAAATTTGTTGTCACAGGCAGCTGTGTAGACTTGGTCATTGAGTGTATTTAAGGCGGAGGTGGATAGGTTCTACATTAGTCTGGGTGTGAAAGGTTTTGAGGAGAAGGCAGGAGAATGAGGGTGAGAGGGAATTGGATCAGCCATGATGAAATGGTGAAGCAGATTTGATGGGCTGAATGGCCTAATCCTGCTCCTGTCTTATGGCTGAATCACTGAAAGTTAGCTTGCAGGAACTGTGCATTTAGTGTCAATTGCCCTTATTTTGAAATTACAATACTGTAAAAGCAACACCGCAATTATATAAGGCTTTGGTGCAACTAGATTCGGAATAGAGTAAGTAGATTTGTTTTCCATGTCTAACATAGGCTGACTTCCAAATTGATCCCTGGAATAGTAGAGCTTGTTGTGCGAGAAGATATGAAGCAGACTTTGACTATATTCTTTAGAAATTGGTGGTACAAGAGATGATTCAGAGATCCAATAGTCTATAGCAATGTCAACAGGGAAATGGAACTCTGATCATGGAATTCTCTTTCTTAACCATTTTCCTTGAATTTCCCAACTTCTATTAGTAACTTGCCATCTGCCTAGTGCCTCAGCTGTCCCATCTGTCTCTGATATGTGCAAGTAGATCAGACTATGGTGGATTTCAAAACCCAGACCACTTAAGATACTATTTCTCAAGAGTGTTTTAGGATCTGAGCAAGCCTGCCTGCTGAAGCCACAGATATTGCATCATACAAGGCTTCTAGTGAAAACAAACTGTATTCAATGGTCATTGCATGAGCGTCTATGTATGGGTAATTTATATAATTCGTGATAAGTTTCAATTCCTTTGGATCACATGAAATGCATTCACTGCTTCCACTTTTAGATCATCAAGATTCATGGAAACAGAATAGCAGATAGACTGTGTGGAACTGAAACTCCTAATTCAAAGAGGTGAGCCATCAGACTTCTTTCTCCAATGTGGCTGACAGTACAGTGTTGTGAAGAGTCCAGCACATCGCTATTTATCAATATCCCTTTATTAGTGAGTATTGAGGGGCACATACAGATTCGTCATTCAGCCCACCTAGCAGCACCTGATGAAAAGTCAAAATTGATGAATACAGCATCCCTGTTCATCTCTCTGCAAATGCTAAGTACTTCCAGCAACTTCTGTTTAGATATCAAATCTCCAACATCAGCACTAACCAGCTGTAATGAATGACCACAGACTCATTTCTCTGTCCAGTTGCTGCCTACCATGCTACGGATTACCAGCTTATGGGGATGTATTTTTGCTATTGAGACTGTGAGTCAATGGGTTTATCTCGCACTTTCAATTTCTCATTATGTCCTTGCAGATTTAATTTCCTCAATCCAACTGCCTGTCATTGAATCCCTTCCAAACTAACTATTTTTAAAAATTTCAGCACCATAATTTGTAAAACCAGGGATTATTTCCTTTTATTATGTCTTCTCCAAACAGGCTGTTACTGGCATATTTTCAAAATTAAGTCACAACAGAATATAGCTGTTGGCATCCTTTTGTTGAAGAGGCACATCTATCCTGATGAAGAATTTCTAGTCCTATAATCCTGCACAAAATGACATAAACCCTCAAATTTGCCTGGATGCTAAGCTTCACGAATACTATATTTTGAGTGGGTTATTATAATATGCTACAATGCAGTGGATTCTGGTTCATTAGGATACATTGGGACCAGTACATTTTGGTCCAATTAAGCTTCAATTAACTGAAGTTTCATGGAAATAGTTCAAAAGGTATAAAAAAGACAAAATACTGTTTACCTGAGTAACAAATTATGTATGTAAATGAAATATAGAACAAATTATAACACTACCAATACTACTACAGTACTATAAAATTTCTGTATAAGCTCCTAATAGTTATTAACAGAGGAATTCCATCCAGTATACAGTGCTGTGTTCTTTTGACTGACTGTAAATTAACAAAATCAGTGACAACACCTAGTGCAGATTGGTAAACTGTCCAGGCATAGTCCCTTAAAGCATCGAGGCATAGTGTTTTCCCTAATAACCAACTATTCCTTTTCATCAGCTCCTGACATATCTGAACAATACAGTAGTTATGCAATCCAATGCTTTCTTCGAAGATGATCGTGTTGCGTGTTTGCAGCAAAGTAAACTGTTCAACATGGCACGATAAAAGGTCCTGTTTCATCGCCATGGTAGAAATCCAGCATTCTCTGCCAGCTGACGATGAGTGGTCTTAGGCAGATGGCTTTTAATTTGGACCAGTAGAGTAATTTTTTTCCGCTAGTGTCAAAATCATTTTGTGACAGCTTGACAAAGGTCTAAAAATGTTTATATTAAAGATAAAATACAACATTATCAAAAATCACTGCATTCTGAATTGGTGTCCATTGGCCCTGATGGATAACACAAGCACATGCAACTGATGCTATTTATAAACTGTTCACTCTATGCAGTGTAGTGTCTAACGGCCACATAGATATACGTAGCTGACACCATTGGCAGGTCTCCTGTCCCAATTAAACAGCATAGTGTCTCAAATAAACAAAGGAAATCCTGTCTATTTTCTCAATTAATTTATGTTCTTTGTCCCTAATAAGTGGTTGCCCCAATTAACTGATGGCCCATTTAAATGGAGTCCACTTAACTTATGACTACATGCTACGGATTGTAGTATGGTATCAAAACGCAAAGACTTACTGTGGAAATACACTTACAAAATCCTAAGTGAGGTACCCAAAATGCAAAGTCAGCAAAGATCAGCATATCTGGCCCGTGATCTGTTTTCATAAAGTGACTTTTCTCCCCCCCATCAGTCAGTTGAATGTGGTTTCTGTGGATTCTATAAAACAACACTCATTTGCAGAGTGTGTAGATAAATATGTACAAGGAATTCAAAACAAGGTGAATTCTCATTATTCAAGATCCTCATTGACAAGCCCCCTGAAACTTTCTAAAAATACTGTTAGAGTAAGGACAACAATTAGTTAAAGTAGTAAGAATTTTAAAACAAAAACGTGGTTCACAAACAATGTAACATACACTGCATTCTGTTTGATCAGCCCCGTGTGCTTTTGATAATAATGGATTCTTGTTAATTGGGACACATTGGGACCATTTTGGCCCAGTTAAGCAGCTTCCCCATTTACCGAAGTTTCACGTAAATAGTTAAAGTTTTATAAAAAAGACAAACTACCATTTAACTGAATAACAAATTACTTATTTAAATGAAAAAGAAAACAAATTAGGACAATACTAATTCTACTGCAGTATCATAAGTGTAGTACTACGGTACTACTACAATGTATTAATTCCTAACAGTTCTTGACAGAGGAAGTCATCTGCTGTACAGGGCTGTGTTTTTTTGATTGACTGCAAATGAACAAAATCAGCAGAGATACCTAGTACAGGGAGTGGACTGTCTTCATACAAGGCTTTCCATGATTGTATCATCTAAATCTTTATTTTCACTGTACCATTCAAGATGATTATCGGTTGATACCTTCAAACTCTTTGTAGTTCCCAACCTGTTCAAGTTGCAAAATCATTTCATTTTTACTCCTGGCTGTTTCTGGCATCAGCAAACCTCAATGCTTGGAACCGCACTGAGGAAAACAGTTCTAAACTGTATTACTGTTTATTTCTCACCAACTATCAGTGACAAAAATTACTGCTTTTTAAACTAACAGACACAGCTGAAGCTATTTAAAAACTACGCGCCAAGTATGGTGTAGTGTCTAGCGGCCACACAACTTCATGCAACTGATGCTAGTTAGAAACTATTCAACAACAGTCTCCTGCCTAAATTAAGCGGTAAAATGTCCCAAATAAACAAAGTGAATCCTGGCTATTTTCTTACAACAACACACACAAGATGCTGGTGGAACACAACAGGCCAGGCAGCATCTATAGGGTGAAGCGCTGTCAACGTTTCGGGCCGAGACCCTTTATCAGGATTTTTATTTTTTTTTCTTTAAGAGTTGTCCCGAATAAGTGGCTGCCCAGATTAACTGATGTCTTAATTAACCAGAATCAAATGTACACTTCAGATGCAAATGTAAGCCCATGTAAGCATCTACAAACTCTAGAAACTCAAAAGCCTCCACTGGATCAAAACTGTTAATTGACTTTTGTGTGCTGGATTGCATAGCAATGATGCATTTTTAAAACACTGCAAATGGAAATTTGTTGCATCTCAAAGGGGTACTGAGAGTACATTCACTACATCTACATTGATTTTGTATAATTACAATGTTGTATGAATTCAATATAATGTGGATCCAAACACTGTAATCATGCAGATCACTACAAAGACTGCAACATACAACAGTCGGAATTCAAAATACCATACAAACCAGCAGAATCACAGAAGCTCAATCTTTAGCATTGTATATAATAAATGTGCAGTATTGAGCCACAGATTAAAGTCGAGGAACACTGAGATGCAACAGTTAGGGCACATATGGGGGACCTGATTGCTGTGGCCTATCTGGATTTTCAGAAGTAAGTGTTTGTGGAATTTGTGATAATATGTTAGCCTGAGAGAGGATTGGTGAACTAACAAAACAGTGCTCATTTCCAGGACCGGCTTCTGTAATTACTGGAGTGCAAAAGGGTTCAATGTTGGGACATTAGCTATTAATTATATTTTTCACTGGGAATATTTTAGCCATATTTGGTAGTAAACAATAAAAAGGCAGAACATTATTTAAATGAAAAGAGACAATATAATGCTGAAGTATAGAAAGAACTGGTTCTCTTTCTGCACGTAGGACAGAAAAAACTTAGAAAGGCAAATAAGTTATTGGCCTTTATTGCAAAGGGGACAGAATATAAACAGAGAAATCTTGGTACAATTGTATAAGACATTGACGGGTACACATCTGGAACAATGCATGTTATTTTAATCTCCTTATCCAAGGATGGAAGTACATTCCTTGAAAGCAGCAGTAACCCTTTTCCTGGGATGATGTGGTTGCTTCAGAGCTTCAATGACTCTGGTTGAATTCTAACTTCTGGTACTGTGTTTCGTCCAACTACCCCTGCTTCTTCTCTGATCCCAAATTGTGGGTAGATTAATTGGTCTCTGCAAATACCCCTAGTGGGTAGGTGAGCAGTAGAATGACAAGGGGGCAAGAACAAAATGGCCAGAATGGAATTAGTTTCAAAATGGATGCTTGATGGTTGAAATGGACTCAATGGGCTGCAAGTGTGGATTTCACTCAACTGGTCATCTCTTCAGGAACATTTTAGGTTAAGTTAGGTTTCTGCTTCTAGAGGGAATAGCAGGTCAATCGTATATGACACAGATGAGAAAGAATTTCTTACTTCAATTTGTCATGCCTCTTTCGAATTCTCTACTCCCGAGAGCTCCAAAGACTGAGTCACCAGATATGTCCAATTTTGAGCTGGAGTCGAGAGTAACAGGGCACAGACATGGAAGTTTAAATAAGGATTAGTTTAGCGATATAGCAGAACATTCTGAATGAAGTGTCATGTGACCTACTCCTGCTTCCATTTCTCCAGTTCTTGAGTATTGCTGTCACATGATTTCTCATTTCTCCATTGGCCTTGCCCATCCAACAGTGATACACAGTATTAGGGAACTGTATGGTATGGGATATCTTTTTGTTGTTTCACAACAGGAGCAACAGATACTAATACAAACAATAACCAACCGGCTTTTAAAAAAAACTTGTTTAAATGTAAAGTAAAAACAGTAGTCATTTTTGAAACTGATTACTTTGGTTCATCCAATATGACGGTCTGGATCTCTGAGATTCCAGCCATTTTTATTCCACTTCCCATTCCCACACTGGTATGTCTGTCCACGGCATACTCTATAGTTAAGTTGAGGCCAGACTCAGATTAGAGGAACAACAGTACATATTTTGTATTGGTAATCTTCAAATTGAAGACATTAACATTGATTTCTCTAACTTCCTGTAACCATTCCCTTCTTACTTCCCTTTTCATTTTTTCTTATCCCTCTGTCCTCATTATTCTTTCTCTTTTCCATCTCTGTCATCGTGACCTGCCCATCACCCACACCCTGCTTCACTCTCATTCAACAATCCATGGTTCACGGTCCACTCCTGTTGGATTCCATCTTCTCCGACTCTTTGCCTCTTCCTCCTGTCACCTCCCAGCTTCTCACATCAGTCCCATTTCCCATCCCCACCTACCTGTTTCCTTCATTCACCTTGATATACTTACCATTCACCAGCTCCCATTCCTCTCCTCCCACCTTGGTCTGCCCTCTTTCTTACTCATCCTGATGAAGGGTCTTGGTCTGAGACAATGACTGTTCATTTCTTTCCTTTTTTGCTGTCTGACCTAGTGAGCTCCTCTAGCAATTTTTTTTAAATATATTTTAATTTAAAAGGTACCTACAGAGCACAGGTCACTTACCCACAGCAGCAGGCAAGCTGCTCAAGATCTGGTTTGTAACCTGACATTGTGAGGCATTCTTGTCTGCATCAGCCTAACGTAAGACAATGGATCTGTGTTCATTGACCTAATTCAAAGATATCTATAACTAAGTAATTTTGCACCCTCCTTCCAGAAATCAAGGAGGGCTGCCAGAATAAACTAAATTCTGTCAGGTACCATATCAAACATGGTCAGAGGCATACTTGCTCTATCAATAACTGGGATATTTGTGTACTCAATCAGCCCTCACAACACTTACCTTTGGCGCCTGCTCTGTCCTCAAAAGCACTCAGACCACCTGTGGGAATTATTCTCTCCCAGCAAAGGTGTCTGAACATCCAGAAGTATCTTGTCAGTTATAGAACGCTCGCATGGTAAATATGTATTTCAGTGAAATTACTTGCTGGACATAAAATATTAAGCTAAATGATATAAGCGTAGTTTTTGAAAAAGTACTCAATCATCAACTGTTATATGTATAAAATCTTAAAGTACTTTGAGTTTGGGAGACTGAACCTACTCTCCAAGAGAATGTCATATCTGCCAGTTTCTCTAGTGACTTAGTCACAGTCACAACACAAAGACTGTAGTAGTGATACATTCAGAATAAAAGGAATGTCTGTCATATGATGAGTTAAAATGATTGATTTAAAATTCCTATCACAGATGTTCCCTTAGTTCTGCACACCATACCCATCCTCTCTCCTACTGAAAATTAACTTGATCGCGCTCCTTCAGGCTGTTACAGATTTCCAATATCCAGACCTTTTTTAATTGATTTTCATTAATTACAATATTATTTTCTGAGTAAAGGTCATTTTCTTTTAAATTTGTAATTATTATTTTTTTTTAGTATGCCACGCTTACTGCATTTTTTGAACTGACAAACTAAGTTCGCCCAGAGAAAGAAAATGATTGTGTGATAACCCTCGACACTTTTCAGGTAGTCACTGTGAGTTAAGAATGCAACACTGGAGGATGTTTTTTCTGTTATTTTACAGAAATATTATTGGATTAGGAGCCCTTCGTAGTTTATATTAGGTGGCAATTGGCTATGTGCTATTGTAATCTACAGGGTAATCATTTCATTAATAAAATACTATTGTGGTTTCAAAATACCTGTCATTAAACAATAGCATGAAACTATTAAGTCTTTCACTGATGTGTTCCTGTTATAATCAAAACTTATGGAAAAAACATTTTCGCTTTTTCTCCTCAGAGTATATGACCTCTTGCCCAAAGGAAGAAATAATTTGTAGCAAAATAAACCCCTTCCCAATCTGTACCAAGATCCAACCACTGACTGCCCCATAAAATGCCACCTTGAGCAAAATTACAATAGTCAAAAAGACAATTGCCATAAATTAACTGGTATCCATTAAACTGGAAATCTTGATTTATTCACAGACTGTGTCCTATGCCAGAGTATACAAGGTCCCGTTCCAGTTGAAGTACATCCTTAACATGAAACAACAATCAGTCATTCATGCACTGACAAAGTTCTGTGTCAGCTATCAGGCAATTTGGATTTATTGCAAACGTCATTTTGTCTAGAGGGATCACAAAGAATAATTACTCAGGACCACGCTGAATGTTACACAATCTTGCAGTTAAGTTGCTGAAAGTTCTATGACAAATTGATGGCATTCACCTCTGTGAACAGCAGCAGTGATCACCGATGGGGGTTCAACTCCTGTCGCTGCCTGTAAGGAGTCTGTACGTTCTCCCCATGACTGCATGGGCTTTTTTCAGGTGCTCTGCTTTCTTCCCACATACACATCTTCTTCTAACATCCCACAGTTAGGGTTGGTGATTTGTGGCCATGCCATGTTAGTTGCAGAAGCATGGCTACATTTGCAGGCTATCCAGCACAATCCTCGCTGATTTGACTTGACACAAACAATGCCTTCCACTGTATGTTTTAAAGTTTCAGTATACATCTGCCAAATAAAACTAATCCTTAAATGCAAGTAAATTCAGGACTAGCAGATGTGTGCCTAGATCTGGAATTCACAAATGCAGTGACAGGTTCGTAATGGGAGTTTTCCAGTTTGCTTTACCACTATGTATACTGCTTAGGCTGTGGAATCTTATGGATCTTGAATGAAGTGAAAGCAGGCCCAGGACCACAAGCTCATTCACTTCAATGGAGTCTTACTGCTGAAATGAGTTGCATTTATTTTAATTATTTGCAGCATGGATTTTAAATATTTCTAACTGTGATTAACACTATTAGATTTTTTTTCAATTTAAAGAAGACAATAGGGTCCAGAGCAAGCAAACTCAGTCTCATAGTCGCAACGAGTTAAATGCGGGATAAATGGGTGAAACACAGGGTCAGTAAAATCCCAGAAAAAAAGTTTAACCACAACAATGAAGTAACTGTGCCACTTACAAAATGTTCATCACAGGTATTCAGAATATATTTGTTGCAGCATCTCACAAACATGTAGACAGATTGTTTATAGGGAATGCATAATCCACAATAAAATTACTACAGTTTCTTCCCAGTTTATAGCAGGGGCCCATTACTGTGAACAGTTTATAGCCCAAGCACATATCAGAAATGCAGCTGTGGAACTCCCAAATGGCAAAAGGGCAACTGGGTAACCCATCCCGCTGATCTCCCAAGCACTCTTGTTGCATATGCAACCTGCACGCAAGATGAGTGTTCATAAGCTGGGGGAGGACCTGTAACACTTCAACTAGTCCATGTAAGCTGCTGTAACTAGACCATCTTGCTCATTAGTGAATCCGGTTACATAGAGAGTGTACCTTCTCCTGATTTTAAAGCAGAATGTGCTGCCAGATTTAAATGCTGATGATTTATTTACTTTCTACATTAATACGCTCTATGATTACATAGGCACAAATGCTGGTTTGGACAAAAATATAAACAAACTGCACCCATCTAATTGTCGAAACCTGATTAACAATCATGGTTTTCTCATTTGAAGGGAACAAAGTTAATTGCACTATTTCTAGATATCCACGTACAAGAAACCAATGCTGATAGCTCAACATTTTTAATGTCAGTATCTAGAATGTCGCCACTGTATCAGCAGTAAATGTGACAAATATTCCCACTCAATCTTTCCTGGCTGGATAATAATTAAAAGAACCTCAGAAAAACAGAACAAAAAATATTTGGAAATTTATCAAGAAGGTAAAGGAAGATAGATCAGGAAAATGCACATGAATATCACTGCAAATTCAATCTGTTTAGTAATATTAATATTCATTTTGATACCCTTACCCCAACTATAATATTCAGTTTATGGCCCTACACTGCTAAGCCTCTTTATGCAATGTTATTATTGAGCGGACCCTGAGTACTAAAATACTTCAGGGAAAATGTTTTAATATCAATGGATTAATGACTAAAACACTGAAAGTTTTAGTACTGATAATCAAGAATCTGCCTTACAGTGATTGAAGCATTACACTGAACTATTGATATGTTGCTTGTTTCAAGTTAATTGGTTAATAAAAGAATAAAAATACTGACAGTCAGAAAAAAGCATTCTAATAGAGTTAGGCTCAAAATCAAATGATAAGGCTTCATGGACATCTGCATCATGGATTAATTAATTAATTAAGGTCTGGATTAAGGAACAGACATTTTAAAATAATATATAACAGGCCATATCTAGTCTTCTGCACAAAGCAATACACGTTACTCAAGAAAGCTAATAAACGACTTTTAAAACTAACAGCACAATTGATTAACCTCAAGTGGAAAAGATAGAATCTGTTCTAAATTGTAGAATTATGATTATGATGGACCAATTATGCTGATTAGTAGCTACTTCCGAAACTCTATGTACATTACAGGGATGGCCATCAAATGTGCAAGTCCAAGACGTTATGGATGCTGGTGCATCTGACTGTCCGGATTCTACATCAAATCCAGCAGTGGATCAGTGAACTGCATCCGCACCCCTGTGGGTTCCTGGAGGGTTAGTGTATACTCTCCTCCCATCCGGTAGGCGCTACTGGAGCCTCTGCTCCCGCACCAACAGGCACAGGATGAGCTTCTTCCCTGAGGCTGTGACCCTGCTGAACCTCACGTCACAACGCTAAGCAGTATTGCACCCATATTGTACTGTCTCAGTACTTTTATATTTGTGTGCTATAGCACTTACTTTTTATTCGCAGTTATTTTGTAAACAACACTATTCTTTGCATTTCTCGTTAGATGCTAACTGCATTTTATTGGCTTTGTATCTATACTTGGCACAATGACAATAAAGTTGAATCTAATCTAATCTCATCTAAATGGTGATCCATTCAGCTGAATGTACCTCAATAAACTGAAGTGTATTCAAGTTTATTGTGGATAAAGTTTAGTATTTTTATTTTACTTTACCTTATTTTATTTTACTTTACCTTATTTTAATTATGCACTGGTTTGCAATGCAACTTTCAAAAATGTTATATTTTACTTGTAGTCTTTAAGCTGTCAAAAGTTATAAATAATACTAAATACTTTATTGATCCCGAGTGACAGCAGCAATATTTAAAAACACACTTAGCCGTGTGCAGACTTAACCAATATAACATACAGAATAATACGTACAATAATAATGTACCAATGTGCACTATTTGCAATAATGTGCAATAATAATGTATGAAATAATAAAGCACAGACTATTGTACTCTGATGTGTGTTCCTCTGTCACAGAGAGATGAACTGTTGTGTATATGCGCTTATTGCATATAAAACAGTTCATGGGTGTTTATCCCCATGGCATCGGCATTTGAAAATTAGGAAGGAAAGGTTTTCTGTAACGATCCTTGTGACAGCAGAGCTGAATGAGTCTGTTTGAAAGGGTAGTCCACTGTTTGTTCAGTCGGACATGGAGAGGATGTCCCTGATTGTCCATAATACATAACAGTTTGTTTAGTGACCTCCTCTCCACCAATAACTCAAGAGTCTGGCTTGTAGCCAAGGATGGATCCAGCCATTTTGTTGAGTTTATTTAGTCTTTTTACATCACCAGCTCTGATGCTGCTCCTCCAACATAAAGGCGCAAAAAAAGACCGCACTCGCTGCAACAGACTGGTAAAAGATCTACAATATCCTGTTGCACACATTGAAGGATCTCAGCTTCTTTAGAAAATAGTCTAAACAACCTTGTTGTCAGTTTTCCAGTCAAGTCTGTTGTTGAGGGGAACACCCAAGTATTTGTACTCCTCCACCACAACTTCTTTTCCCAGAATGTATACAGGACTCGTCACAGTCCTCTTCTAAAATTAATCACCTTCTCCCTGATTTTGGCTACACTCAGGAGCAGATGATTCCGTCCACGCCACTCCACAAACCTGTCCACCACTTCGACTCCTGTCCATCTCTGATACACCCAGCCACTGCAGAGTTGTCAGAGACCTTCTGCAAGTGACAATATTCGGATTTGTACTGAAAATCTGAGGGGTACAGTGATTTCTATGGATCGGAGCTTGGGATAGGCACACACACTACTTGGAACCCACTCCATGCTATTAGATGTTTACCAGGGAAGGACAATAAGTTCATTTGGCTGTCCTCAAAAGAGAAGTGCTGTCTGTCAGGCACCATCAGTAAAAAACAAGTCCAGTGAACAGGTGGAGACCAGAACATTTGATCCATTAAAATGCTGTGAAGTTACAGCCTGTGGTCCAAAAAGAAAAAAATTTTCCTGTTTCAGTTTTTCGTGGACTGGTGTTTACTCCCATGGCATCGGCATTTGAAAATTAGAAATAATAATGATATGGCCGCTGAAATAGCTAAAGTTGATATCGTACCAAAATGGATTTTGGGATATTGGTGAAGTTCAAATAGTGATGAGGAGGTATTTCTTTAGTCGGAGTAGTGAACCTTTGGAATTCATTGCCACAGACTGCTGTCGAGCCTAGTTATTGGGTACAACTACTACAGAATTTGATTAGTAATGGAGTCTGCCAAAGATTACATGGAGTAGGCAGGAGAACAGGATTTGAGAGTGAATAATAAATCAGCCATGATAAATTGCACAGAACACTTGAAAGGCTGAATGGTATAATTCTGCTCCCAGTCATATGTTCCAATTAACAGTAAATGAAATGCACCATAATACAGATAAATAAATGGAGTTTGGTTTATGGAGATTATAGTATAAAATGTAGGTATAAGTACAATATTTAATTCATACCTCTACTGGCTTTAGCAAGGGCTGTTCCAACAATACGAAGCACCCTTTCAGACAAGTCTGTTCTGTTATATGAGCCAGTTATCAACATTGTCAAACAATTTTAATTATTTGTGAATCTCAGACAGATTCAAAAACTCTAATATTCAGTAATGTTAAGACATAATATAGAAAATTATTAAAATAATTTAAAAGCTATCAAATTCAAATAATCCAGAAAAATGCATATCATATCATTCAACAAATTTACCTCTCTGACAGCTTTTCTTCTCCATGAAAATGAACGGGAGATATCGAACCTCCAACAGTTTTAAACTGGCACTGGTTCTGAGGGCAGATTTGCCAACATAATAGCATTCCATGAGGAATCCAAGGACAGAGTACAGTGGATTATCCCCTCATGAGCATTCTTAGGAAGCTTTGGACTTACAGTTCACACAGGCTTCTTGAGTTCTGAACGTCCCGACAGCTACAGGTAATAATGGTAGCTGTTTCATGTGGAATTGCCAGTATTTCTCAAGAAAATCCAGGCACTACTTTTAACATCTCACTCAATTAAAAAATGAACAATTAGAAATCAGTGCCAGTGGTTCTTTGCTGCAATAAAGACTAATCTAGAGGAACTGAATAAAAATGTAAGGAGATTATGCTTCAGCTAAGAATTCATTGGTCAGAACAATCTGGAGCTCTGTGAAGACTAGAGATATTCTAATTTTGGGAAGGATGCTAATGTATCAGTAGTATTTCAAACAACTTTATTTGACTCAATATCTGGAATAGATGGGTTGTCTTTTAAGAGAAGGTTGGGCTGATTGGACTTGTATTTGCTGCAGTTTTGAAGAATGAGGAAAAGTTAAGCGACATGCTTTTAGATTCTGAGATGTCCATGAAAAGACCCCACTAAGCCATCCTCTGATTATACTTCGGTGAATTAGTCCACCAGGCTGTGCACATTCTCCCTGTATAAACACAGGCGCTGAGAGGTGAGGAGCCAGTACATTGAATCAGACTGTGTTGGTCTGAATAAACAGATAAGATTCTATGCCGCTGCTTTGGGTCAGTAACTGGTCAATGTTCAAAGATTCAGCAGCCAGCCTACACGTATATTTCGCCACCATTGTGGATTTTATCAGCAAATGTGTTGAGGACTGTGTAACAAATGGAACAATATAGGTGTTCTCAAACTAGAAACCATGGATGAACTAGGAGATCCACTTCCTACTGAAGTCTATTACAGTGGGGTTCAAGCCAGGTGACCGTGACCTTTACAAAGAATCTCCGTAAGGCTATCCAGGATGCCAAAAAACAATACCAGTCCAAAATTGAGCCCCAGTCAGTGGTCAGTTGTAGCAGGGCTTGCATTCTATAGTGGGCCCCAAAACAAAGTCAGGCAGCATCACTGACAACAGCACATTCCTTCCCAATGAGCTTAATGCACGTTTCGAATAGAAGGGGACCCGATTATTACCACACATCCTGACAGACTCCAATGCATCTGAACCCACAGTCAATGTTGGGGACACAAGATCAGTCTTCTGGAGAGTGAAGCATCCAGCCCGGATGCTATTCCTGGCTGTATACTTAGATTTTGCAGGGATCAGATGGCAGGGGTAATTACAGGCATTTTTAACCTTTCTCAGTTTCCTCATTGCTTTAAGAAGATCACTATCATCCTTCTACCTAAGAAAAATAGGGTGACGTGCCTTAAAGACTACCATCCGGTGGCTCTGCCATACACATCATGAAAAGTCTGTTCATGGCATATCAACTGCAGCCTCTCAGACCACCCTGACACACTGCAATTCACCTACCACTGAAACAGGTCCACATCTGATGCCCGCTCCATGCTCCTTCACTCATTACTGGAGCATCTGGACAGCAAAGACACCTATATTATTACTACTGTTTTAGACCACAGCTCCGCCTTGAATGCTCTAATTCCAAGCAAACTCATCTCCAAACCCCTCGACCTAGAACTCAACACCTTCTCAGTCCTCTGGTCTGCTCCCTAAACTCGCAGGCCTGTGTGGGCAGATTCTGCTCCAACTTCATCTACAAGTTTACAGATAGTACCTCCACAGCGGGCTATATCTAAATGAATGATGAGTTAGTCTACAGAAAGCCCTGTGAAAGATGTCATGATAACAACCATTCCCTCAATGTCAGCAAATCACAAGATCTTCAGAAAGGGCCGTGGTGCATATGCTGCTATTTAGATTAACAGTTCTGAAGTAGAGGGTTGAGAGCTTCAAGTTTCGAAGGAATATCACCAATAGCCTGTCCTGATCCAAGAACATTGATGCTATCGACAAGACAGCACACCAGCATCTCTACTTCCCCAGGAGGATAAAGAAATTTGCCATGTCCCCTTTGAACTTCACCAATTTTTATCGGTGCACATCGAAAAAGTCCTATCTGGATTCATGGTACGGGAAACTGTTCTGTCCTTGATGGCACGTAACCGCAGAAAATTGTGGATACATTTCTCTGTATCATAGAAACCAGCCTCCCTCCAAAGACTTTGTCTACACTTCTCACAGTCTCAGTAAAGCAGCCAACATATTCAAAAACCACACCCACCCCAGCCATTATTTCGTCTCCCCTCTTCTGTCGGACAGAAGATTCAGAACCTGAAAGCATACGCCACCAGCCTTTCTATCCCACTGTTAAAAGTCTATTGAATGGTTTATAAGATTGATAACATGGACAACCTACCTCTACGACCTTTCACCATAGTGAATACATGCAGTGCACTTACTCTGCAACCGTTAACACTTTAATCTGTACTGTAACTGCTTTACCTTGTACTACCTCAATTTTTTATTGTAATGAATTGAACTGTATGAATGGTATGCATTCACTGTACCTCAGCACCTAAGGCAACAATAAACCAATTTACTAATTTAACAAATTTACCTCAGTCAACAATTTATGGATTATTTATATTTAGCTGCTATCTTCCCTCAGCTGAAATGCCTCATGTACGAACAGCATTTGAGTTAGTCTCATAAATATTGGGTCTTAATTTTAGATCAGACTAAGTGCATATTTTATATGAAGGATATATGATATTACTGTCATTAGGTTTGAGCATTACTATGCATTTACCACTATCAATGCATAATAAAGCTTTTGCCTGTCATAGAAAATTAAGCTGAGTGCAGTCCTCTGTAGCATCCATGTTTACTGTATCTTCATACCTGCTAAATAATTAACTTATTAACTTATAGGCTTCACCTATAACTCAAGAGACTGCAATCATATTATCCAGATATTTATCAAAAGCACACATATAGATTATGCAGACTGAACCACAAATCTGGCCCTAATGATAACGAAGCTATAATCAAAAGCTATCACTTTTTAGTCCACTACACCATATTATGAGCTGCTGGCTAAACAGCACTGGTAGCTGTCTCGTACTGAAGTGAATCTGTGCACTTTAGTCAAGATAAAACAAAGGATGTTACAATTAATCCCCATGCTCCTCAGAGAAGCGGGAAATTCAGCCAGTGTTTTTATTATTCGTGTTTCAGATGCTGGCGTTTAAGTACAATTGAAACTGAACCCAGAGTAATCACACTGCAGCAATCAATAAGATAGAAACTACAAAATGAATTTATGAGAAATATGAAGATGAAAATAGATGGAAAACTGTGTCATTCTCCGAATATGTCATTTGCTGGAAGTAAACTATATTTTACTGCAATTTACTATTCTGATATTTTCCATATTCAGGTTGAAAAATATCTTGGGAAACCAATCTTAAAAGAAATGCAAATACTTTGGAAAGCAAAAATAAAAGACAAAATTAGTGGACAGGATAAACCTGGATTTAACCATGAAAATAATTCAGAAGAAAATAAACTATTTTACAATAAAGTTTTCAATATGCTACATATAGTATCTGGACTGCTCTAATGGGTGTACTGGCTAACCCTAGATTAATAATATTCCACATATGGACACCCCCTATAGACAAGCAAGCTTGCAGTATAATGTGACATTCAAAAGTCTAACTTACGTTTGTTCCTCAAAATTGCTGCATGATATCCTTCCCTCTTTTTTTTTGTGACAGTCCTTTCTGATCAGTCTTTTGTGCTTTTGATGCCATGAATCATAATATTGTGGTGGTATGGTTACCACTACAGGTAGTTTGTGCATATCTTCTGACTTACGAGTGAAAGCCACACAAGGATAGCTTCGAAAAGTGAACCTGTCTGTTACCCATGGATGGTGTCTAACATTTGTTGTTTACTCAATGCAATATTTACTCTTTATGGCAAACTGATAGGAGGTTGTGAAGTGAAATGTGCTGATGTTGACATTTCCAAATCTGATGACTATGTCAAAAGTTTAAAATTTAATTAGCAGGACATAATCATTAGAGTTACAGTGTTTTGAAAAAGTATTCAACCTCCACAACCATTTTCACACTTTACTGTTTCATTTTCTAAACGTAATATTTTGAAGCAGGATTTTTGAGCTAATCTGCAGAATATTGTGCATCAGGTCAAATGAAAAGAAAAACTCCAAAATCTGTCAACAAGTTACTAAAAATTAAAAAACAAAATTGTGAGGCTGAAAAAGTATTCATCCCCTTTGCCATTAATAGTTAACTTTCCTCAAATGCAATATACGGTATTACCTCACCAAATCACCATATTTGTTGATGCAGAAACTTGGAAGCTCAACTGCTTTCAATTAATTCTTAAGAATAAATATCCCCTCTCTCTGTAATGTCCAACAGTATGGTAGATCTTCAACAGGCAAACCATAATGAAACCAAAAGAGCATTCAAGGCAAGTTGGGGAAATAATAAGAGAGAAGCACAAATCTAGAGAAGGGTATAAGACCATCTCAGAGGCAACAAACATACCTTGGAGCTCAGTGCAGTCCATCAGCAAAAAATATTAAACCACTGCCATACTGCCTAGGTCCGGCCGTCCCATCACTGGAGAAGAATGGCACTTGTTATGTCAACAGTCACTCTGAGCTGCAGAAGTCAGTGGCTGCAACTGAAGATGAAATTAATGGCTCCACAATCTCTAAGGCCTTGCACAAAAAGGTTATTTATGGAAGAGTAGCAAGGAAGAAGATCTGGGTAGAAAAAAAGCACATCCCTTGCCCGTAAAAACTTTGAAAAGCAGCACTGATACTGTAAAGATAGGAAGAAGGTCTTGTTGTCAGATGGAATATTTTAGCCACGACACTAAGTGATACATATAGAGTAAATTTAATACTGTGCATCAACTGGGTAACACCATCCCTACTGTAAAGTATGGTGGATGTAGCATCATGCTATGGGGATGCTTTTCAGCAGAAGGGACTGGAGATTTGGTCAGGACTGATGGGAATATGAATGCTTCAAAAAAAAAAGAGAGATCATGGATTAAAACCTGCTAGCCTCTACCAGAAAGCTTAAACTGGGGAGGAAGTCTTTTGGCAGGACAACAACCCATAGCACACTGCCAGAACAACCAGGGAGTAGCTTCAAATAAAGAAATTTGAAGTCCTAGTCAGAGTCCTGATTTTAACACACCAAACACCTCTGGGAAGACCTCAGGATTGCTGTCCATCGCTGCTCCCCAACTAACCTGGCACAGCTTGAGCAATTTTGCAAGGAGGTATGGGCAGATCTTGCTCCATCACATTGGATAAGTCTCTGTTAAATTTGCACAAGAAGACTACTGGGTGTAACAGCTGCAAGAGGTGGTTTAGCTAAGTCCTGAGAAAAGGGGGATGAATACTTTTGAACTGCTGACATTTCAGTCTTTGAATTTTTAGTTTTTTTATGCTTTACAACCTTTTCTGTTTATGGAGCTTGACTGTGAAAACAGGAACATGTGAATCACTAATAAAAATTTTCAGTTAAATTAATCAAAATCCCTGGTTGTACTACTCACTTATGTGAGCAAAGGGTTGGGGGCTTGATAATTTTACAAAATACAACTAGAAAATTTACTTACCGTAACCATAACAATGCATGTGAAAAGTCAGGAAATTGATTATTTGGCTTACGTTAACAACAGAGTTTCTGTAGTATATATACACTGTCAAATCATTGCAGTTCACAAAATTAATAAAGATGGACTTAGATTATTCTTGCTCATTGATTCACACAAAAAAAAGTACAACCATTTGTATCACAAGAGAGACTATGGATGCTGGAAATCTGGAGCAACACACAAGAGAGAAATGGACAATTGACATTTCTGGTCGACATTTCATCAGGACTGAAAAGGAAGAGGGCAGATAGCCAGAAGATCCAATTGCAACCTAAGGCTTTGTTTCTACTACCTACCAGAAGCCCAATAAGAATTAATTACTTTCATGAGAAAGAAGTTTCAAACACCAAGTTAAACTTTTCTAGAAAATTATGCTTTTGTTCCTTTACCCAGGTTTAATTTGAAGTGCCATTTCACCATTTTCTCATTTACTACATAAAACCATTGCAAGCTTCGCAACTCCCAATAGTGCAATTATGATAAGTGGTATTTTCACAGTTTGGATGAACAGTGTAAAAAAAATTCTCCAATCCACCACTTTATTAAACCTCAGGAGAAAGTACCACTTTACTAAAACCAATATGAAAATGTTTAAAGTGCAATCATGCCTAGCCAATAATTGGCCAATTCATTTATACTTAAATATCCAAGATTTCAGATGTTTTTCTCTTTAAAAAAAAATAGGCTGATAGCACTAATAAATGGAAAAGGACTTCTCAATATCAATTAGTATAAAGTGCTGGTCATAGTTATGTCTGCAACTCCTCAGCTAACATTGCTCTGCCATTACCAAACTATTACAATATTTTAAAAATCCTAAATATTGGGACTGATATTTTCATTTTCAACCCCTACAACACAATTTATTTACATCCTTTAACTTCCATTCATGCTCAGTCAGACCACATGAAAAAGCTTTAATCATCACTTCTAGTCTATTATTAAGATAATATATGAACATTTCTACAACATCCATCACTTGGGCTAGTCTCATTCACAATTATGTCTCCTTCAAATTCAATTCATCCAATTCCCTTCCATTTCACAATCCTATTTAATCCAACATATGCAAACTTAGTCACAACATTTTATACTGTAGAACACCACGTTTCCAGCATTCTCTCATCACTAACCTACACGTATACACTAAATATACCTTAATTTCATCACTACAATAACCTCTAGCCTTGCATTATTTAAAAACACCTCTCCTTTCACCCTACAAGCAGGGCATAACTTTCAGGCAACTTGACCATACATATGTCCTTCAATTTGGCATTAAAAACATACCATTTTTTGACAGTTTCAAAAGCATAAAAGACCAAGTAATAAGTCACCATCCCACCATGTCAACAAAGCTTTTTCAATTTTTATCCGTGTTCTATACCGGACATTTTCCAAACTAAATGAGTTATATCACTTTATATCACTGTAACATTTATGATTATAGATGATTTGCTACATGATTGTTGTCACCAAATGGATTATATGATTTGCTGCTGCAATAACTGAGGTGTATTTCAAGCATGAACCTAGAAGAGTGAGGCTTGAATTTTACATGAGCCATTAAGTTCAATGTCCAGTTTTCCAGATTAGAATCAATGCCATTATTAGTCAGTTGAATTCCTTTGCTATTGGCATTGATGAAAATGTTAATAGCTTGCTCATAATGAAATTAAATAATCATCAGAAAGCAATAATTTATGCCAATACTATTTTATAAATATTCACATATTTATTTCTACTAGTGTTATATTTTAATCTCACAGCAAACAGAAGTTTTTTGAAATAATATGGGTCTTCACCAAGTTTGAGCTTATTTGTAACAACCGTTATGCAAGTGTACTTCCTGGAGATTTTGGGAGGAGACTAAGGAGAAATCAAAGGGGGAGATATGTACATTTTTACAACTTGTACATTGGTGTATTTGTCTAATGGAATTAGTCAAAGTTCAAAGTAAATTTTATTACCACTGTACATATACATACAATCCCGAGACTCTTTCATGCAAGCATACTCAGCAAATCTATAGAATAGTAACAGGATCAATGAAAGATCAACCAGAGTGCAGAACACAGCAAACTACAAATATAAATATAAATAAATAACAATAAGCAACGAGAACATTAAATAACAGAATAAATAGTCTTTAAAGTGAGATCATTGCTTGTGGGAACATCTCAATGGAGTGTAGTTATCTCTTTTAGTTGGTTAGTTGCTTTGTTTTTTGATAGTTGAGTCTTGGTAGCATTTTATGTTTACCTTTCAAAGCATGACTGGTTGATGCCAGCAGTTTCCCTATGGTTTATAATTTACTTATCCTGAAAATATATAATTGTAACATGGGTTTCAAAATTTGAATCAATTGATTTTTTTTCCCCCCATAGAGGAAAGGTAAACCCCAAGAACCCACTGGTACAGCTAGTAAAGCCTCAACTGCAGGTTTCAGTGCTGAATTTCAATTCAGTCTGTGTGGAGTTTGCACGTTTCCACTGTGACTGCATGCGGTTCTAAATACTGCGGTTTCTCACGAGGTCCAAAGGAGCACAGCTGGGTAGGATAATTGCCACAGAGCATTTTCCCTTGTGTGTATGTGAGTGATAGAATAAGGGAGAGGCTGATCAGAATGTGTAGGTGGATGGTTGATACCTGGTACAAATGGCTGCAATGCTTCATTTCCCGATGAGCTGTACACCTTTTACACACGCTTTGAAAGGGAGAACAGAACTATACCTGTGTGAATCCTTGCAGCATCTGGCAACCCCTGCAATATATGTCTCAGGGGCTGACGTCAGAACATTCAAGAGGGTGAATCGTTGCAAGGAGCCAGGCCCAGTGGTTTACTTGGCAGGGCAGTGAAAATCTGTGCCAACCAACTGTCTGAAGTGTTCAAGGACATCTTCAATCTCTTGCTGCTGCATTCAGAGATTCGCACCTGCTTCAAAAGTGCATCAATCACACGGGAGCTCAAGAAGAGAAGGGTGAGCTGCCTTAATGACTATTGCCCAGTGCACTCACACTTACTGTAATGAAGTGCTTTGAGATGTTGGTCATGACTAGAATTAATTCCTGCCTAAGCAAAGACCTGGACCCACTGCAATTTGTCTACCAGCACAATAGGTCTATAGCAAATGTAGTCTCACTGGCTGTCCACTTGGCCTTGAAACACCCAGACAAGAACCTTGCATTCAATGTAAGACCAAAGATCTGATTGTTAACTTCAGGAAGAAGTTAAGAGAACACATAACAGTCTTCACTGAGGGGCCAGTGGTGGAAAAGGTGAGCAGCTTCAAGTTGCTGGTTGTCATCGGCTCTGAAGATACACCCTAGTCCCAACACGGTGATGCATTCATGAGGAAGGCATGTCAACAGCTCTACTTCATAAGGAGTTTGAGAAGATTTGGTATTTCTACGGATGTACCATGTTGAGCATTTTGACTGGCTGCATCACTGTCTGGTATGAAGGCCTCAATGCACAGGATTGGGAACAGCCCTGGAGGATTGTAAACTCAGCCAGCTCCATCATGGGGACTCACATCCCCACCACTAAGGACTTCTTCAATAGGCAATACCTCAAGAAAGCTGTATCCATGATTAAGAACCCTCGTTCTTTCAACTCATTGCTATCATCAGGGAGGAGGGACAGAGCAATGATGTCACAAACTCTTGCTTTCAGAACAGCTTCTTCTGCTCTAACATCAGATTTTTGAATGGACCATGAGCCCATGACACTACCTTACTTTTTACACTACTTATTTATTTCTTTTTATATTTCTTATTGTAACAAAGCTTTTATGTCTTCTGCCGTAGTGCTGCCACAAAACAACAATTTTCAGGACATAACGTCAGTGCTAATAAACGAATCAGATAGTACACTAAACATCAAGGGCCTTTTTACATGCTGTATTTCTCTCTGACTACATGAAAAGCTTTCCCCCCCACCTAAAGTTGTCAAAAAGAGTGGTGGAGGGGCTGGTTGGCAGTGACTTTTACAGATTTATTCTTCTTAACTGGCTCTCAAGGTGGTTCATTGTTCTTTATGGCCAGAGGTGTTCATGCAGGAAGTTCAAGAAATAGAAAATTAATAGATGTTTATCCATGATTGTTTTATTGCATAGGAACTGTATATTAATATGAACTATTTATAATTTCAAGTTACTGCTATGCTTTCCAGACTTTAAGCGTTTTCAAAAAACAAAACAATACAATATAATGAAAACCACTTTGAAAAGGTAAATTCATTTCACATCACGGCGAGGCAAAAGGAAACGTTCACCAGTTAAGCATAAGGTACAGAAAAGTTTTGTCTGTGTAGTTCTGGATCAATTCCTCCAACCTCCAAGTCACGCTTGAAGGATACCACTTCAAGGACATGTTTCCTAGTTAATGAGTTCAGAGAAATACTGTCAGTTTGCAAACTCAGACTGTAAAACAATGTCAACCATAATCTGAAAATACATACTTTATTTCATAACATGTTAGAAGCTACTTTATTTTGCGTCTTGTTTGCATATCTTTTCTTTTCTGTGCAATTAAAATAAACAAATTACAACATCTACAGTGCCTTGAAAAAACATTCAACTCCCACAACTATTTTCACATTTTACTGCCCTCATTTTCTAATTTTAAAATATATTGAAGTAGGATTTTTGAGCTAATCTTCAAAACATTATGCATCCTGTCAAATCAAAAGAAAAATGCCTAAGCCCATCAACAACTTACGAAAAATTAAATCACAATTGTGAAGCTGAGAATGTACTCATCCCTTTTGTAGTTACTACGCTAACTTTCCTCAGTAGCTTTACCTTATCAACTCATCCAATTTGTTCATGTAGAAAACTGGAGGATCACCTGTTTTCCATGCATTCACAAGAATAAATATGCCCTCTTGCTCTCTGCAAGATTCAACGGTCTGGTAGATTTTCAATAGACCAAACCAAAATGAAAAAAAAAATACATTCAAGACAAGTCAGGGAAATGATACTAGAGAAGCACAAATCTGGGGAAGGGTACAAGACCTTCGTTCAAAGGTAGAAAAATTATTAAACCACAGCCTAGGTCAGTCTGCCCCTCTAAACTTAGTCGCCAAAGACTTGCACTTGTAAGAGAGGCTACTGTGAGCTCAACAGTCACTCTGAGTGAGCTGCGGTAGTCAGTAGCTGAAACTGGCGATGAAGTTCATGGCGCCACAATCTCTAAGGCCTTGCTCAAAAAGAGTACTTATCGAAGAGTGGCAAGGAAGAAGCCTTGGCTTAAAAAAAAACAACCACATCCTTGCCTGTAAGTATTTTGCAGAGCGTCATGTAGAAGGTACTGTAAAAATACAGAAGAAGGTCTTGTGTTTGGGTGAGACTGAAGTGGAACTTTTTGATCTCCACACTAAAGCAGTACGTGTGGTGTAAATCTAATACTGCATTTCAGTAGCAGGGACTGTGAATCTGGTCAGGATTGATGGGAAGATGAATGCTGTAAAATACAGAGAGACCACAGATAAAAATCTGCTAGCTCTGCCAGAAAGCATTAACTGTGGAGGAAGTACATCTTTCTGCTTGACAATCATCCCAAGCACACTGCCAGAGCAACCATGAAATAGTTTCAAAATGACAAAAATTGATGTCTTTGAGTGGCCCAGTCAGGAGCCACACAATGCCACTCAGTCCTGACCTCAACCCCGTCAAACATCTCTAGAAAGACCTCAAGATTGCAGTCCTCTGCTGCTCTCTGACTAACCAGGCACAGCCTAAGCAATTTTGCGAGGAGGAGCAGCCAAATCTTGCTCTATCACGTTGTGCAAAGCCAACACAGACTTATCCTAAAAGACTACTTACCATAATAGCTGCAAGAAGCAGTTCAAATAAGCAAAGGGGTATGAAGGGGGATAAGCTGCTGACATTTCAGTTTTTAAATTTTTACTTTTTCATGCTTGAGAATTGTCCATTTTTTGGTTTCTACTGTGTAAAAAGGAGCATGTGAATCACAAATAAAAATTCTCAGTTAAGTTGATTAAAATCCCTGGTTGTGGTCGTGAGCAAAGTATTCTGGCTGAATGCTTTTGCAAGGCACTGTAACTTAGAACAGAACAGTGTAATTTAGTTACTAGACTATGATCCAGTGACCATTTGTGTACAAGTTCAAATTCCACCACTGGAGACTTGATTCTTCAATTCCGAAGTTCACTATTAATGGTAACCATGATACTATATGCATGAAAATTGCAGCATAAATGCCCCATTTCTCTGCGATCATACCCAAGTCATTGCTACTACTTTTAAAAATATCTGAGGCGAGCATGTCAATGGAATTGCACCAGAAAGTAAATGACATACAAAAGAGAAAACCGGTAATACTGAGGAAGAGAGAGAAGCTATTAAAAGCCTATCTGTTTCACACTTGTTCTTCAGAGATGGAAACCAACCAATCCGGCCCACGCTGACCTCTCTATTTTTGGCCTTCTACATTGTATATGTGATATCAAGGATAAGCTCCAAGAAACAGCATCGCATCATCATTCTAGATGCATTGTCAACATTAAGTCCTGATCATCTCAGCTTCTGGTAACCACCATTTCATTTACTGCCCAGATATGGCCATCTTTTTCAGTTTCCAATGAGTTTCTTTTTTTTTAAACCTCTTCCATCTCTAACTGCTTTTTAAAGCCATTGTTAGCTTCGTAACTTTGGTTTGCACACTGACACTGACGTTCCATCTGTTCGTTTCACACATTACTCCCTGAAACTTAAAACACAGTTGTTTTCACACCTTGCAGGTTCTGCTGAGGACTATTTTACATGAAACATTGGCTCCTTTTTTTTCCCTCCAGGGATGCTGCTTGATCTGTTGAGTACTTCTGGCATTTGCTGGCTTATATTACCTAGCAGAGCCTTGATGTGGCTCCAGGCCTAGTGCAATGTGTTTGTCACTTATCAACCATACCAAGCAAGTAAACATCCCAGTTGTACCAACAAATTGTAATGGATTTCTGCAATCTTTATGCCAAGAATGCGTATTGCCAATATTTTCTGACCCTTCAAGAAATCTGAGTCAGAAAATTCCCGCGGTGTTCTGGGGACTGCAGTTGAATAAATGCACATGTAGTCACCGGTTTAGGACAGGATTGGGCTTACTTCTATTGGATCATTACAGGCAAAAAAAAAAATTCCTGATTTCTTCCTGAAGAAAAAGATCAGCTTTATCTTATTGCATGTAAATCGAAACATCAAACCGTACAGTGAAGTGCATCATTTGCTCTTGGTACAACCATGCAGCACTGCAGCCCTTTCAGCTTTGTACGTAGCTTGGTCTCTGGCTTTGTTTCCACTTCAGAGGACTGGCTTTTTGGCAGCAACTCCTCAATAAAGACCACTTCTGACAAGACTTCCCTAGTCTATAGAGGGGTGTAAGTGGGTTCCAGTGTTCTGTGTGAGTTCAGAGCTGTTAGCAATGCTGGACTACTTCTGATTTAGAAGGGACGTCAGTTTAACATATTTCTCAAATGCTGCACTCAGTTTCCGAGGCTGACTACTGCATTTCTGGTCCTTAGTTTCTTGCCCGTTTCTTTCCAGTTCTTCTGAAGAGGTTGGACAGCACATCTTGGAACACCTGTCTGCCTTGACATTTCTGCTCGGCAAGAGCTTGCTGATGCAAGATGACCACCTTGCGTCTTGCTGCTATGCTGAATTTTGCCATGGTATAAGAATTAATGATTTGAAGGTTAGAGTCACAACTGCCACAGCTTCAGCTGTTAGTTTGATTGTCCTCCGCCCAATTTGATTCCTTCTATACCCATTTCTGCTTCAGTTAATCAGTGTAGTTCATTCAACTCATTATGCCATTGATTATTATCATCTGTTTATCTTTGTTTACTCATTCACTGGGCTGTATACCTACAAAGTAATCAAGTTTTTATTTGAAAAGTGGTCTGTTACTTAATATATTCATTTCTTTAATGAAAGACAAACAATTCTCTGTAACATTTAATTTTTTGGAAAATTAGTGTTTTGAAATCTAAAATTTGCTCTTTTCTACTGACACACTGATGCAGAAGGCAAAAAGATAAACATCCAAGACAAAATTCATGTTAAAAATCTAGGGTGCCAAAGACCTTTACACAATACTGTATGGGTTAGGGTTAGTGAGTTGTGGGCATACTGTGCTGGTGCTGGAGAAGTGGTGACACTTGCACAGTCCTCGCTGATTTAACTTAATGCAAAACATGCATTTCACTGTACGTTTCGATGGGCATGCAATAAATAAAGCTAATCTTTACCTTCAGGAAGAATTCAAGAATATTTTTAATTGCCTGTAATCATCAATACAACAATTATTCAGTATGAAAGTGACATGTCAGCAATAATTTTGACAATTACGCTATTCAGCAGGGTGCTCAGTGAGTTAATAAGCTACTTTCTCAAATGTGCTCCTGTGTTGCTTAGTAAATTATCAATTTTTTCACTTCACCAAAATATTCTAAAAATGCTAGTGAATCATGACCTGCTCTATTATACAGAGCAAACGCACCACCTGCAGCCTTGATAAAGTGGACCATTAGTAGTTAACACACATTTTAATTGCACATCATGAAGAATAGTAACGCTAATTGTGAAAAATAGCAAAATCACAAAGGCAATATTCAAAATAAATTAAAAATGTTGACATTTCATCTTACAATACTTTGGAAACATGTTAATATATCTTTCCAGGTATGGCAAAATGTATTTTTAAAATAAGACTCAGCTTACTCTTATTTTGTACATGTATAACTATGCAAATAGTTTCAATGTATGTAACTTCCAAGTTGTTCATTTACTTTAACGCTAATTGCTGAGTGAATTGAAAATGTGATACTGAGCTCTGGGTTTAGCATATTACATCAGCTTTAATTCAATACATTGATACAGGTCTACATTGATTAAACCTTTCCTGAATTGGATTACAACAAATACATGAAGGATGTTTATCCAGCTCAGTATCAGGTTGACAGCAAACCTGCCCATGGATGTCTAACATGTGCACAGCATCCTTAAATTAACGCTTCATATTTTTATATTACTATTGAAAAGTTGTTCTTCATGTGAAGACAAATATTTTTAAGTTATTTAATTGACTTCAATTCTATCATTTCAGACTTAAAACATTAACTGTTTCTATCTCCAATCATGCTGTCTGGACTTCTGTAAATTTCAAACCTGTTCTATTGTTATGACAAGATCTGTTTTAATATTTAGTTGCTAACGTCTTGCATATAGCTCTATTAGATTAATAAAACTTTCTCAATGCAATTTTTCTCCCCCAATGTCAAAGGCTAAGAAGTTTCTTCACTACTTCCCAAAGCCTTTCATTTTGCAAGATAGACCAGCAAGTCAATCAAAAGCAGAATGCATGCTTTTCTATTTGCATTGGTGACCAAAGATCAAAGCTTCAAAAGTCCTGCTGAGAAGCCCGCACCTGCGGATGTTTCAAATACATCAGCTGTGGTTGTCTCATTGAGTCAGAAAGTACAATTCCAAGTCTTACCAAAGAGACCTGAATACAAAATTAAGTTATTAACAACTAAAAAACTTGCATTGGGTCCAATGCAGTCTATGGCCTGACACGGTGTAGTTTCAAAGGTACAATATTCTGGAGTAGCTGTTAATGGAGGCTCCATCTCATTTCCCCAGATTGCCTTAAATGACCCCATGACACACTCATAGGAAAAAGATTATCACATTAAAATTTAAAAAATCCAAGTACATTTATTATCAAAGTATGTATTCAGTATACAACCCTGAAATTTGTCTTCCGACAGGTTGCCATGAAAGAAACAAACAAAACCATAGAACTGGTTAAAGAAAACATTGCAACACACACAAAATGCTGGTGGAACGCAGCAGGCCATACAGCCTTCCTAACGGGCAGTGGCGGGAATCGAACCCCGATCGATGACTGCTGATGCTGTAAAGCGTTTGCAGAAGAATTCTTCTCAGGGTCCCAGTTGATATTTATCCTTCAATCATCCTAATGAGTAAAATTCTCTGTCATTACTACATTGTTGATTGTGGGATTTCACCCTCAGTCACCTCGTATGTACTTCATAAAAATGGGTCCATCCTTAAATATTTCACTGCATAATGAGCTAAACCAATTAGGCCAAAATCTTGAAATCATCATTTGATGCATAATGTTCAATAGCAAAAGAAATCATTGAATGGAAGAAGGGCAAGTTCCTTTATTTTGCACATACTGCAATTTATAAAAGTATATTGCAAAAACCATTTTTAAATGTTAATAGATTATTTAAATTTGGAATTACAATAAGGTCAATCCTTCCTTGAAATTTGTGTCAGCAGCAGCTGGAGCAAGTGCACTTAATGACATAAAACTAGATTGAAGCTGAAAACTAATAATAGTTTTGCTGAAAAATCAAGGCATGTCTAAATATAGCAACCCCATTTGTCAGATCCACAGAATTCCGTATTGGGAATTCATCTTTGAAAAAATGAGTGTGAAATTCCTACTGTGGAACAATGGAATGTCAATTCTAAAACTGTTGAAGTGTCTGAGTTCAATTGTTACAAAGTAGATGCATCTATTTTCCTGGGTTGAATGACACTAGCTGCAATTATATCATGAGAGTTTGATTTTAAATAGTCAAATGCATGCTTGTATTTACTATCTTTGTCTTTAGATGCAACACTGGGGAAAAGAAAGGTTGTTCTTCAGCACTAACATTGACTGCTGTTCTTGTTGGATGCTGGAAATTTTACTATATATAGCAGAAAGGACAGTCAGGGGTAAATTACTGACATGGATGGAGTCCCAAGCTGGTTGTGAGCCAGTATGCACATGTGATACAATCACAAGTGCACTCAGCACAATTCCAGATTCACTGAGGTATTCTACATTTATCTGCAACTTATCCCTTGCCAATTGTTTCAGACAAGTTTACTTTTTCTCAGGAGTAAACTGAAGGCAGTGGCAATTGCTTGCTGCTTAGAAAGAATTGCATATTAAGATCTAAGATATAAAACAATGCAAAAGAACTATCACTAAATAGCCTGAGGCAAATTATTTTCCAGTTTTGACATGCCAGCAAAAATAAATTAACATGCAAATATATCCTTAAATCTATGTCATTTCTCAATTTTTCTTTCTAATTTACTACATGTACTAATATCCAGCTTTACATTGGTTTAAAACATCACAGTCTCTAGTCAAGAGATGTGAACACTGACATACTTAGCTTGTCAGAGAGCAGCTATGGGCACATTTAAGTCAGATCAAACCATAGTCTAACTCTAAAATTCAAAACAAAATCAGAAAATGAAGAAACTCTGAGAAGGTTCACTTGAAAAATATAAGCACATTGCTACTCCCATTCATTGGGTTATTTCTGGCAGTTTGTTTTTGCTTCAGTATTCAATAACTGTTTTATTTTGTTTATTTTAAAAGTTAGCTAATTATCTTGTGATAACAGAATCACTGCCTCACAACAAATATTAGTTCTATTCCATGTTGGTGATTCTGCACAAATACTGATTGGTTGTGATCAAACAATCCTTCAATCTGTATTGCATTGTAGACAAAAGACAGGGAAAATTAGACAATCTGGTGATGGTAAAACTATCAAAACATTCAGATGAAGCAATAAAAATCAATATCCCAACCATTAACAAGCTGATCACAATGATGAGTTACAAGTTGGTTATTTTACTCTGAACGCAGTCACTGAGAACAGAAAATAAAAGAACCATGATGGTAATATTCCCTAGTTAAATTTGTTTTAATGAGTAGAAGAGATTAGTTGTGTCAGATTTCGCCTCTTTATCAGACAATGGAAAAAGTTACTAAAAGAATGGGAAGGAGAGAAATAGACACACACAGAATGATGTAATGAAAAAAATATTAGATGGATAAATGACTACTGTGAGAATAATGGGTCCTCTCTTGAGAAATTAAAAGTACTTACTGACATAGAAAGTCTGGACATAACCAAGGTGGGCAGTGGGTGACTGTGCATTTAGAAAGAAGATATCTCATTTCCCACAACATCATCCACATCCTATGCACTAACCAGTCAATAATCTATCATGACATCCATTCCAGTAAGATGGTGGTGTACCTGGATGCAGCAGCCTCTTGGGGACCAACCAAAGGTGCTTACCTTCTTTTAATAAAATGTGTGATTTACAAGTACAATATGATGCTGGGTCTCAATAAACTCAGCTGCTGTGTGTTTACCCCATCAGTGAGCTGCTCTTTGATTGGAGGAGCCAGCCGGGGTGTCCAGAGTGTCAGAGTAGCCTGCCAGCGCATCAGAGGAGCTGGATTAGGTCTGGAGGAACTGCTCGCCACTCAAAGGCATCAGGGTTAGTGCACGAAGGTGGCGTGCAGTGAAACCATGAGTGATTGGCTTGGTCGCTTCTCTTGCAATTGCAAAACCCTGCTAGATGCTACAGGCGTGCTTCCCTTGCTAGGTGGTGCGACAGTCACCCTGGGAATTGTGTGACCTCGGCTGCAGCAGGGACTAGGCCTCAAGCCGTGTGCTTGCCTGTTACTGCAGTCCAGAAGAGGCAACCCTGCAAGCAGGGTAGCGTGGCGCTGGTGCTTGTTTGGGGGCTGGCCTCTTTTGTTGTTGCTGCCCTCGGAGGAATGACTGACTGGACTGTAGTGGCTGCGCACTGGCAGGAATCTGTACAATCAATTTGCCGGGCACGTTGCTCAGGGTCTTGGACTATATAGGCATTTTTTTTTTGCGGGACTATGTTTTTTACTCGCTATTTTGAATGTGCTGCGTATGTTTTGCCTCTTGGCCCCAGAGGAACGCTGTTTCATTTGGCTGTATTCGTGTATGGCTGAATGATAACTAAACATGAATTTGATTTGATTTGATTTGATTCCACACTGCTACTTGTGTCTGACCAACATAAAGTAAAATCAAAAGCTTCTCATCTAATTACTAAGTACACAGAAATGCAAATTACCAAGCAGAAAGATCAATGCCGCTCATTGAGTTAAGAGATAAAGATTAGCTTTATTTGTCACATCTATAGCGAAACATGCAGTGAAATGCATCATTTGCATCAATGATCAACAGTCTTAGGATGTGCTGGGGCAGCCCGCAAGTGTCAGCATGCTTCCGGTGCCAACAAAGTAAGCCCACAACTAGCCCAAACCCATTAGTGGGAGGAAATCGGAGGACTCTAAGGAGACCCGTGTAGTTATGGGGAGAAAGCAAAATCTCCTTACAGACAGGGGCAGGAATTGAACCCCGATCGGTGATTGTTGACATTGTATAAGGTTGTGCTAACTGCTACGTTACCATACTGTGTTTAATTATATCATAATTAAGTTACGTCGAACTTAATTAGAACAGTCATACACAGCAGCAGTTATTCTCATCTAAACCCACCTGTCAGGCAGTTGAGTAGGATTGACTTAACACCCCATTCTGTTTTAAACTGTAATAAGCTAATAAGCTTATTACAGTTTTATTACCCCATTCTGTTACCCCATTACCCCATTCTGGAGGCTTATTACCCCATTCTGTTTTAATTCTGTACTAAGCTAATAAGGTTAGCTTATTACATCGGAGAGCAAACGTTTTGCTTTCTGAATACTTTTGGGTGTATCTTATGGATTTTGGGCTGCTGATAATGAAAACCACCATAAAATTTCCCTATCATGCACCATTTTTTGAAATTGTCTATATTTGTTATTTCAATTCATAATTCAAATCAGAATAGCTAATGCCAAGATTAAGGAAGGCATTTTTGTTGGTTGATAAATCAAACAGGTCATCGATGACAGGTAATTCGAAGAGCTTCTGGTGGGACTGGAGAAAATCAGATGGAAGGCATTCAAGGATGCTGTTCAAAATTTTCTTGGCAACTACACAGCACCAAAAACATGCTTCAAACGTACAAAACCACGAAGTGCAACACATCACTAAAGTCCTGCTGAAGGGTACAGGCCCAAAACATTGACGGTACTTTTTTTCCCATTGATGCTGCCTGGAGTGCTGAGTTCCTCCAGCATTTTGTGTGTGCTGCTCGAATTCCCAACATCTGCAGATTTTCTCTTGCATGTCATTAAAGATTCTTTATCTGCACTCCCATTTAGAGTTCTTCGCTGCAAATCTTAGCACTGTCTGTAAAGAGCATGGTGAAAGGTTTCATCAGGACATTACAATCACGGAAAAATGATATCAGGGCAACTATCAATGCTGGCCGATTATTGTTGGACGCAAGTGAGAAGCCTCAGACACTGAGTACAAACAAAAATCATCAACAAAACATTTTTAGTTTAGTTGAACCATTGCAAAGCATCAGCACCCTAATGCAATTAAACTCATTATTTCAAAAAAAAGTTAATTTCTTGTTTCTCCAAATCCCTGCATGAAATAAGTAGTCTGAAATTATATGTGTTCAGCTTCAAGATGTCTATTATAAACAAAAAAAAATTCAGAGGAAAAAAAACAAAAAAATTTGCTGTTCAATGTTATTTGCAGACAGTTCAGAGTGAAAGACTGAGCTAGTTAATCATTTATCTACTGAGCTCCACGTGGTTTAAGCAACGAGAATATAGAAGTGTAACGCACTTTGGGCAGGACTTACATAATAAACGAAGGAATGTTGTACAACAGGGAGAGTTCAGGGTTACAAGTAGAAGTTGCAGCATTATAAAAACTAGCTGGGTTGCATCCAGAAGGGCTTTGAGAGAGAAAGGTTTAACGACGACCAGCAGACAACTTTTTCCACGCAGAGGGGTGGTGGGTATATGAGAAAAGCTACCAGAATGTGATAGAGGGTAGGTACAACTACAAGACCTAACAAAAAAATTGGATAAGTCCACGAATAGGAAATGTTAAGAAGGATATAGGAACACAGCAGGCAAATGGATTTATTCGGGAAGACACCTTGTTGAGCATGGACATGCTGATCTGATAGGCCTGTTGCTCTGCTATATGGCTTTCTGAACCCTTAAATATATGTTTAAATGTGATCTTTCTGTTTATTAACCACAGTAGTCAGAGATAAATATGAGTAAACTATTGTCTGGCACATCAAATTTGCTTTGAATTGAAAAGGTCAAGTCTCTGTCAGCTGTTGCAAAATGTTAAAAGATAAATCAGTGAGAGACAAGGGGGAAGAATTATTCTGACCACAGCTGCATGCATCTCATTAACAAATCTTCTTGCAACTATAATTCCACATGGCCCCTCGTAAATTTAACACATTCCCGAAATTCTGCGAACAGACTAGATTAACAGAGTGTAAAGCTGCAGACTCCTAGTTCACAATTTGATACCTAATGTTACAGACCCTATTGCCCAAAGTCTTTTTTCAAGTAAACCTTCACAGTAACTTGAGACATAAACTACTGCAGATTGCAGAATTCTGGAGCGCAAGATAAACTGCTAAATAAACTCAGCAGCACTTGTGGAAGCAGAGATGGTTGCCGTTTCAGATTGAGGCCCAGCAAAATGCCTAAAAGTGCAGAAAGAAGATGGCCAGAATGTAGGAGGGGTGAGAAAGAAGAATGGTAGATGACAAGTGGAAACTGATGAAGAAAAGGTGACAAGCGGCAGTGAAAGGGATTAGTCTGGTTAGTGATAGGTGGAAAAATAAGTTGAAAAAATTAGAAGGATGGAGCAAAGTGGATGAGGAGAGGGTGAAAGCAGAAACCGGTAGGTGAAATATGGGACCAGGAGATGGAGGGATGATGTATAGATGGAACCAGCTGGTGCAGGAGATAGGAAAGGTGCACCAAGGGAGAAAAAATCCAAGTAGAAAGGTATGTGCATGATGAAGAGGTGTGGTAGGGTGATAACTCTAAGCAACAAGAGAATGAGTTATAGAAAAAGTGACCAAAGGAAAATAGGGGGAGGGTCTGTGTGGGCCAGTCTGACTGGGAAAGGAACACGGGGTGGTGGGTTAGTTGAAATTGGAAATTGGAACTTCTAGCATTTCAGAATGAGGTGTTGTTTGTCTTGTTTTGGGAAATTCCATGGGTTCTGATGTCACTGACAATGTCAAGTCAGCCTGGCAATGGTGGAGCGCAAGGTGCTTGACTGGACGTGTGGGTGGATAATTTGGAGGTGGTGGGTTCCTTCCATTATTTTCACTGTATCTTCAAATGGTCACCATGAAGAAACTCAAGAATTTCAGTGTAGTGATGGAAACTCCTACTCAATATTAAATAATCTACAGTCAGTGGAGAGCATTCTGACAGGCTGCATCACTGACTGGTATCGGCGAGCGGGAAACCACTGCACAGGACCAAAAGAAGCTGCAGAAGGTTGTAAATTTAGTCAGCTCCATCTTGGGTACTCGCCTACAAAGTACCCAGGGTATCTTCAAGGAACGATGTCTCAGAAAGGCAACATCCATTAACGACTTCCAGCACACAGGGCATGCCCTTTTCTCACTGTTACCATCAGGTAGGAGGTACAGATGCCTGAAGGCACATACTCAGCAATTCAGGAATAGCTTCTTCCCCTCTGGCATCCGATTCCTAAATGGCCATTGAACCCTTGGACACTACCTCATTTAAAAAAAAATACAGCATTTCTGTTTCTGCACTATTTTTAATCTATTCAATATGTGTATACTGTATAAAGTATACTGAATAAGATTTATTTATTATTATTATTTTTCTTCTATATTACATATTGCATTGAACTGCTGCTAAGTTAACAAATTTCATGTCACATGCCAGTGATAATAAACCTGATTCTGAAAAGTGTACACATCAATAAAAATCAGTAGGTTTAATCTGCATCACAGTTACAAAATTGTCTTCTTTTAATAGTTCGCATAATACTTCCTCAGTAAAAGTGACCTCTACTGTTCAGTTCCATACTGATCTATTTATAGATTCATTCCTCCCTATACGTTTATGAGAGAAGTTGCAATTCCACTTCCAATGTCTTCTTTTTGACTGCGACTCCCTTCTTCACTGCCTCATGAATGGCACCCTTGCTATCAGATTCCACACTCTGCTCGTTAAGCCAGTCTGTTGCTCCACCTTCCTCTCATTTAAAAGCCCCACTTCTGGCCGTTTTTGGGCACTTCTCCTACAAATTCTTTTTTAGCTTGGCTATTTTTACCTTGCATCCGTGTGACAAGCCTTATGATTCTTTTCTACAATAACACTACTTATAGAATTCTGAGTCATCGCTATTATATAATACAGGCTGTACTGCAATGAGAGGAGCCTGGCAGCCTTCTGAATTTTCTATTTTACGGTGTTTGAGCAGCAGTATTAATGAAGTAAATATGCACTTGAAGATAGCTCAAATATTAAATTTCCTGTTCCAAAGCAACAACAATTTTCAACAAGTTCTGCTTTTTAAACTAGTCCTCCTACATGACTTTGTGACCTGCATTACTTCAGTTTGTCCAGGTACATCTGACATCTTTGTGTTGTCTACTTAAAATTTCCTGAGAATGCACCCTGGGAACACTGCACAGTTTCTGAACTCCAGCCTTTTAGTTAAATACAAGGGAACATTCTGAAGGCAGAGAGCAAATGAAATTGTGGGATGGTCTGTAAAGACTACTTAGAAACTATTTTCCATTAACGTGCATACTTAGCATCTTGTACTGTATCCCAAGGATGCCAACAAGGGGACAACGTAAACAGTTTCCTCTGTATCTTCCCCACATGCTCCTACTTCTAACTGATTGACTGCAGAATACTGTTGTCACATACAACGGTTCCTGTTATTTTCCATTATCCCAATTTCATTCTTGGAAGGTGCAAACCCATCCAAAACTTTATGGATGGGCCAAGTCTACATCAGCGGGTTCACAAATGGCAGTGAGATGAACATTTTCATTTCCGAATAATCATGTTTTATACGCCCTTCTCCATCTCCTACAAGATGTTAAGAAATTCAAACAAGGCTAGCTATACATGTAGAATGTGTGCAAACAAAAAAAAAGGTGATTTTAAAAAGAGGAATATGCCTATGATGTTTTCCTGGTTGAAGTGCAAGAATTCAACTTCATACATGTGGGTGTGAACTGCACTTGCACAGATGATGCAATTTTGGCATTAGATACAAGTGGGCTGATGCACTCCTTTACAAGAACCAGTCTGGATGCTTTTCAGTGTAAATTGCAAGTCATGTATGAAGTAGGTCAAATTGTTCTGTCATTGGGCATTATCTGAAATAACTGTGTTTTAATAGTGTTGAAGTCCCAAACACCCCCTCATCAAATGAAATGTTTCCAAACCAGCTTGCATGTTAGGCCAGCTTGCATGGTATTTTTGTATTCTTCTTATGTGCATTTGTGGGCCCAACATGCAAATGCAATTACAAAGAAAGCACAGCAGCAATTCTACTTCCTTAGAAGTTTACAAAAATTCAGCATGACATCTGAAACTTTGACAAACTTCATTAGATGTGTGGTGGAGAGTATATTGATTGGTTGCATCACAGCCTGGTATGGAAACAACTATGCCCTTGAACAGAAACGCCTATCAGAAAGTAGTGGGTACAGCCCAATCGATCATGACTGAAGCTCTCCCACGAATGAGCACATCTTTACAGTGTGCTGTCGCAAGAAAGAAATGTCCATCATTAGAGATTCGCAACACCCAGGTCATGCTCTCTTCTCACTACTGCCATCAGGAAGAAAGTGCATGAGCCTCAGGATTCCCACCACCAGCTTCAGGAATAGTTATTACCCCTCAACCATCAGGCTTTTGAATCAACGGGAATAACTTTATTCAGCTTTGTTTGACCCATTAATGAACAGTTCCCACATCCTATAGACTCACTTTCAAGGACTCTTCATCTCATGTTCACAATTTTTTTCGCTTATTTATTTATTGTTATTCTTTTTTTTCTTTTGCATTTGCACATTGGTCATTTCTCTGCCCTGTTAGGTGCGCTCTTTGATTGATTCTATTATGGTTCTTGGATTTACTAAGTATGACCATAAGAAAACAAAGCTCAGAGTTGTATACGATGATAATAAATCTACACTGAACTTTGAACTTAATACTGTACAAGGGCCTAGAACACTGTATTCCCAGAAAGAGTGTTTTAGCCTTGAGGGTGTAGAGGACAGATTTACCAAACTGCTATTTGAGCGTAAAGGGTTAATTTATGAAAGCAGTGTGCATAAAACTGGCTTGGATGCTTCTGAATGCAAATAGTATGAGGGGTAATTGACATTCTTTCTTCTGAGAAGGAAATCCAGAACAAGGGTTCATTATCCTTTGCATTGTAGCATATTTCTTTAAGTGTAAAATAAACGTAAAATTTTAATAAAAACAGTATATCTGTCATTAAAAAGGCTGTGGACATTAATTCAAGTGAATGTTTTATGACTGAAATCCACGGGATTTTGTCAGGTAAGTTTTCAAAAGGAAAAAAAATGGAGTTGAGCTGGAGATTAGCCATGGTGTTAACTGAAAGCCAGAAGAGGTATAATAAGCAGGAATGGCCTACTTGAGAGCCTACATAAAAGAATCAGGCAAACTGTTTTACTTCTGCAGATACACACCAAAGAATACATGACTGTCTATCACTCAGTGACTCTGTCAGGTTCATCAGGTAATCTACCGGGGTTAATCCTGTATTAAATTTCTGACCTAAAACACACACTACAGGTCAGTATACCATTCTGCACTGTTTACATTCAGCTTTTGTCAAGTAGGGTAAAGTCTGGCAGATTAAAGTCACATTCTGATTTACAGTGTAATGAAATGATTATCACCTGATGTTCAGATCGAAGTATACAGCCTTATCCCACTTACACAGTGGGGTGCAAATCATTTCTACTGGAGTATGCCCTAGGGCAGCTTGCAATATAGTGAAATTCAGTCAATTCCAGACTCACTGCAATTCAACTGGTAGATGGCTTCCATATATTCTTAAATTATACTAGCACTTTAAAGCTCTGACTAGGTTTGTTATTAAATGACAACTAAGAACAAAGATTCATAGTGTGTAGGGATATACTAATAACAGGTGACTACATAATACATTCTTTTGTATGTCATATTTAAGACAAGTGATTATGTAATATGTTCTGTTGTATGCTACATCTACCAATATCTGTTTACGTTCCCTTCTTGGGTTGCATTATGCAGTTGTAAAGCATCCTATAATAAATACATATTTTAATTCTGTTCACTGCCAAATGTCTCTAATACTGTCCTTTTATATCTCCATTACAGTTCAAATTTTTTTCCAACACTAAATAAACTCACATGGGTAGCCATTTGGGGAAAAAACTAAATGTTTAACCCACAAACAAACAGTAACTATATATTTTTTTTTAGTTTTGGTTTACCATATAAAGGAACCCATTTCTGATTGTGTTAAAAGGCATATCACAAACTTCAGAAACTAATAATTTTAACTATGACTCATGCACTTCTGAGATTAAAAATCATTGTAATGTTTAATGCTTCAGGTGACGATGGTCTGCCAGAAGTCAAATATGTATCTGAGTTCCCATTCCAGAGTACACCAAGCATTTGTGAGCCTTTTATTACCAGTAATGCTCTCTGAAACATTTCTCCCTAGAAGATAATCTAAATAAGCAAGCCTGGTTCATGTTCATTTATGTGATAATTTACCCTTTTGTACTACAACCTTACAACTATAATGCAGTAAAAACTGATAACCGATTAAAAAAAGCTTTATTGGAGTTTATGTCACTGCTGATTGAACTCCAAATCTTTCAATGAACCTTTGAATGCAGCTGCAAACAAAATCAAATGAACTTCAGAAAAATGTAAATGCTTAAGCTAGTCTTTTTATCATAATTCATTATTTAGATTATAGCCATTTCAACAACCTTTGATTTGGCATTTTGTTCCAGATAAGTACTAGAAAATGTATTCCTCGGAAAAGGTTCAAGGTTTTCCTGCAATGCTGTATGATGTAATATCTCCAAATCTCTAACTTACAGGAATTAAACTAAGATCACATAAAAGATATTAAAAATTAACCAAATCCTGCACCTTGAAATGCTCCATTTAGAAATCAACCTTGTAGCAACTTTACTGTGATAAAATTTGAAGTGTAAACTGATGCCAAACATCAATTAATTTTCTACAATTTAGTGGAAATATTGCAATTAAAGTGATATTCCTCTGTATTCACTGTCTTTGAAATGATGTTTTGGATTCTTCTCATAATTTTCAACAATAACCTGAATTGCCCCTACAGCAGTACCTGTCAGTCTCCAAGCGGGTGGGTACTCTATATCATATTAAATGCTTCCTAATTATACCTCATAAGATTACATGGTAGGAACAACATTCAAGGATTTCATGTACAAAAATAGCTATTAATTTAAAAGTCTGATTACAACAGAACAATACTAATCACGTGATTAGACTCAGCATTTGATTTCTTTGAGATGCCCCCATTACAAGGAAAGGAGAAATAAGTGCATTATCAGTCCAAATGACCAATGTTAACTGCATTTCATGTACAGACTATGATTTTGATACAGCAGTTTTGCTTTGAAAGCCACATATGTAGCATGAACAAATACAAGGATTCTCCACAACTGTTCTCAGTTGTCAAAACGAAAGGCGCTGTGGTCAAAAAATCCATCTATGATTGATGATGCTTTCTGCATTTCTCCACATCTTGCTGCATGGTGAATATCATGTGGATTTTACTTCTAGATGAATGGAATTCACATCGTTTTAGAGAACGCATGTTTGGTCACTAGAACCAGCATTCAGGTGCCAATGTTACAGGTGTTATGAACATCTTTGCAGTCTTCTACTTGGAAAATTAGCAGCAGATTACATTTCTTCATTAGGTCTGGCATTTTAAACTGATGTACTGAGAGCAAATGCAGGTTCATAAGATTTAAGCTGAGAAACATTTAGTATCATCACATCCAAATTAGTTCCGTAAATAATGAATAAAAGAGGTCTCAACACTAATCTCCAGGGTGCCCCACTTGTCACAGGGCTCCAGTTGGAAAAGAGTTTTAAACTCTGCTTCCTATCATTGAGCCAATTCTGAATCCAATGCAATCTTACCTTCTGGATCAGCCTGCCACACGGGACCTTTTCATTACTAGTCCATATAGACAACATTCAATGCCCTATCTTCATCTATCCCTTAGTTATCTCTTTGAAGCATTCCAAAAGATTCATCAGACATGACTTCCGACACACAAAACCTTGCCAACTCTTCCAGATCAGGCCTTGACAATCCAAGAGGTGGCAGGTCCATTAGAATTCCTTCAGTAACTTCCCTACAAATGAAGTCAGGCTCACTTGCCTGTAGTTTCCTGACCCGTCCTTCCTCTCCTTCTTGATCAATAGAAAATAAGACACTCTCCAGTCTTTTGGAACGTCACCAGTGGCTAATGATGAAGCAAATATCTCAAGGGCCCCTGCAGTTACTTTCCTAGACTCCCAGAAGATCCAGGGGTTTACTTGATCAGGCCATGGGGATTTACCCCCTGATGCACTTCAAAGCAGCAAGTCCTCCTTCCTCATAACATACATATATTTCATGACTTCACCTCTTAGTACCCTCATTTCTTTGGCATCCACTATATTCTGCTTAATAAACACTGAGGAGAAAAAGGCATTAGGCATATCCTGCATCTCCTGCAGTTCCACATATAGGCAGCACTTAATGGTCTTTAAGAAGAGCTGGTCTTTCCCTAGTGAAAATTTTCTTGGGATTATCTTTAACCCTGCCTATCAAATCCACCTCATACTCTCTTTCTCTCCTGATTTCTCTCTTAAGCCTGCTTTTAAACATTTTTTTATTCATCAGGAATTCATTTGTATCCAAATGCCTAAATATGATGAATATTTCTATCTTTTTCTTGGCTAGGTCCTCAATATTTCTCATCAGGTAAGGTTCTCTGAACTTGGTATATCTATTCTTCCCTCTTACAGGAACATGCTGCTCCTGGAGCAGACTCAATGGGGCAAATGGCCTAATTCTACTCCTCCATCTTATGGTCTTAATCCTTGGCACGGCCCTTTCAAGAGCCTCCAATTTGAGAACTGTTGCAAAACCATTAAATACAGACGCCTAGTCAACCCCATCTATATCCTCCCAAATGGCCTCAAAATTGGCCCTGCCAACCAATTACAGTTCAGGACTTTAAGCTGTAGATGTGGTCTATTTTTTTCTATAACTTTTTTTTTTAAACCACTTACAGAGTTTGACCACTAGACCCAAAGTCCTCCCCAAATGCCTCCTCAGTTATTTGGCCCAGCTCATTTCCCAAGAAGAGGTCCAGTATTGCTCCTTCCAGAGTAGGTTCTTCTATATACTGTGTGAGGAAATGATCTTAAACATACTGCATAAATTATGATTCATACAAGCCCTTTGCATTGGCCCAAGCAATAAGGGAAAATTGACATCTCCCACTTGTACTACCCTACCATTCTCACAACTACATGGGTGTGGGGGTGTGGGGAGGGAGGGCGTCTCTAATGCAGCCCTACCAAGGTGACTATCCCATTCCTATTTCCAAGCTCTACCCAAAGGGCCTCAATAGATGATCCCCCAAGAATGTCCTGGTGTACCAGTCGATAAAATGCAAAGATAGAAAGGGCAGCCAGAGTAATGCACACAAAATGCTGGAGAAACTCAGCAAGCCAGACAGTATCTATGGAGAGGAAAAACCAGTCAATGTTCCAGGCCAACATCTTTCATCAGACTGGAAGCGAAGGGGACAGAATCCAGAATAAGAGGTGAGGGGAAGGGAAGTACAAACTGGCAGGTGATAGGTGAAGCCAGATGAGGGGGAAGGTAGGTGAGTGGGGGAGGGTGTATGAAGTGAGAAGCTCAGGGAGGTGATTGAACCAGAGGGATAACTTCACTCACCCCATCACTGAACCATTCCCATAGCCTATGGACTCATTTTCAAGTACAGGTGATATTTATTTGTTATTATTATTTTATTTTATTTTGTATTTGCACAGTTGTCTTTTGCACACTGTTTATCTGCCCTGTTGGGTGCAGTATTTGGTTGATTTTATTATAGTTACTGGATTTATTGAGTACGCCTACAAGAAAACAGATCTTAGGGTTGTATATGGGGGCTGAGGCCCTTCATCAGGACTTCATTCATTTCCTATCAGATTCCTTCTTCAAACTTTAACCTTTCACCATTGATGCTGTCTGACCTGCTGAGTTCCTCCAGCATGTGTGGGTGTGTTGTTCTGGATTACCAGCAACTGCAGAATCTCTTGTGTTTGTGGATAATCGGAGACTTTTTCCCCAGGACAGATATGTCTAATATAAGGCTGCATAAATTTTAAGATGTCTGAAGTCTGAGTTGGAGGATATCTGAGGTAGTTTTATAAATAAGTATTTTTTTTACATTCAGAGAGTGATAAGTGCTTAGAACGTTCTGCCATAGGATGGTGGTAGACACAGATGCATTAGGGACATTTTAAAAGACACTTAGGTAGTCACATGAATGAATGAAAAAAAAGGGAGGGAAAAGTTAGATTGAGCTTGGAATAAGTTAAAAGGACATTGTGAACCAATGGGCCTGTACTGTGCTTACTGTTCTATGCTTTATGCTCCTTTATGTAGGCCTCTGTTAGTCTCGATAGACCATGCTCTTTGGAAAGGTTCCAGGGCGCAAGCCTGGGCAAGGTTTTTTTCATATGGAAGACCTACAGTTGCCTACATCACCCCACCAATGTTGTCCAAGGGAAGGACATCAGGACCCATATAGCTTGGCAATGTGTGGTTAAGTGCCTTGCTCAAAGACATAACACGCTGAGCCTCAGCTAAGGCTTGAACTAGCGACCTTCAGATCACAAGACCGACACCTTAACCACTTGGCCACCCGCCAACACCCTTAATAGATAACAAGAGTGCTGAATCTCAGCTTTGAGGCATTCCAAATGTCAAATTCCAATTCAAGAATGGAAACCTTGAAGCATCCTGAGCACGTTCCTTAAGCCACAGACGAAATGCAGGTGGGCTGCAGGTTTACAGGGCATGCAAACAGAATATTTTTTGAAATATTGTTTGCATTTAGTTGCACACAGAGGATTAAACTAGTACTTTAAATGCACTGAAAAGTCTTCCCACAACTCATACTAGCTGGACAAGTTTTATTCTGAAATTATTTCAGTAATCCAACACAAAGGAGAGACAGGATTACAGAGCACACAAATTGTCATTTTTCCTCAAGCACAGGGCAATAAATCTTACTGTTGATGGCAGATTACAATATTTAAGTAGTTAAGAAACTAGTATATTGAATTCAAAATTGCAGCTGAAATAATCTTCAAAACAGTGATCAGAACAATAATTTGGTTTAAAAAAAATTCACCTAGTGTAGCACGTCTTGCAAAGTGTTTCCTCCCTGGTGCCCACTCAAATCCACCAGAAAGAAAAAGTGCATTATAAATTGATGCATAATGTCCAAATAAAATTTAATCAGCAATAAGGACAGTGCCAAAGTATACAAAATATAGAAAATGAAGTAGTAAATGTAGATTAGCTTGGCAAAACGTACAAACTCATTATTACCATCTTTTAGAGAGATATAATGGCTTTGGTGCTTGCCAGTACTGTCCAATGATTGCCAATTTGTCCATTTCATGCATCTTAGATAACAGTTATCAAATGACTGTAGTGGGAAGAGGAATGGGAAATCTTTTCCACCCGTGACAAATATTTATCAGGACTGCTATATATGCAGGGCCCTGAGAATTGCCAATGATCATTCCCATCTATCCCACAGTCTCTTTGACTCCCTACCATCAGGCAGGAAGTCCTGAAGAAGGGCCTCGACATGAAACGTTGACTATTTACTCCTTTCCATAGATGCTGCCTGGCCTGCTGAGTACCTCCAGCATTGTTGCATGGGTTACCATATTATCAGGACAAGGACTGTTTGAAAGGGAAACAACTTCTTACCCCAAGCCATGAGACTTCTGAACTCTCTGCCACCACCCAAGTCTCAGCACTTATGAAGCGCTAGTCACATTATTCTGTTAGCTTTTCAAACGTGTGTCATAAATGTACCTTATGATAAATGTTAATCTTCTGGAATATATTTTATTATTTGTTAATTTACTTGAGGTAATATTACTTTATGTGTTGTGTGTGTGCTGTGTTGTGCATCTTGATCTGGAAGAACATTGTTTCATTTGGTGGTATACATGAATATTGCTGAACGACTAAAAAGGTGAACTTGAATTTAATCCAAATATTTCACAAATCTAGAAGATTTATTGCGACAGGGTTTGACAAGCCTACTCTGGAGTTAATGCCCAGTGATAATCTAACAAATGTTGTACAGTGAACCTCTCTTTAAGATGTCATATGCTTCCAATTATAAAAATTAGGCAGGTGCACATTTCATCATTACATTTCATTAAATATGAATGAAATAGAATCTATGCTTGACAGACTAGTAGATCAAAAATATCAGCTAGGATTTTTATTGCTAAAGGTCCTGATTTGAAGAGTAATATTGGGCACTGAGGTGAAGATAATGTCAAGCCCTTGTAGCAGAACACCCTATCAAATTCATATTCTCAGCTCAACACCGTGAAGCCGCCAAACAAGTAAAATGCAAAAAGGAAACAGGGATGCTGGAAATCCAAGTTAAATACAGAATATGCAAATCAGGCCACACCTCTTCACACCAAATTTCCATCTATACATATCAAATTATTCTTATTTCATTCAGATTTAAATATATTACATCTTATAACAGAAACTAAATATAAATGACTGATGAATGATAAAATTTGGTCACAAGGTCATAGAGTTACCCCAGATTCCTGAAAACTCTGCATACGTAGAACATAAGGGGGGAAAAGTCTATTCACCCCATTCCTTCTTAAAAAAGAATAAAGTTCAAGGTAAGCTCATTATCAAAGAACACACAAGTCACCATACAGAACTTTGAGATTAATTTTCTTGCTGGCATTCACAGTAAATACAAGAAACACAATTGAATCAATGAAAGACTGCCCCCAACAGGATAGGAAGGAAGGAAGGAAGGGAGGAAGGGAGGGAGGAAAGAAGGAAAGAAGGAAAGAAAGAAAGAAAGAAAGAAAGAAAGAATACACAAATACATACAAAATAAATATCAAGAACATGACAAGAAAAGTCCTTGAAATTGAGTCCTTAAGCTGAGGGGAACAATTCAGTGATGAGTGAGTGAAGTGGAGTGAATTTATCCCCTAGGGTGCAGGAGCCTGATGGCTGAGGGGTAATAACTGTTCCTGAACCTGTTGGTGTGAGTTCTGAGGCACCTGTACCTCCTTCCTGATGGCAACAGTAAGAAGAGAGCATGTCCTGGGTGGTGGGATCTTTGATGATGGATGCTGCTTTCCTGCAACAGCATTTCGCGTAGATATGCTCATTGGTGGGGAAGGCTTTACCACGATAGATTTGGCTATATCCACTATTTTTTGTAGAATTTTCTGTTGAAGGGCATTGGTGTTTCCATAGCAGACTATGATGCAACCAGTCATAGTCTCCACCACAAATCCATAAAAGTTAGTCAAAGTTTTAGATAACGAGCCATATGCTCGCAAACTTCTAGGAAAGTAAAGGCACTGTGGTGCTTTCTTCATAATTGCATGTAGGTGCTGGGCCTAGAACAGATCCTCCGAAATGCCGTGGAATTTAAAGTTGCTGATCCTCTCCACCTCTGATCCCCTGATGAGGACTGGTTCATGGACCTCAGGTTTCCTTCTCCTGTATTTTATAATCAGTTCTTTGGTCTTGCTGACATTGAGTGAGAGATTGTTATTGTGTCACCATTTAGCCAGATTTTCAATCTCCCTCCTATATGCTGATTCAACATCACCTTTGATTTGCCATTAGATATACGATGGTGTGTCTAATACAAGAGCAAGCTGTTCATCAGATTAGATTTTAAAACCAGACTGTAATGAGATTAAGTTTGACGTATATGATTGTTTTCATCCGTAATTCTACCAAAATTTTATATTCTACAGAATCTTAATCACGACAATTTCAGAGGAACATTAATTTATAGTCAGTCTGCAATATTTTCACCTTCTAAGTCATCTACAACTAAAATCATTCCAAAGAAAAATGATTGATGAAATCAATGACAAACAGAGAAATAGTGTAGGAAAAAGTACACAGGAAATGCACTCTGACAGATACAAAATTCTAGGGCAGTCATGTTATTGAAATGACTTTTAACACAGCAGTCAATTCAGGATATTGTAAAAATAACTGCATCATAAATGACAACATTTCCTCTTTAACATATTCACATTTGTCAACATCATACAAATCTCAAAATATCTTCACTACCAGAAATTCAGTTAAATTGCCAGAGCCTGTGTCAGAGCAGAGAAGATTAAGGAAACAATTAACAGAAGTATTCAAAGTTATGATAGGTTTTGAAAATGGAAATAGGGAGCAACAATTTTCATTGGCATTGGTAAGTCTGGCTGAGAGGTGTTACCATCAACAACTTCTCACTCAAAGTCAGCAAAACCAAAGAACTGATTATTGACTTCAGGGGGGAAGAAACAAGAGGTCTGATTCTCTGATGAGAGGTGGAGAGGATCAGCAACTTTAAATTCCTTAGCATTTCAGAGGATCTGTCTGAGGCCCAGCACACAAGTGCGATTGCAAAGGAAGCACAGCAGCATCTCTAACTACTTAGAGAAGTTTGCAAAGATTTGGCATGCATCTCAAAAATCTGACCAACTTCTACAGAAGTGTCATGGAGCGTAAATGGGTTAAAGGTAATTGGAAAAAGCATGCAGTGCCAGAGAACACCAGAACTGCCATGTCCTTTGCTTCATGGGAACGTGGCTAACACCTGCAATTTCCATTTCAGCGCTGCAGTCCCATGGATGTAAAGACATCCCAGTCTTCTAAAGGTAGAGGAGATGTGGCATACTTTATGATCAATTCATAATGGTGCACAGAGTGGCAGTTCTGTATTAGTCCTGCTCAATCGACCTGTAAGACCTAGAAGTCAAATGTCGTCCATTATAGCAACCAAGGGAGTTTTCCACCATCATCCTGGTACCAGTGGACATTTCACCTTATGCCAACATCAGATGGGCACTAGCAGAACTGAGCACTGTAATCAGCAGGCATGAATCTCACACCCTGACGCCTTCTCTGTCATTGCAGGAGATTTCAACCAGGCCAGCTTGAAGAAGTCTCTGAACAACTGCCATCAACATATCACTTGTGGAACCAGAGGAGCCAACGCACTCAACCACTGTTATAACACCGTCAAAATTGCTTAGTGTGCCATCCCACACCCACATTTTGGAAAGCTCAATCACCTGGTTGTACTTCTACACTAACATATAAGCAGAGACTAAAGATCGCACCAACAGTGGTGAGTACCAAGAAGCTATGGTCAAGAAAGGGCTGCTTTGAAATGGTAAACTGGACAATATTCAGGGATTCATCGTCAAATCTGAATGAATATGCCTCAGTTGGCACCAATTTCACAAAGACCTGTGTGGATGAGTGCATGCCTTCGAAAACATACCAGACATACCCAAACCAAAAGTTGTGGAAGAACCAGGAGATTCATAGTCTGCTGAGGGCTAGATCTGTGGTATTAAGGACCAGTGATACACAACCATATAAGACGTCCAGGTCCAGTTCAGGAAGACTACTTTAAAAGTGAGAAAACAAGATGGAACCAGATGCACATCAGTTCTGGCATGGTTTACAGGCCATTACTTCCTAAAAGGGGAAACCTAACCTCACTCCCAGAGGACCTCAATGCCTTTTATGTACACTTTAAAAGGGAAAATAAAACTACACCTATGTGAATCTCCGCAGTATCTGGTGACCCTGGGATTTGTCTCATAGGCTAAAGTCAGAACATCTTTCAAGAGGGTGAACACTTCCTTGCAAGGTGTAAGGCCCTACTGGTAGAGCACTGAAAACCTGGTCAACCAACTGGTGGGAGTATTCAAAAACATTTTCATTCTCTCACTGCTGCTGACAGAGAGGTTTTTACCAGCTTTAAAAGAGAAACGATCATACTAGTGCCCAAGAAGAGCAGGTTGAGCTGCCTCAATGACTATTGCCAAGTTGCACTTACATCCACTGTGATGAAATGCTTTGAGAGGTTGGACGTGGTCAGAATCAACTCCCACCTAAGCAAGGACCTAGACCAAACCCACTGCAATTTGTGGCAATAGGTCTACAGGAGATGCAATCCCATTGCCTCTCTACTCAGCCTTGGATCACCTGGACAATAGTAATACCTACATCAGGCTGCTTTTATTGATTACAGCTCTGCATTCAACGACATTTTACCCTCAGTTCTAATCAACAGGCTCCAAAACCTAGGTCTCTGTACCTCCCTCTGCAACTGGATCCCTGACTTCCTCATCGAGAGACCACTATCAGTGCGGATTGTTAATAAAATCTCCTCCTCATTGGCAATCGATACCAGCACACCTCAAGGACACATGCTTCGCCCACTGCTCTACTCTCTCTACACCCACGACTTTGTTGCTAGGCACAGCTCAAATACCACCTATAAATTTGCAAATGAACCAACTATTGTAGGTGGGATTTCAGATGGTGATGAGGCGGTGTACAGGAGCGAGATAGGTCAACTGGTTGAGTGGTGTCACAGCAACAACTTTGCCTTCAACATCAGTGAGACCAAGGAATTAATTGCAGACTTCAGGAAGGGGAAGTTGAGAGAACACACATCAGTCCTCAATGAGGGAACAGAAGTGGAAAGGGTGAGCAGTTTCAAGTTCCTGGGTGTCAACATCTCTGAAGATCTCTCTTGGGCCCAAAATATTGATGCTATTATAAAGAAAATTACAAGTCACTATATTTCACTAGGAGTTTGAGGAGATTTGGTATGTCACCAAACACTTTCACAAATTTCTAAAGATGTGCCATGGAGAGTATTTTAACAGGTTGCAACACTGTCAGGCGGGGCGGGCCACTGCAGAAAGCTGTAAATTCAGCCAGCTACATAAAGGGCACTAGTCTCCGCAGCAACAAGGATACCTTCAAAAGGCATCTGGCATTAATGAGGCCCATCACCCAGGGCATGCCCTCTTCTCTTTGCTATTAGAGACTGAAGACACACATTCGAAAGTTTCCCCTCAGTCATCAGATTTCTGAATGGACAATGAACCCATGAACACTACCTCACTTTTTTATTGCTCTCTTTTTGCACCATTTATTTAATTTATTTTCTATGTACTTCTTAATGTAATTTATAGTTTTACATTTGTATTACTGTACAATGCACTGTTGCTGCCCAAAACAACAATTTTTTTGACTTCTGGCAGTGCTATTAAACCTAATTCAGAACCAGAAATACAAGGAGCAAATCATAAACACAACAGATTCTGGACTGGAAATCTTGAATAAGAGAAACAACATGCTAGAGCAGGGGCTGGCAACATTTACCACTGAAAGAGCCAATATGGACCCATTTCCCACAGAAAAGAAAACACTGGGAGCCACAAAACGCGTTTGACATTTAAAATGAAATAACACTGCATACAACGGTTTTTTTTTTGCCTTTATGCTATGTATAAACAAACTATAATGTGTTGCATTTATGAAATTGATGAACTCCTGCAAAGAAAACGAAATTACATTTCTGCATGCAACAAAAACATTTTGAACTCCGAAAAAAAGACTTTGGGTTGAAGGTTACTCCATAGTTAGCCTACCTTGGATCGAAGAATTAAAAGAAAGCGTGCACTGGCGGGTGTCAGGCATTGGCAGTGGTGATGTATATTAATAGCGATAAAAAAAACACGTTGTAGCGGTGTGCTACACGCAGCGCTAAAATAACGACACTGCAGTCAAAGGTAACTTTATTCGAACTAAACAGCCTCGCTTTAAAGCCTCCCTCAACCCGTCCCCGTGGGCGCAGATGCTCCAAAAGACACGTACTCACAAACCCCCGTAGGCTATCTCCCTTAGCCGGAACGGTGGCTAATTGTGAGCCGGTTCGGATGTGCCAGGAAATGGGGTCTCCACAACGTTTTATTTAGATTGTACAAGATCACCATAATCTTCAAATTTCGAATTACATTTCAAAAACTAACAAACCACGGGGAGCCGCAGGTCAGAGATGAAAGAGACGCATGCGGCTCCGGAGCCGCGGGTTGCCGACCCCTGTGCTAGAGGAACTCAGGAAATCAGGCATCTGTGCATGACGATCAATAGTTGACAACTATCATGACTTCATCATCCTGATGAAGGACAAACACGAGAAAATCTGCAGATGCTGAAAATTCAAGCAACACACACAAAATTCTGGAGGAACTCAGCAGGCCAGGTAGCATCTATGGAAGAGTAAAACAATCGACATTCCGGATCCTGGTGAAGGTCACGGCCCAAAACATTGGCTGTACTCTTTTCCACAGATGCTGCCTTACCTGCTGAGTTCCTCCAGATTTTGTCTGTTATCCTGATAAAGGATCTCAAGCAAAGACATTGACTGTTCATTCCACTCCATAGATGCTGCCCGACTTGCTAAAGGGCGAGAAGAATTGATTCTCTTTTGCAACAAATCACCATTATCAGGTGGTGGAAGCAAATCAATAATATCCTTAGAAAGACAACTGGCTTGTTGATATTTGGAAAGAAAAACTTTGCAAGGTTAAACTATTGAGCAAGGGGGTTTGGAAAAGTTGAAGTGATTTTTAAAAGGTCCAGCACTGAGTAGAGACAGGATAACAATGATTCAACAAACAACCAAAAAAAATACCATAAATATTATTCATGGACTTCTACAGTGGTATTGAGCACTGAAGGCAATACACCCATCACTGGACGTACAGTACATGAAGAATTAAATTCCCAAAAACAAAGCTGGACAGAAAAGAAGGAATAGCCAGGATGTGTTTCTCTGTGCAAATGTAGTTCCTGAGCATTAATATTGTGCCTCTCTACTCAGTGGTTCAGATGTCTGTGCAACATGCAAATAAGGATTCCTCTAAATCCCTGACCCTTAGATACCATATAAGTAATCAGATGAATGAGCTTTATAGGAATCACAATGACTGAAGCAATCAGCTGACTATGTGGCCTAGAGACTCCGATCACGCTCTCTGGGAACATGCCAAAGCAGGTTACAGTCAATGCCAGATCAGCCTTTCATGGTTAGATATTAGCTGCAATTGCATATGAAACTAAAACTTTCAGTGATTCAGCCAGTAATATAATTTAAAACTTTAAATAAGATTATGTTAAATTACAATTTATTTTCTTTTGGTTGTTCAAAAAATAATGCAGATTAAAATTAATGCTACTAAAGCAAAGCAGCCATAACCTGGCTTGGGGGAGGGGCTACAGGTGGGCATGAGGTGGCACGGAGTGGTGGATGGGGCTGGTTAGCAAATTACATTCAAATTAAAGTGACATGCTCTTTTTCACTCTACACGTGGGAATAACTTTCTCTTTTCCACAGCAATCTGAAAAAGTAACTCCAGTGAAAAAAGAAACTTATCTTTCTGAATAGAAATTGCCTAAACATTCAACAGAACTGATAAAGCACTACTTTTAAGTTAGCTATTGTCATTCAATGAATGTGAGTAAATTATTAAACTGCAGATAGGGAGAAAACAGAAATAGAAATCCAGAGTAACACAACGCACTCCCTCTCCAGTAGCAGAAGAACCCTACATTGTGGTCTTTTTCATCAATTCCTTGCAGTGGCATCAAGGTTCAGTGTGCCCTATCAGCACATACCCCTGCAGTCTGGAATGTGACAGTCAGCAGAATTCCTCCACAGGCACCCCGACGTGCTGACAGACCAACAACTTTTAGGCAGGAGACCAAAGAAGTCTTTCACCAAGTTGATGATCTGCCAGCTGCCATTGATGTTCCTGGGAACAGCCCAAAGATCAGAGTGTCCCTTGTCACACAGCTGTTCGGGATGAACCATGACACAAGCCCGTGCATCCTTCTCCACAAACCCACAGTCCACAAAGAGGTGAGCACCTGTCTCTTCCTACCACAATTTGACTGGGAAGGCTCCTCTGACCAACCAGCCTGGCAAGGTCTCAATGCCTATTACTGAGGAGTGGCGATAAAGCATTCTGACCGATAGTTTCAATAGTCCGCTCAAGGAACCACCCCACTGTGTTATCAAGACCTCCTGTACTGTCAGCAAGATATTCCATGCCTGATGGACTTGTGGTCAAATGTGTTGGTCCAGAACTTTTCCACAGCTGACTGGGACACTGCACAGCATTGGGGCCACACCCATATTTCACAACACGCCAGCCAATTCTTGTTGCATGCCTCAGCCCTTCTGAACCACATCCACAGTACCTACAGGTAACCAGACCTGACGACGAAGGAAACACTGAATTGGTCGGGTCAGTTGCTGAAAGCATGGTTACACTCTTTGTGCGGTTAACTCCAGCCCCTAACAGCAACTCAAACTGGTTGCATGGCCTGCACAGCATCAGTTTCTCCTGGAACTGAACACATTCATTTCAGCTGTCAAACTGCATCACCTCACACTGACGGAATTTAGTATCATGCTCAAGTTTTGAGATAATATATCTCATTAACTTGTCCACAACGTTTCTTGTAGCTGGTGAATAATACTACTCCCAACAGAATTTGCTGAAAAGCACATCTCTCCTCATGCCATTAATCTGAAGGATTAGTTTCTTTCTTATTTTCACTCAAGACTGTTGGTACTATCTTGTGCACTTTGGCCCCAGATGAAATGCTGTTTCGTTTGGCTATATCCATGTGTATGATTGAAAGACAATTAAACTTGAATTATTTATTGCACTACATATTGCAACTATTTACTCTCAGCGCAACTGAAGGAAATTTTTGCTTTTTCTGTGTTTGGCTCCTTTCGATCACCAAATCCATATTTTTTTATTTTTTTATAAAAGTAAAACCACTAACAAATGTACCTGCTTTCCTCTGCTATTCTTTTTCAACAGCGTACTGAATATCCTCCTGTTTGTATATAAATTTGTATCTGCACCAATCTTTAGATATTTTGATGAATTTCCTAATTCCATTCTTACCTCTCTGGACACAGTGCTTTCTTCCTGTCCTTGAGTAATATGATAGCTGATGGATTTATTCCCCAAAATAATTCATATACATCCTGAGCCATTGATAAATCCATGAAAATATGATAAAAAATAAGAATGTATACATAGTTTTAAGTCAAATAATATTTCAGTACAATGTAAATGCAAATGATGGTATCATATAACTTCAGTGAAACTTACTTAATTGAATGATTTAATAACCAGTTAATGTTTGTGATAACAGTGTAGCAAGTAAATTTACAGTAGAGTACTGTGTGTAGAGCATTTTGCCAATCTCACAGAAAAATCGATTCACTGCATTCAGTTATTTCTGCAGTGGAATAGTCACATTATTAAATATTGGTTTTACGGACATTTTGGCTGCATGGGTTTTGATCAGCATGCATAATACAACATTTGCACAATAAGATTATCCAGTGTATATAATCAATAAAGGAACTGATTAATAAAATCACAAACAAAGGATGAAGCAAAGACTAACTGAAAGATACAATTACAGCAAGGTACAAATCACCTGTGTTTAATTTCACTTAAAAGATGAAAGTTTGCAACAGACACTTTGTAACCAAAAGTTAGTGCTTTCCTTTGAGAATTGTGCGATATAAAATAAAGATATTCAAATTCTAATTTTGACCAACATTGTAATACATTACTTAACATTCCCTTTAGAGTTTGTAAATTGCACTCATTTAAAACACTTACATTATTGTTGTTGTCATAATCCAATCACCAGGTGACCTTGAGATGGCAAAAAGCTATTTTGAAATCATATTGCTGGTCTAGATACAACATCATCTGTCATTGTTCCATAATGTTTTGCACTCTTCGATGACAGACAAAATTAAAAACAAAAATCTCTCAAAATAAAAACTTCTAAATCCTGTCCAGTTTTTTTTTATTAAGAAACCAGGTCAAGATAATACAGATGTTATACCAATGTGGCTTGATCGTGTTTGATTATTTCAATACACCTTAAAACTGGCATTTTGAGTCATGACACTTCTTCAATCAGGAGGAAAGTAATACATATTCTCTAACAGTTCTGTTCAAAATCTATGTGATGAGCACAATAGACTGAAATAGAGATACTGCACATGTAGGCTTTCACTACTTCAGCTCAAAAAACATTAGCAACTAACTGTAGAGTGAATATTCAGTATTGAGTCAATAGATTAAAACACAAACTCAATTAACATTAGTCACATTGGAAATCCTCAAGACTAATGAAGTGATGACACTTAAGTGGTAACACGTCAGTCACTTAATATATACAAAAATATTCAAGCTTTTTTATAGAAATCTCAGTAATTCCAGTGTGCACTGCCAAGTAAATTCTGCTCATTTGCACAGAGCTTTACCTTTCACTGCACTACAGCTGATGCTTTGCATGTGCCATATAAAACTCAATGAGAAGTAAAACATCAGCACAAAATACTCTGGGGTAGTGGTTCATCCTCTGTATCATAGCATTTTGTCTCTGACTTCAGATTTCCTTTTCCTCCAAATTCAAATTTGTTTCCAGGATTTCAGAAGGGAAGGTCAGCAGATACTGCATATATTACAATGTCCCAAAAATAACAAAGCAAGAATATCTGACTCCCTATTTGTTTGCTTCTGCCACCAATTATCTGAATGTTGAAAGGACTAGGTAGGGTGAAGGTGGAGAGGATGTTTCCTGTGGTGGTGGTATCCAGAACTAGTGGGCACAGCCTCAAAATTGAGGGGCAATCTTTTTAGAACAGAGAGAAGGAGGATTTTTTTTTAAAGCAAGAGTGGTGAATCTGTGGAATGCTCTGTCACACTGCAGTGGAGGCCAAGGCCAAGATGGTGGGTATATTTAAGGTGGAAGTGGACCATTTCCTGATTGGTCAAGGCATCAAAGGATATTGCAAGAAAGCAGGTGTATGGGTTTGAGTGGGATCCAGGTTCAGTCATGGTGGAATGGTGGAGTAAACTCGATGGGCTGAATGGCCTAATTCTGCTCCTATCTCTTATGGTTTTATCCATGCTCAATGAATTTAAAGCACCAGAGTGAAGTTTTTATTTTAATTTTTATTTGCTAATAAAAACAAATTATGAAAGGAGGTTGTAATCATCAAAATGAGTAAATCTGCATATACTGGAAATCCAAAGCAACACACACAAAATGCTGGAAGAATCTAGAGAAATGAATGAAAATCCAATGTTTCAGGCGAGACCCTTCATCAGGACTCAGTATGAAGAGGGAAGATGCCCGAATAAAAAAAGGTGCGTGAAAGGAAGGAGGCTAGCTGGATGGTGATAAGAGGACACTGATGGCTGGCAAAGGCCAAGGGTGAGAGGAGGAGGAATCTGATAGGAAAGGAGAGTGGACCATAGGAGAAAGGGAAGGAGGAGGGGACCCAGGGGGAAGTGATAGGCAGGTGAGAAGAGGTAAAAGGTCAGAGTGGGGAACAGAAGAAGTAGGGAGGTAGCAGTGTGGGGGTGGGGCAGAAGTGATTTTTTTAAACCAGGAAAAACTGACACTCATGCCATCAGGTTGGAAGCTACGCATTTTGGCTCAACAGGAGGCCATGGACTGACATGAAAGGAGGACTTTTCCTGCACTTATGTTGTTTCAATAAACCTGAAAATTATAAAAATCAAATTTACTCAAATAACTAAAGATTTTGAGGTAGAAATTGCTCTTGGTCAACTGCATTTGTGCAAGAAATATCCGTTCAAAGGAACTCAGTGAAAATGCAAAAAATATTGAAAAGAAAATCCACTTTTCTTGAGCTCACTCTGGGTTGACATCTCAATTATCACTGAAGATTAAATACTCTGCAGGAATGTACATATGAGGGTAAGCACTATGGAGCAATACTGACTTCACCTGGGACAGCAACACTCCTGCTCTCATACACACACCCAGGTCCTGGTAAATGCTACAAGCCCTGACATTCAACAAGTTTACTTGTAGCTGAATATCTCTATTCAAATAATAAGACTTTCCAAAGTCCACACTGTCTGCTGAGCTGAATATACTACTTCCACAATTATGAGAAAGAACTCTGCCAGATTTCAACAGTAAAAGATGATGGTGATTCTGAATATCCATCGTGTGAAAAAAATGCCCCACCTACCAAACTGGTTCAAATACAAAGCTTAATGCTGAGGCCACAAGTACCACAAGATGTACCACCCACAAGACCTTCTTCCACATCTTTACAGTATCTTCTAAGTGAAGCTTTGCAAAGTCTTTATGAACAAAGATGTTTTTTTTTAAAAGGTACGTGTGCCACACGTCTAAAACTGCATATCATCCAGGTAACACCATCCCTGTTGTGAAGGTTAGTGGAGGTAGCAACATGCTACAGGAATGCTTTTCACCAGCAAGGACTGGAAATCTGGTCAGGATTGATGAGAAGATGAATGCTGCTAAATAGTGAGAGATCCTTGATAAAAATCAGCCAGCCTCTGCCAGAAAGCTTAAACTGGGGAAGAAGTTTGTCTTTCAGCAGCACAATGACCCAAAGCGCACTGCCAGAGCAACCATGGAGTGGCTTCAAATGCAGAAAATTGATATCCTTGAGTGACCCAGTCAAAGACTTGACTTTAACCCTATCGGACATCTCTGGCATCACCTCAAGATACTCCCCCCACACTCCCCAACTAATCTGGCACAGCTTGAGCAATTTTGCAAGGAGAAATGGGTAAATCTTGCTCTATCACATTGTGCAAATAGCGACTTATCCAAAAAGACTACTGGCTATAATAGCTGTGAGAGGTAGTTCAACCAAATACTGAGCAAAGGGAATACTGAAAATACTGAGAATACCTTTGAACTGCTGACATTTCAATTTTTGAAGTATTAGTTTTTCATGTTTTACAATTTTCCGTTCTTGGGCTCTTCTGAGAAAAAAGGAGCATGTGATTTACAAGCAAAAATTCTCATCTAAATTGATCAAAATCCCTGGGTCTAATATTCATTTATGTGAACAAAGGGTTGGGAGCTCGGTGTTTTTTTAAGGCACTGTATTTATCAGGAGCATAGCACACACAGGGCCCTTAGCATGATCAATGCTATCAATGCTTCCTATCCATTCAACAATCTCTTTGATACCTACCATCAGGTAAGAGGTATTGTAGCACTGGGACAAGAACTGTTAGCTTCTTCACCCAGGCTGTACGACTACTGAATTCCCTGACACCATCCAGGTCTCATCATATAATCAGCCCCAGAAGCATTATACTGGTTACTTTCTGAACTTGTATCATGCATACACCATATTATTTGTTAATTTATTTGTGATAATATTACACTATGTCTTATGTACATGAGTTATATGTACTGTGTTGCACAACTTGGTCTGGAAGAACAGTGTCTGACTTGGTGGTATACATGTGTATAGTAGAATGACAATAAAATTGAACTTAAACCTGTACTTTAAATTCCTGTGTTATCATTTTAGAGCGCCTGTTGTGGACCCAGCACATAAGTGCAATCGTGAAGAAAGCATGGCAGCACCTCTATTTCCTTAACAGTTTGCAAAGTTTCAGCATGACATCTAATACTTTAATAAGCTTCTGTAGATGTGTGGTGGAGAGTATATTAACTGGTTGAATCTCGGCATGGTATGGAAACACTAATACCCTTGAAGGGAAAAGCCTACAAAAAGTAGTGGATACAGTCCAGTCCTTTACGGGTAAAGCCCTCCCCACCATTGACCACATCTACATGAAGCCTGTTGCTGGAAACCAGCATCCATAATCAGGGACTAACACCATCCAAGTCACACTCTCTTCTTGCTGCTGCCATCAGGAAGAAGTTAAAGAGCCTCAGTACTCACATCACCAGGTTCAAAAACAGTTAATACCTCTCAACTATCAGACTCTTGAACCAAAGAGAATAACTTCACTCAACATCAGTTGCTCCTTCATTGAAATGTCCCCACCACCTACTTTCAATGACTCTTCATCTCATGTTCTCAGTATTTATTGTTTATTTATTTATTTCTGCATTTGCACAGATCGTTGTCTTTTGCATGCTGGTTGAAAGATCAAATTGGTGTGGCCTTTCGTTGATTCTATTATGGTTAATAATCTTTTATGGATTTATTGCACATATCCACAAGAAAATTAATCTTAGGGTTATAGATGGCGAAATATATGTACTTTGATAACAAATTTACTTTGAACTATCAGATAGCATTTACAGTGATTGTTACATTTTCCTTATCTGTATTTAGAAACCATCTATTCTGGGATACATGCCATCAGGTCTTGGGGACTTATCCACCTTAAAGCTTTTCAGAACACCCAGCAATACCTCTTACTTTATCACAAACTGTCTCAGCACATCGACATGCTCGATGCTGCTTTCACTACCCTACAAATCTTTGTCCTCAGGAAATATCTCCACAAAATTCCCAGCTAGTACCTCAGCCACTTATTCTTACTGCAAGCACAAATTCCCTCCTTGAGTAAACCTACTCTCTCCTTAGTTATCCTAATCTTCTTAATCTAAGCATAAAATGTCTTGTGATTCTCCTTGATCCTGATCTCCAAAGATAACCTTTGGCCTTACGAATCACTTATTTGAGCAATAATCCACTCAAGATTGAAAAGCAATACTGCATTTCAAATATTAACTATACCTGTCTGCATTAAGGTTATATTCAGATGATGTACTGGGGAATACTGTATTTTAAAGAAAGAAAACAGTTTGGGACCTCATTGAGATCTACAATCTCACAATGGAGAATCTATCTAGACTCAAATCAGAGAGAATTGACCAGAAATATTCCACTGATAGATGCTATTCCTGCTATGATACTTTCTAAAAATAATACTTTTCAAAAGCGATAATGCTGCTACGTGGTCACTGGAAAAACTCGTAACACTACAGTATCTCTTTTTTTTGTTCCTGTCTCTTCTGAACGAGGTCACAAAAATGAATCTACAAATCTGAACCAAAATTATAACTGAACTAAAATCAGTGGCTACTTGTGCAAGTTCAAATTATAGTCACCTTTTGACTAATTTTGATCTCGTTTTCTCCTTTGCAGGTCACTGATTTCGAATTTTTTAGGAAGAGAAAAGTGACACAACATTGGTTTGCCAGTGATCTGCTTCAAAAGTTCAGAAATGTTGAATTATGGCTCGGGACAGAGATTAAAAGATAAAGGGCAATTGGTGGGATATGATTGGAAATATTACCAAAGAGAACCTACATAAATAGTGCATTCACCTCAATGTCTATTGAAAATATGTAAAGTGAAAATCTGATGTTGTTGGAATGAATCACAGAATATAGTTTGCTAGTAATAAAGACTTTTATTCAGAATGCAAGAGGAAGAAAAAAGCTGATGGGGTTGGAGGGATGTTGGGAGCATGGTGGGTGCTGATACCCAGGAAATAATAATAGAAAGATACTGATAAAATATATTTTATTTAAATGGGCAATGGTGAGACTTTAGAAGCTCAAATTCAATCTAAAATGCTGGGTTCTATTAGGAATTTTTTCCACATCCAGTGATTATGATACACTAATGTTTAAAGTCCAGTATTTCCCCTGTTTACATCAAATCTCAATAAAATCTCCTTAATATTTTCAAGGTAGCATTTTCGATACGTGGCTTTGCAATCACATTCAATGCAGCAATCAAAAGGAGAATGGAGTTAACCAACAGAAAGGAAAGAATGTGCAGAGATAAGGGAGGGTTGGGGATATGGATCTTGTGAATTGCTCTAGTACAGAGCAGGTATAGAATCAACTAGGCATATAGCCTCCTTTCATGTTGTAGCTATTATGTGATTATACTATTTCTGATGCTGTATTTTTGTTTTCTTACTTGATGGTCCACTGACATTTTTATTAATGGCAATTACAAGGCAAAACATTATCAATTTAAGCACCGTTAATGTGAACAGATGGAACAGGTATGGCCCGTATCTCAGCTGAAGCTAATTAAGCGGCTGTCTCAGCATTTTCTCGGCTCTCTGAATGACGTCAATCAGGTAATGGTCCATAGATGCTGGCATGACATTCAAAAAGCAGTCAGTGAGAATCATAGATCAACACAAGCAAAAATATTAATTATTTAGAGATACAGCACTTTCTAGGCCTTTCTGGCTCTTTGATCCATACCATCAAGCAACCCTAACAACCCTTAATTTAACCCTAGCTTAATCATGGGACAGTTTACAATGACCAATTATCTAATATCTGGTATGTTTTTGGACTATGGGAGGAAACCATAGCATCAGGATAAACCCCAGGCATTCCATGGGGAGAATGTAAAACTCCTTACAGAGGTCGACGTGATTGAACTCCAAACCCTGACGCCCCAAACTTTAATAGCAATGCACCAACTGCTATGCTGCTGTGGCATCACTGTTCAGACCACCGTTCATTACAACTTGTTAAGAGCAAACAAAAAATGAATGCCAACTTAAAACAGAAAACACTGGAAATGATCAGCAGGTTAGGCAGCTTCAGGTCAATAATTCTTCATCAGTACCTTGTTTCTCTCTTTACAGATGTTATCAGGATATTTCCAGGAACTTAGAGTTCCAGTTTGTTCCTTCATAAATATTGATCATAGCACTTCTAGCTTTTAAAATGCAATTTTCTAAACATTTCTTCTCCGCCGAGACTCAGTTTCCAATACTTTTGCTTCTGAAGGAGAGGGTCTTAATGTATATTCTGATACTTAGTCTGAGAATTCAGTGCAGCACAGAGGAAAAAGTTTGATGAGCCATGACAATAATCTCTACTCAACTAAGTAGAAGAATCCACAGCAATACCTGAAGCTTATGGAAGGTTTCCAATTCCCAAGTCAACATCCTTCTTAAAATAACAGCAAAAAAAACTTATCATTTTTCATGTGCTCTTTGAGAGAGCATCCTTTCCAAAGGGGAATCTCATACACAGGATTCTCAGTCAATGAGTCTGCTTGGGCTAAAATCTTTTGGACAGCAAAGTAATCAAGGAATAATAGTAATATATGGAAATGTAACATATGCTACAGTTGTATTGAATAGTATACTAGACTTGATGAGACATAAATTTAATTATTTCTATGTTTTATGAATAGTGTGTATTATTCAATGTACCACACTGTTCATCACAAAGCATTTTACCATGTATTTTCCAAATACCTTACACTTCCTAATAGCTTTAAAAAAACTATAAGAAAATTAGCTTGTCCAATCACATTTAAACCTTAATGCCTAGGGTTGCTCTGTCACAGATAATGTTGACTCTTCACATCAGCACAGCTCCAGAACTATTTTGGTTTTAAAACCTTTCCCTCAGCTCCAAGTACAAAAATCCAAAAATTAGAAGTCACCACCTCACATCAAGCACAGCAGGTCACAAGAGATCTAGCTCAAAAGCAAACAGTATGCATTAAAACCCATCACATCAACCAAAAATGTGTAACAGAAGCTGGAATGCTGCTTTATTTTCAAAGTAAATTTGCAATCATCACTAACTGACACAATTAATCTCCAAGACTAGGATTTTAAGCACCTGAGTCAGTGAAATTTTCCCAAGACAGGAAACTATATTACAATTTTCACAAATCAATTCTGAGACTTTGAAAATATTTCCATTTTGTTAGTTAATTAGGATAGATTACAAGTAACTACATCATCATTATGTGCCGTGTTGTACAACATGGGTGATCATGGTCCATGACCATGATTGTTCTGGGCAAATTCTACAGAAGTGGTTTGCCATTGCCTCCTTCTGGGCAGTGTCTTTACAATACTCTTCAGAGATTATGGTCCCATAACTAGGACTTCTGATATGCACCAGCTGCTCATATGACCATCCACCATCTGCTCACATAGCTTCCTGTGACCATAAATGGGAGGGCTAAAATGGTGTTACACCTTGGCCAAGGGTGACCAGCAAACTAGCAGAGGTAAGATACGCCTTACACCTCCTTTGGTAGAGATGTATCTCCAACCCTGCACCCACAAGTAACACCATCCCTAAAAAAAATATTTTATCCTAACCTTTTTTTATCAAGTACACAAACTTAAAATGAGCACGCTGTAGATTCAACTGATATCACAGCTAACGTTACACAGCAGTTTACTACCTTCAGCATTTCATCTGAAAGATTATATGAAATATCTGAAATACAATATGAAAGGTTATAAAATTATAAAATTAATATGCCATATAAAAATACTTACAAACATGGAGATATTAAATTGAGTCATCTAAATACCTATAAAAATTTAACAGTTGGATCACTGTGACAGAAAAATTGCACATAAAATGTGTAATAAAATCCTATTTCTTTAATGGCTGGTAATTCACAGGTAGTAATCAATGAAAGCCATAAATATCACTGATAAGTTTCCCCTCTGCAAGTAAATGCAAATGCTCAATTATCCCTCAAATTTTGCATGAGCAAGATCTTCCCTATCAATCCTTACAAATGAGGAAAAATTCTTTAATGAACAAAATCTCTTATAGGTGAGACTCTGGCCTTACTCTGAAAGGACACAACAGAGAGAAACAACGTTCCTTTTCCCATCACCCTTCACACTGTGTTTATATATTAATCATAATTCATATATTGCAAGCCAGCAATGAAAAATTCAGATACCGAAGTAACCATTTGATATTTAGGACATTCATGCACATCTTCACCATTGTGATAATATCCTCTACAAATAATGTTTCATATCTGCCAATCCATGGTCCCACCAAGTTTTTCTTATGACAAAATAGAATTCTTGGTATAAATGTAGTTCACATCATATTTCTCTCAAAATATGATGCACCAACTTAAAGTGGCATTATTTGAAACATAAACTGTTCCCTCGCAGTTGATGCTCTTTGACCTAATACTCAGTCTATTCCGCTTTTATTCCAAAACTGCCTTTGTTGTTATCGCTATTGAAAGATAAACCTCTGCCTTTATTCTAATGAAACAGAAACAGCTCTTTTCTTAGAAAAGTAAGGATAAAATATGAGTTAAGTTTATATAAAGATTGAATGTGACTCTCGGAAATTAAACGAAATCTATACAGGAGAAACTACAAAGGTATGAGGAAAGAGTTGGATTGAAAATCCTCATTAATAATATGAAAGTAAATGAATAATGGTAACACACTTCAAGTAGTCTGGAACAAATATATTTCCCTTTAAGGCACAAAAACTTTATAGTAAAAGTGGTCCAGCTGGCTAACGAAAGTTAAATAAAGTATTGGATCAATGGAAAAAGCTTACAATGTTTCAAAAAAAAACAACCTGAGCTTTGACTATTTTCAGAATTTGGCGAAGGCCAAGATATTAATAAGAAAATGGGAAGTATAATTTAAGAATGACCAAGTGAGAAATATAAAAATAGACAGAAGTAGTATTGATAGATTTAAACAAAAACAGATCAGCAGTTAATGCAAATCTCTTCTAGAATGAAATGGAAGTTAGTATATTGAGGAATAAGAAAACATCAGTGAGCTGGAACAAATAGTTTGTGTCTCTTTCCATGGAAGACACCTAAAAACACTCAGAAGTTGGAGAACAACAGCTCAGTGTGATCGAGGAGCTGATTGAAGTTAACAGTAGCAAATAAGAAAGTATTTGAAAAATTAATTGGACCGAAAAAAAATGATAAATCCCCAGGACCCAATGACCTGCAACCGAAAGTTCTGAAAATGGTGGCTACACAAATAGTACTTGTACAGCCTATTATCTGTCAAAATTCCATAGATTTTAGAATGTTTCTCAGAAACTGAAGGTGACAAATGCAACCCCACCACTTAAGAAAAGAGCCAGAGGGAAAACAGGGGACTACAAGCAGTTGGCCTAAAATCATTTGTGAGGAAAACTGATTAAACAAGCATGAGGTATTGAGGAAATAATAATAGAATCGCGCAGAGTCAACGCTGTCTTGTGAAAATTAAATTATGCTCAACAAATCTATGGGTTGTTTTTCAGATTGCTTGGTACATGGGCACCACAGCAGCATAACAGTTTGTGCAACGTTCTTATAGCTTGGGGTGTCAGAGTTAGGGGCTCAATTCCAACGCGTTCTGTAAGAAGGCTGCACGCACTTTCCATGAGCACATGGATCCCCTGGGTGATCCATTTTCCTCCCACAATCCAAAGACAGACCAGTTAGTAGGCCAATTGGTCATTGTAAACTGACCAGCGATTAGGCTAGGGCTGAAAAGGTGGGCAGTACAGCTTGTTCCGAAAGGGCCTGTTCTGCACTATATCTCAGAATAATTAGAATAAATAAATAACTAAAATGCCATGCAAGAGGTCAGAAGACAGAATTGAAGTGGATTGTAGCAATATAATGAAATAGGCTAAAGATAGGATGATTCTAGGCAAAATGTATGAATGGGTTATGGTAAGGTTGTGGGTGGTTGACAGTGCATAGATTGGTACTGGACTCCCAGCTGTTGACAATCTAGATTAATCACTAGCTTCAAGAGATCAAGTGTAACAAATCCAAGTTTTCCTATGTAACAAAACTCAGTAGGAATGTGGGTTATGAAGAGGATACAGAGGGAAGATAGACAAGCTGTGTGAATGGGCAAAAGAATATGATGCAGAACATATGAAGCCACCTGAATATATTTTTAAGTGTGAAGAGCTTTTAAAGTAGGGACACTGTACTGCAGACTCTGTACTCTGAAGCAAAAGAAAAACAAAAGAAACAAACTGGAGGAATTCAATGAGTCAGGTAGCACCTGTGAAGGTAGAAGGATGGTCAATATTTCAGGGTTTAGACAATGCATCAGGACTGAAGGTGTGGAGAGAAGTTATCCAGCATAAAGGATTGAGAGGGAAGGGTGAGACTAGAGCTGGTAGGCGAAATGTGGAACCGAGTGAAGATGATGATGATGATGAGTAGATGAAGCCAGGGAAGGAGAGGTGTCAAGTTGGGAGACAACAACTGGTGGGGAAAGGTAAGGAGACAGAAAGAGAGGAAGGGGGCAGATGGAGCCAAGTTAGGAGAGGATGGAAAATGTTAAACAAAAGCAAGAGTCTGCAGATGCTAGAATCCGACAGCTAAGAAAGGATAATGGGGAAATCCATGCAGGTAAGGAAGGGGAATAAATCTGGAAAACAGGCTGGGACAATTGGAAAAAGGTGTGGGAGAACCAATCAAAAGGAGAAAGGAACACAAGGATGCAGGTTAATCAAAACTGGTAAATTCAATGTTCATACTACTGGGTATAAGCCCCACAGGGAATACAAGATATTGTTCTTCTAGTTTGCTTTTGACTTCTCGCTCTGCCTGTGGAGAAAGATGAGGAACAACAGACTGGTGTGGGAATGAGAGGAGGAGTTAGAAATGGCATGTAACCAGGAGTTCAAGATAGCCACTGTGTTCTCAAAACGGTCACTTTTCTTTACTTAGTCTTGTTGATGCAGAGAAGGCCACATTGAGAGCACCAAATGCAGTAGACAAGGTGGAAAGACGTACAAGCAAATCTTTACCTGACCTGAAAGAGCTGTTTATGTCCTGAAATAGTGGCGAATGAGAGGTGTAGGGACAAATGTACCTTCTACAACCTTAGACAAGTGAGTGTCGGTGGAAATGGATGAGGGAAACTTCATAGGGACCTGCTGCATCAAGTTGATATTGTGACATCAAAGAAACCAAGGGCTAAGTACAGGGAATGGTGCTGAGGAGAACACTATCCTTGATCTAACTGCATTGTAGTCCAGATGCAGCATTGAATTCCATTCCTGTATTTCTTTATGATGTTCCTTATATATTGACAGGTCATTCAAAACCTGGAGCATATTTTTGCTTTAAGGATAATTGAAATCTTGAAGTATTGGATTACATGAAAATTTTAAGAGTGAGATTGCCACAATTTTTCCATTAAGGGATTAAAGGATTCAGGATCAGGTAAAGTATGGAGTTCGGAACAGGATCAAAGAACTGGATACTCTTGCCCTGCTTCTCTACGACATTGGCACAATTAAGCTGCTTAACATTTACGAAGCAAGTTATTTAGGCTTGTGGTGTTTGAACAGATTTATGCACGTTACCTCCTTTGTGACAAGTTGCTGACTTTATACTTGACTGAACCACAGGGTAAATGCAGCATAATTCTACAGATGGAAAGCAGAAAACTGGTGCCAGCTTATGTGTGTGAAACACAACATCTTGATTGTAATTTACATTTTGCACAGACTTCAAAGCAGTTTCACATCTTGAAAAACTAAAATGTTAAAAAGAAGAAATATATCATAATAATGTCAAACAGAAAGGGAAATATTTATGGATGAGTTTTAAATACAACGTGGCTTGAAATATTGCCCCATTTTTGCTCAACAAATCCCAAAAAAAAAGTGAAGTAGGTTAAACAACGGATTTTTATCTCAAAGGTCTGTCTAAAATCTCAAGTATTCAGCAATAGCAATTGCATATAACTGCTGGTAATAAAGAGTTACATATGAAATAATTTCATTCCAGTTGGTCAACGGCATATTTCGACTATCATTAATTAACCTTTAAATGTCTCATGGTATTAGTAAGATACGGGATGCCAATCAAACTGTCAGCTTGTCCTGCCTGGTGCAAAGCTTTTAAAATATTTTTGAATTGCACTAATCTCTACAAATGGAGGGTATTTCATACACTCCTCACTTGGAGGTGGCAGAGTTCAAGGAGTCAGGAGGAATGTCACTTACTGCAGCATAGCTGGTCCAGTTAAACTTTGGGACAACAATGGCAACCCAGGATTTTAACAGTGGAGAACTCAACAAGTGCAATGCATTATTTTCAGGGGTATGTGGTATGTGGTTATCCCTATTAGAGATGATCATTGCCTGGAACATAAGCCACAAAGTACTTCTCCATGACCGCACGTTGTCTCCGTCTTGCAGCACACAAGCATGCACAACTTCATTTGCAGAATATTCTGCAATTCTTTGGTGAACATTAGCATTCAGGATGGAAGCAAGCTCACTGAATAAGCAGCTGAAGACTGCTGTGTCTACGACAGCTGCTGCAACACGCTAAAGCTGGGATGATTCACCTCATATAACCATTGTTATCTTTCTCTGTGTAAGGTATGACTCCAGTCAATGGAGCATTTACCCTTTCATGCCCACTTACTTCAGTTTTACCAGTTGCCACACTCCAATCAAGCTGCCTTAATATCAAGTCACTCTGACCACTCATGGGAATTCAGCTCTGAGCATACTGGAAAGGAGAATCTTAGAACAGCTAGCATGTTTTTTGTGAATGCATCAGAAACAAAAACAAAACCAGGTACAATGATATTGTCATATTTTTCAAAATTTGCAACTTTGTAGAGAGTAAATATTACTTCATGAAAACCATGGTAACAAATTTTCACAATATCAATAGTACAATGAAAGCTTACCAAACATTAAAGTATGCGACAATGCAACATTCTGTCAGTTATAACCAGATAGAACCTGATCAGATGAAACAATTGCAGCGACAACTAACATTTTATTATTAAATAATCTTAAGAATGACATGAAATCTGCATAAATTAAAATTATGCCTCAGGCTTCTGAACAACAATTTACAAATGATACTTGGAATGCAGCCCCACTGTTAGATCAGTAAATACAAAATTTTACTTAAAATTGAGCTCAATTTTTCTAGCATTTCTTCCTGGCCCTTAGACAATTTTAACACATCTTCAGTCACTATCCATCCTTTAAATTATCATAGACTGAATGTTAACTGTAATAATTCTCACCTCTGTGTACCACAATAGTGCTTTCCACAGTATTGTTTAAAAAATACACAGGAGGTGTTTGTATTTCACATATGGATATGGTCATGGAGCCCAGTACTTGAAAGTAGATAATCATTTTTAAAAACTTGAGCAACACAAATCCTAAGAATTTTTTTCTAAAATAATTCAGGTATGAGCAAACTGTTCTTCATTGCTTAAAGAAATGAAGAAGGGGCAGCAGTTCATCTTTAGCCGCTTGTGTTAAAACAGTCATAACTAAGATATTTTATATTTCTATCTCAATATTCAGTTTTATTGGAGTCAATACAAAGCAACTTAAACAAATTTCTGCTTGGTGTGGACAAAGTAATTTCAAAAATGGTGTTGTAGTCACTTCGTTAAATTATTACAGTCAAATACTCCAAGTCTTTGAATTGGGTACAGGTACAGATACAGGTCAGGGCAGTATCAATGGTGGTGGAAGAGAAACGCCATTATTTTAATGAGGAGGACATCTTTGATTTCTTGGAAAGGAAAGCCTCATCCTGGAAACAGATGAAGTGGAGACGAAGGAACTGAGAAAAGGAATAGCACTTTTACAGGAGACAGGAAAAATGTATGGTCAAGATTGCCGTGGAGTCAGTAAGTTATAAACACAGTTGGTCAACAGTTTGCCTCCAAAGGTGGAGACTACGAGATCAAGGGGAGGGAGGTGTTAGAAATGGATCAAGTAAATTTAAGAGAAGGGTTTAAGTTGAAGGCAAAGTTAATGAAAGTGATGAGCTTAGCATGAGTGCATGAAACAGCAGCAAATCAGTAGTCAATGTAGTGGAGGAAGAGTTGGGGAGCATTACTAAGGAAGGCTTGGAACATGGATTGCTCTAGGTAGCCATTGGAAAGGCAGACATAGCTGGGACCATGCAGGTGCCAATGGCAACCCCTTGAGTCTAGAGAAAGTGGGAAAAGCTGAAGGAGAAATTGTTGAGGGTGAAGATCAGTTCTGCATTTCAGAGGAGAGTGGTGGTGGAGGGGATCTGTTTGGTTCTTTTATTGAGAAAGAAGCAGGGAGCTTTGAGGCCTTCTTGATGGAGGATAAAAGTGTATGAACACTGGACATTCATGGTGAAAGTGAGATGGTCAAGGCCAGGGAGTTGAGAGCTATTGAGGAGATTGTGATCATGAGAAGTGTCACAGATGTAGGTGGGAAGGGACTGAACCAATGGGGATAGAATGGATTTGAGGTGCGGGGACATGGGTTCAGTGGGGCAGGAGCAGGCAGAGTCAATGAACCTACCTGGACAGTCAGGCTTGTGGATCTTGGGTAGGAAGTAGAAACCAGCAGTACAGGGTAAGGGAATGACGAGATTGATGGCAGTGATGGGAGTTCTCTAGACTTGATCAGGTCAGTGATGGTGCCAGAGACTGTTTTCTAAAGGTCCGGAGTTAGGTAAGAGGAGGTGTTTGAGAGCTGCAGCTTGGCCTCAGCAATACAGAGGACTATCCGCCGCTAAAGTAGCAGCCCCTTTGACTGTGGGTTTGATGGTAGGCTTTGGATTGGCGCAGAGAGAGTGGAGTGCAATGCATTCAGAGAGCGCTAAGTTTCGAGGAGGAGTGCAGAAGTTGAGCTAGTTGATGGCTCATCAGCAATTAGAGATGAAAAGGTCCAATGAAGGCAGAAAATCGGCATGGGATATCCAAGAGGAGGAGGGCTGGAAATGGGAGAGAGGTTAGGCTTGTTTTTATAGTTTTTAACATAAAAGTACATGTAGAGAGTTATACAAGGAAGTTTAAGCACTGTAAAAGGAAGTATATTGAACAACAACCAAAAATGGAGACAAGCTAGGCAAAGAATTTTCTGAGGATATCTAGGATTCCTTGGTCTGTCAGATCATATATGGAATAAGCATGAGCTCCAGCCAAGTATGCCACATTATCAAACTGTTTACAGAACACTAATGCAACACAGCTGAACACAAACCTCCAAACTAAAGGAGTTGTCAGTCACATGCTCATACCACAGCACACCCACTGTACTGAATGCCAGAAGCAAACCAAACAGGAATGTTTTAATCTACAGATCTGTTGTGAAATTAGCAAATGGGGATATGTGAAATGGTCCAACACAAATGATTCACGAGTTAACTCACACTATCAGTCACTTCTTAAGAAGCCACAGGCCAATCTTATTCAAACTTGTTACAACCAGTGATCTACATTCCTTTGATAGCAGCTTTTCAGGAGAAGAAAACTTGAGTTCCCATTACTTTTGGAAAGTTGATTACACAAGCCAAATTCTTTATATATTTCTTAGAAAAGGCTGCAGTGCAGACTTTATAATCAAATGTTAAAAAATATTTTCATTACCCAGACAGGTATCCTTGATCTTACTTTTAAAAAAATGGACGGGGAAATATGATTGAAATGGAGTCCAGATTGGAATGCTATTGGTATATTCAAAGAGCTACACATGTTTTACCTGAGAAAAATATAATTTTATTCAAGAAGTGCCTAATAATGTAAATGAAAGACAATGTAACCTCCTGATCAGAGAAATATTTCTTAGTATTTGTTCAATTCGGCTAGGTTTTTACATCACTATTTCTACTTTTTAACAACACATGGATTGGATGGGAAATGTTACACATGATGTTGTTCAAGATATTAAGGGCTGCAGAAGACAAGTGCCTTCCCTGATTTTGCAGCTCACCAACAGAATCAGCTGCTGAATTTCTCATGTTTAGGAATTGGAGTAATAACCAAAATGAATGGCCCAAAAATAATTCTTTATCTCTTCAGGAAAGCTACAGAGAGGGTTTCCAGGCCCTACTCTCACTTCTGGGGCCTATGTATTTATTAAAACATGTCTGCCGTATTAAGAACTCCCAGAATTCTTCTTGTATTGTCATTACACTAGCATGCCTGAAGGGGGCAAGTTTACTGGTAACTTCCTCTTCCCCACCTTCCACCACTGACATTTGGTACTTTAAACATAAGACTTCAAAGAAAATTTGATCTTTTCCTTCCACAAATAGGTTTCTACTGTTTCATTAAGGTTTACAGGAAGAGGGAAAAAAACACAGATTCAATTAGTTATACTTTATTCTGCTCTTGCTTTACCACACAGAAAACAGTATTTTACATAATTGGCTGAGAATTCTTAGACCAAGAAATGCTCAAGCCTCTTAGGAATTCCTTCAGCTACTACGATATGTGGTATCTTTTCTGAATAAACTTTTTTTAAATGAGATAAATTATGCATTACTCCAGTTTGTTTGAAGAATATCTGAAAACTTGTAATAGACCATGGTCTCCCTAACCAATGAAATCTGTCTTTCAGTGTATTGATAAAGCACCATGATGGTTTTAAACTGCATTTCACAACATTATCATTTTAAAGAATGTTAAAACTGAAGTGAAACATAAGACATGTAGTTGTCCTTCTCAGAATTAAAATGTGACAATGATATTTTGCAAAATATAACCTCATGACACATTATTTTATTTCCAAATTAGTCAGCTTGAGACAAGTGTAAGTCTTGGCATACAATGGCCGCCTTCACCAAGAGAACTTCAGAAGGGCCATGTTAAAGCAAGAAATGAAAAGAACAAGGTAACAAGCAGGGTGTCACTGTGTGTTCCCACACTTTCCCACATTAGCCACACTTTAATGCAAATTACATTAAGTGCCTTGACATTTTAAAAATATTTTAAGAGCAAAGAGAATTGGCAAGATTGTTTCTGGGACTTGGGTACTGGAGTTACTGGGGAAAGTTGGAGAGATTAGAATTTTATTTCCTGGAGTGTACAACAATGAGGGAACCAATCACAAACAGCAGAAAACATGCAGATGCTGAAAATCCAAGCAACACACACACACACAAATTCAGCAGGCCAGGCTGCATTTATGGTAGAGTGCAGCTGACGTTTCGGGCCTAGAAAAAAATCTGAGGGGTTAAGAGTTAGAAAGTGGGGGGAGGGGAGGAAGATATATAAGGTGATAGGTGAAACTGGGGAGAGGGTTGAAGTAAGGAGTTGAAAAGTTGATTGGTGAAAGAGATACAGGGCTGGAGAAGGGGGAATCTGAAAGGAGAAGACAGAAGACCATGGAGATAAGGTGGGGGAAGGAAATGGGATTGGGGAATGGTGGGGAGGGGGAAATTACTGTAAGTTCAAGAAATTGATGTTCGGGCCATCAGCTTGGAGGCTACAAAGACAGAATACAAAGTGTTGCTCCTCCAATCTGAATGTGGCCTCATCACAACAGTACAGGTGGCCATGGACTGACACGTTGGAGTGGGAGTGGGCAGTGGAATTAAAATAAGGGGAGATTTGATAGTGGTATACAAAATTATGAGGAGTATAGATAAGGTAAATGAATGCAGGCTTTTCCCCCCTCAGGTTGAGTGAGACTAAAAGTAGAGGTCATGGGTTTAGGGTGAAATATTTAACAGGAACTTTAGGGGAAACATCTTCACTTACAGGTGGTACAATTGTGGAATGAGCTGCTAATGGATGTAATAGAAAACATAGAAAATAGGTGCTCTTCGAGCCTGCACCACCATTCAGTATGATCATGGCCGATCATCCATACCTCCTGATCCCTTTAGCCACAAGGGCCATATCTAACTTCCTCTTAAATATAGCCAATGAATCGGCCTCAACTGTCTCCTGTGGCAGAGAATTCCACAGATTCACCTCTCTCTGTGTAAAGTTTTTCCTCATCTCGGTCCTAAAAGGCTTCCCCTTTATCCTTAAACTGTGACCCCTCATTCTGGACTTCCCCAACATCGGAAACAATCTTCCTGCATCTAGCCTGTCCAATCCCTTTAGAATTTTATACGTTTCAATAAGATCCCCCCTCAATCTTCTAAATTCCAGTGAGTATAAGCCTAGTCAATCCAGTCTTTCTTCATATGAAAGTCCTGCCATCCCAGGAATCAATCTGCTGAACCTTCTCTGTACTCCCTCTATGGCAAGAATGTCTTTCCTCAGATTAGGGGACCAAAACTGCTAGGTGCGGTCTCACCAAGGCCTTGTACAACTGCAGTAGAACCTCCCTGCTCCTGTACTCAAATCCTTTCGCTATGAATGCCAATAATAGATACATGCTCAATTGCAATGCTTCTAGTTTGGATAGGTACATGGATGAGAGGGGTATTGAAGGCTATGGTCTGGGTGCAGGTTGATAGGTTGAGGTAGAAAAACAGGTTGGCACAGACTAGATGGGCTGAAGAACCTGTTTCTGTGCTGTGTTGCCCTGTGATTCTAAAACAAGACTCTACAATTTGTCAAAGACCAACATCACACATTACTGCTTCAATGGCTCCGTTAGATACCTCATCTGGGAGTTGCAGTGGTGAGATGTACCGCAACACTGCTTCACCTGGGCTAAACCATGACATCTTCACTCAACATCACTATTAAATGCAAGCTGCAGTCCAAATAAAAACACACCATGCCACTTCCATTATCCTGCTGCACTGGCACCTTGAGCAAACTGACAAAGATGTTTGGTTTTAGATGAGATGAAAGGCAGATAAAAGCAAGACGTCAAAAATTCATCAAAACCATAGGACTGAAGGAAATATCAAATGACTGATGTGACAAGCTCCTCGTGGAGATAGTCATGTGCATCTTTTGGACTTTGAAGCAAAGTTCAGCCACAAAAGTTGTAAACAATTTGATAAATAAATAATTTTTCATTCCTTCTTTCAATCATTTTCATTTGCATTCTACAAATATGCCTGCAGTGAATGTATTGGTTGTTTATCTGAGGTGCATATTTCTGAGCTTTCCTACTAAATGTATGGCATCCGTTAGTCTCGCGAGAACATGGACCTGCGCCTGGAAAGTCTTCTCCAGGGCGCAGGCCAGGGCAAGGTTGTATGGAACACCGACTGTAGCCCATGCAGTAAATCTCCCTCTCCATGCCACCGATGTCCAAGGGAAGGGCAAGGGTCGATACAACTTGATACCAGTGTCATCGCAGGAGTTAACAGAGCGAGGTTGAAGGCAATGTCGGACTGCCTTAGGGACTCCAGCTCCGGATTTGTCGTCAGGGTTTACTCCTGAAGCCTCTTCCATGAGTGGGTATGGTCACAAGCCAGCAGTTTTCCCTCTCTTAGATGGACTGCCTTCCCAGGCTGACGAGTTTCGTCTATCCTACTAAATATCACATCAATTATTATGGTAAAAATATCTTAATAATATGATTTTTAAAAACCCTGCCACCTCAAGACAAAAAGATAACCTTAAATAATAAAGAAAACAAGCAATTGTTTACCTGGAATTGGGAGTGCGAGGAAGCAAATCAAGTCTTAAAACATTTCTACAATTTTCCAATATAACTCAGGAATATAACATCTGATGACGACCACACTGCATGCCTTTTTAAACAGATTACATAACAAACCTTGTGTGTTTCTACAAGTTCAAGATCCCCTACTGGTGGAGTGTACAATAGATATAGTTTTTGCTTTTTTCACAAATTAAGTTAGGCAAGCAGGGAACTTGCTAACTGTGGTGAAACAATTTTATTCCGCAGTAATACCTGCTACAAAGCATGATATACATCTGTACTCCAGCTGAACCAAGTCCTTTAGCATTTTCTGTTTGCACTATTACGATACAAGAAGCCACCTTTCAGCAGGACATACCCGCTGCCTATTGATTCCTTGTGTCTTAACTAACCTGTAATTAGTGTAATTTCATACAGATTCTATCAGCAATCTGATCAATACTTTGTTTCACCAAGCAAGTGTCCTCAATGTGATGAAAGGTTACATAATCTTTTATTAATCAATATACCTGCTGGTTGTCAGTGCAACTGCTAAGATCATATAAAATTTTACGGAGACGACAGTCAATGTCCTCATGATAAATTTGCTCTTTATTGCAATGGTCACATTGTGCTCTCGGAGTGCAAGTGTGAGTGAGAACTCTATCGTGATATCCAATGTTGTACTAGGTTCCAGACACTTACTGCACCTGTGGCACCCACTGGACCTCTTCAGCATCACACCCTTACTTACGAGTATCACTAATCTCACGTTTCAGCATGCACTCTGCTCCACCACAGACGTAAAAGAATGTGAGCTATCTCATCCATGGACTCTCTTCTCAAACCATCTCCATCTTATTCCAACTCCCAACTGAAGCTTGTTTGTTCTTTCTTTAGAACTGTAAACTATTCATTTCCCTATTTCCAGCAAAGGATCCAGCATCTCCTGGAATATTAGAGACAATGCTCAAGGATGAGTCCGTATCTTGTTCACATGACTCCAGCCTGAGAACATACAGAATAAGGGTATTTCTTTAGGGAGTATAGTGGTTTTAATAATGGAAAAGAATGATGAATCCAGATCTGTAAAAAGCTTACCTATAATCTCCACTGCAGTCCACTTCAAAAACAGAAGGTTAATCTAATTTCATTCATTCCTTTTAAGCTGATCTGTGTTAACTTAAATATTTAGACCAGGGCTTGCCAATCTGGGGTATACAGACCCGTTGCTTAATAGTATTGGTCCTGGCATAAAAAAGATTAGGACCCTCTGATTAGATGTTTATATCTGGAGTTCCTTAGGCCATGGGAAGGTTTGATTTATTGGTACTTTTCTGTTTCCAAGCAAAGATCATACATGCAGAGGAACATCGTCACTTGTATAATTCATGAATGCAGCAGCAAAGCTTCATATTATTCCAAGCAGTGTATGCTTCCAAGTGTAGGGACCTCACCCTCCAAGGGAAGAAACTTAGCAAATACAATGAAGAAAAGAAGGGGCTGTGATGTCTTGAATGATTCTGCTAATCACCCTTACCACTATAAGTTGGGTATCTGTTCTAATCACAGAATTGTTGGATCATAGCCCCTCCCACAATCAGTGCATGTGATATCACAAGCAAAGCACTGAAGAGAGGGTGTATGTGGAGAGAGAAGGAAATATAAATACCCAACAAGTCAGGAAGCAAATGAAAACAGAGAAACCCAACACCTTTTCAAATGATTAGCAGTTTCTTTCTCCACAGATGATATCTGATCTCATCAGTATTTCTAACATTTTCTGGGTGCATTCCTGCCGACAACAGGATTGGAGTTTAAGGCCACTGTTCAACCATGTCATGATAGCAAGTGACGCAAACTACTCACCTCTGAAGTCATATTCACGGGTCCTTTTTGGTATATTCTGATATACAGAATAAAACTCAAGAGCTTTTAGATTAAAATTGTGTGAGTAGCAGCTTACAAATTAATCCACAATGTGAAACTGTGTTGAGGAAGGAGATGTGGCAAGACTGGGCAGCTATGGTATAGATGAGATGGTTGGGACTAGGGAATTGGAAACCGTTACAACGGTGGAAGGCAAGGAAGAAGTCACAGATGTAAGTGGGTGATGTCCAGAAAAGGGGAGTGAAGCTATGAGGAGATAATTTCAGCGAGACAAGAACAAGCAGAAAGAATGGATTTATCAGAGAAATCCTGCTTGAGAAACATAGAAGCGGGTAGTGCACAGTTGGGCTACTCTCCGTTCTGGGCTATGGAGGAGAGATTTGTAACAGTCCAGGAGAAAGAGGCTTGATTTTGGTTGGGGAGTGATATCAATAAAGAAACTGATTAGTTCTGCCGAAGCTCTGTTCAGGCCAAGTTTTACATCACACTACTTCGGCCACTGTTAATGTAGAGTGCTGCAAGTCCAGTTCACTGATTTACTGTTGGACAGCAAGGGAGCTGTGCAGCCTCGGTCATAGCAAGGACTAGGCCTCCAGCCACAGTGTTGCCTGTTTACAGCCACCCAAAAAAGGTGTTGGAGTCTGTGCTGCCCCCCCCCCCAGTGTACACTCAGCACAGGACAAGCTGTCCAACTGCAGACTGCTGCAACATTCATGGACTCAGGATCTTGGACCATGTTTTTTGGTGAGAATGTATTTTACCGGTATCTTAGATGTGCTATATGTTCCTTTCTGCTATGTGTGTGTGGATGACAGTTGGCACTAAGTTTTGCACCTTGGGCCCAGCGTAATGCTGTTTCGTTTGGCTGTATTCATGGGAAATCGATTAAACTTGAACTTGGTACCTCTAGGTATTTCCCACTAGTTAACTCAAACATCAACATTGAAAGATTCTTTTCGAGAATGTCAGGCTTTTCATCACTAACAGGTATTTCTTGGGTTATGAGAAGTTGTTTAAGAATATTAAAGAGCCAAGACTCTTCTTTCCACTTCAGCAGATTTGAAGATCACCAAAGATAATATATTCCCTATTGGAGGATCCTACTACTAAAATATTTGTCTTTTTTTTATTTCAAAGCTAAACACTCTCCTCAATTTAACCAATCCCAAACACTAAAGTGTAATTTTCCAATCTTCTCCATCCAAGCACATTCTTTAAATTGAACTCGCCCAACCTGCTTTGTTACTGTGGCCACACATCATGTGTCTATTAGCGCGATTGTTTCAAGACTTCAAATACTGCCGTTGCTTTTCTCAGCTGCTGCTACAATCCAGATGCAGCCTCGTCCAAATATAACTGTAACACTAGATGGCAGTGTCAAGGGTCACACCGAGGTGACCCATTAAAACGCTTTCGCAAACCTTCTAATACTCTATAATAACGTTTCTGACCACACCTCAGAAAGTTAAAACATGCTAAAGCAATTACATATTATGCGAATGCAGTTCTTTGCCTTCATTTCGCAACGAGCGTTGCTGTTTCGCAGGACCCATAAAAACTGCGAGCACAAGTTTGCCTGACTACAGTCAAGCGCTATCATCTGGCATTGCCGTACATAGTTACATCCTACAATCTAAACAAGAGGTTTGCGTTAATATCACTGGAAAGTACGCGTTATATGGCCACACTACTTGAGATGCGCAGCGTGTGATGCCAGAAATGCAGTGGCATCGGGTTCATTCTCAGCTCCCAGTAGTAAAGCAGAGACGTCAGCACTCGTCGGTGCAGCAAGCTCTCATGTGACACTATCAAACTGTTTCATAACCCGTGCTCGCATTCCTTACGCAATGTACATTATCGGCAGTTATAGTTTTAATGATATGAAACGATATACTTACTACACATGATTAGCATATCTTAATTTCTTGCAATGACTAGGTAAATGTTTTAGATTAATACAAAAATAAAAACTCTCTTGTGTAAACATTTACATCATTTTTTAAATACGCATTTAAGAAACTAAGTTGCTGCTGGGTATATTATCCAATATGCTGAGAATGGAAAAGTACAGTTTTTGCGCCTGATATGAAACCCCGCTGATGTTCACAGTACGGCTCTTAAAGAAAACGATGCGAGTTTGGTCAGAAAAAGAGATGTCACCAATCGTAAAGTGGCCGCAACCCGAGTTTGCTGCTGTATCCCCATCTTCCTAAAGATTCAATCATAAATGTTGTGTAAGAAATTTCCCGAGTTACGTAAACCACACTGCTAATTCAATCTGATCCACTGTTTGGAAACAATTGTGAAAATAATACACGAGGGTCCAATTGGCCACAAAGAGGAAATACGAGATATATTGTTAATTTCCCCTTTCAACGTGACTTTAGCACGGCTTTGACCGGCAGATTTTTGAAAAGCATAAAGTAGGAGTTGTTGATTTTGTCCCGGTGCCCGGTACTGCACACGCATTCAGGTACAAATTTGTGCCCCATCGAAAGAAGAATATAAGCTATTTCCGATAACTTTGGGCACCCACGTGTGCGGAATGAATGAAGGAAGGAAGCGAGCCCGTGCAATGACACTCGCTGCAATGTAACAACAAATGTGGCGAGCGGCGGCCGCCACTCGTCCCGCCGGTGGAGTTGCGAGCGCCGGCTCCACGTGAAGCCGGTGCTCCGCTCGCCGCCGCCGCCGCCGCCGCCACATACACATGACTTTCCAGAGACCGGCAATGCACAAGCGCCGGCTCCAGCATCGGCGTCTGCACGGGGGAGCCACGCTGCGGTCCAACTCGCCGGCGGGGGTGTTGCGGCCGAGCAGGTCGCCGGCGAAGCGGGGCTTCTTACCTGAGACTCGGCGTTTTCTGTCAGATAATTGAAGACGAATGAGGAGAAGTCTTCATCTGTGAGCGAGCAATCCGCCATCTTCCCGCGCTGTGTGACACAGTTGCTGCGATCCTCTCACTTGGCCGGCAGATCGGGCTCGCCGCTGCCCCCGGCCGCGAGAGGCGGTACTGCAAGCTTGCCACACTGCGCTGGGGGAGGTGGTCCCCCCCACTCGCCGGTGCGGGCTTCCTAAAAAAGTTACCGGATGGAAGTGAACAGTTGTTTTCTCTGATACCGAGAATCAGGGACGCGTGCTACGGGTGAAAGTACAAGAGTATTCCAACTGTCACACTAGTGAACACTTTATGTTCTCGGATTATCGAGTGAAGATAATACATAGATCAGTAGGTGTCTCCCTTTAAAGTACGAGCAACAGTTCAAAATAAAGAAAATGGATAGCTTTTTTAACTGAACAGGAAATAAGATAAAGAAGAGTGTGGAGGAGAATTAAATATGTTTTAAAAGCTTTGAAGCAAATGGAGCAAAAGCAAAAATCTTTTTCTTGGGCAATCATTCGAGATGAAATAGGGATTTAAACACTGAATATTATTTTTCGTAATCGCCTCCTTTTCGAGTCGCTTGTTCTTTAAAGGGGCAGTGCAAGACCGCTGATTATAGGGTAATAAATAAAACTGGTATCCAAAAGTTTAATTAAAATACTCTTTCGGAAAGCGAAAAGACTTTGGTTGCTGGGTACCCCGTATACAATGCAGACATTCACTGGCTTCAAATGACAAGAAAAGATGAATGATCCTATTTAAAATTAAATAGGTAAAACTGATTAACATCACTGTGGCAAAATAACAACTGTTCCATAAAGAATGTACTCTATTAGAATTTCAACTTTTAGACATGTTGAGAATGATTTTGAAGAACAGTTTACGCTGAAGTTAAAGTTAGATGCATTCAAAACAGAATTCCGTTTGACTGAATTTTCAGAATTTGTGGGTTGATGGCCAGAGATGAACTATATATCCGAAATTATAGGCCAGTAATGGTAGATCCCTTCAGATGTGGATGTTGAAAATTAGATTTGGTTATGCCTAAAAATGATGAACAAGAAATAAATGTTAAGTGCTCAGGACAGGCCCGAGCTTTGGAGTAGAAACAGTGTTAACCTTTTAAATCTGTGGCCCTTCATCAACATAGTACAAAAAGTCTGAATTATGGTCTTTAAAAAACTGCCAATCTACAGTAATAATGGATGATTTCTCTATTCCTAGTTGAACATTTTGAGAATTTTGTGTTTCTGCTTTGGGTGTATGCTTTGTAAGGGCTATCATTATAATAGCAACTCATTTGGAGATATCCAAAATACCTATTTTGCATGAAGGAGGGTGTGTCGATCAACTTGTTATTCAACAAACATAAACACACCTTTTGCACACAAAGACCAGCTATGTTATAGACTTCCCATGAATACAATTGGAAAATATGGTGAAATGGGTGTGGAAGAAACTACCATCTGGACACTTCAACCTGCATTATTTTAAGGTACTTAATAAATTATCTCATGCTCTGTCTTAGACTGAGCCTTTGTGGGTTTTGAAGTGACTTGTGAGTCCTACATAGTATCTGCTACAGATGACACAGATGATGCTAGACTGGAGGAATGAGTGGATTTTTTTTTGCATTTCTGTGTGATTCTTCCATTGTTTGCACTTTGCCCCAATGACTATAGTCCAGTAGCACTTATACCTATGGTAATGACGTGTTTCAGAGATTGGTGATGAAACATATCAACTCCTGCCTGAGAAGCAACTTGGATCTGTTCCTATTTGCCTACTGGAGCAGAAGGTCCACAGTGGATGTTATCTAATTGGCTCTTTACTCAACACTGAACATCTGGACAGCAAAAATGCAGACATCAGGAGGTTCTTTATTGACTCCAGCTTAGCATTTACTATCATCATCCTCTCAAAACTAATTAATAAGCTTCAAGACCTGGGCCTCAATACCCCCATGAGCAATTGGATCCTCAATTTCCTCACTTGCAGACCCAGTCAGTTCAGGTTGACAGCAACATCTGCTCCAGGATCTCCATCAGCACAGGTGAACCACAAGGCTGTGTGCTTAGTCCCCTGCTCTACTCAGTTTACACTGTGTAGCTAAGCACAGCTCCGATGACATATTTAAATTTGCTGATGACATCATTGCCGTAGGCCAATCAAAGGTGGTGAGAAAGCAGCACATAGGATGGAAAATGAAAATCTGGCTGAGTGGTGCCATCACAACGACTTGCTCAATGTCAGCAAGACTAAAGAGCTGAGTATTGACTTTAGGTGAGGGAAACCAAAGGGCCATAAGCCGGTCTTCATTGGAGGATGAGAGCTGGAGAGAGTCAGCAACTTTAAATTCCTTGGTGTTATTATTTTGGAGGTGGCCCAGCACATAAGTACAACTACAAAGGAAGCATGGCAGCACCTCTACTTCAGAGTTTGCAAAGATTTGGCATGAAATTAAAACTTTGACAAACTTCTATAGGTGTGTGGCGGAGAGTATATTGACTGGCTGCATCACAGCCTGGTATGGAAATACCAATGCCTTTGAATGGAATATCCTACAAAAATAGTTGATATAGCCTTGTCCTTCTTGGGTAAAGCTCTCTTCACCATTCAGCAATCCTACATGGAGCATTGTCGCAGGAAAGCAGCATCCATCATCAGAAACCCATAAACCCCAGGTCATGGTCTCTTCTCACTGCTACCCTTGGGATGAAGGTACAGGAGCCTCAGGATTCGCATCGCCAGCTTCAGGAATAGTTATTACACCTTAACCATCAGGGTTTTGAGCAAGAACGGATAACTTCACTCAACTTCACTTGCCTCATCATTGAAACATTTCCGCAATCTACAGACTCACTTTCAAGGACTCTTCATCTCATGGTCTTGATATTTATTGCTTATTTATTTATAATCATTATTTATTTCTTTTTTATTTCCACAGTTTGTTGTCTTTTGCACACTGATTGAACTCCCAAGTTGGTGTGGGATTTCATTCATTCTATTATGGTTATTATTCTGTTATGGATTTATAGAGTGTACCAACACAAAAATGAATCTCAGGATTGTATATTATGACATATATGTACTTCGATAATCAATTTAATCTTTGAACTTATTTCCATCAGAGAGGCATTCTCTGAAAATATTCTTGAAATATTTTCTCAGTCTCTCTGAATATTATAATGAGGTTCAAACTACTTGTTTCAGAAATTGAGTGTTAGGTACGTGGAGGACATAGCCTGTCCATCAAAGCTAGTTGAGTGTGATAAAAAGTATTGATCCCAGGAGTTTTGGCCTGGGAAAATATACTGATATTTGTTCAGTAATTCTGCTAGTAGATTGAGAAGGTTCTGCAAAAACAATATTTGTAATGTTTCTTCCATGCTCAAATCATATCTACCACAGACATGTATGGCTCCAAAGCATCCAGGAGAACGGGAGTCACTCAGTAGATGATCAGCCTGGTGCGGACTTTCAGGTCTTGCTCTTGAAATGCACTTTCTCTCAGGCGATCAAAAGCTGTGTCAGTGCATTGAAAGGAGTGGTTGATGCTGATCTTGCTCAAAGATAGCTACTGAGGTAGACACTAGTTATCCAGGGACTCACCCTGAATATTGATGGTTGGGATGCATTGATGGGCAATGGTAATACACGGGTAAAGGACCATTACCTTGCAGGTGTTCAGTGTGAAAGCTAATGGCTCCTGCACTGCAGTGAAAGAATGGAGACAATTTGAAGATAATGATCCTCACCCCTCTATTCTTGAATGTTTATTTTCATCAAGTCCCTGATGGTCCCTCTGATCATCTCCGTAAACCTCTCTTTGATCATCACCCTGACCATATCCTCCGATGATATTCTCGAAACAAACCCCTGTCCCCATTTAGTTACAAAACTTTGTCATCGACTCCACAGGTGAAATGCTCTGTCATGATCCTGTCAACATATTGACTTTCTCCTCACTAACCCAGCACTACCGCTGATGATCTCCCCCTCCACCAGAGTGAATCTGGTACCCAATTCACTTCCTCCATGATCTTGATCTCCAGAGTACACTACGACAAGAGATTGCAGAGGAAATAAAAAACAGAAAATTCTGGACACATTTGGCAGATCAGACAGCATCAGTAGAAAGAGAAACAATTAATGTTTTCTGTTAGAGATACAGCATGGTAACAGGTCTTTCCAGCCCAATAGGCCTATGCTGCCCCATTACACCCACGTGACTAACTAACTTACCAACTTGTATGTCTTTGGAATGTGGGAGGAAACAAAAGCACCAGGAAGAAACCCACACAGCACAAATCCTTTACAGATGGGAGTGGAAATTGAAACTGGTTCACTGGCACTGTAATAGCGTTGCACTAACCACTACGCTACCATGCTGCTCTGAACATTTTAGATCAAAGATCTTGAAAGAGTGAAGCTGGAAGGAAAGAATAGATTAGTTGTAACCATTGAGAATGCTATTTCATAAAGCTAGCATCCACACACTTCAAACTTTCAAATAATAATTTTTGAGGTGATAGAGTAAAATTAAAATAGATATCAATATTTGCAATGAGTTTTGGAAGATGTTAAACATATTGAGGTATCAGAATGCTGACGAAGCTGAAATTTACAATGGATCACAGCAGAAAGTCCATATGGTACTTTGATGTTGACCTCACCATTGTAGCCAATGTCAGCCAACCAAGACCACAGCAAGCCTTCATTTGTTTAGATGTCAGTCGCTGGGCCTTTATATAAAAAAAACTGAAAATACCCTTGCAGAGTGTTGCTCAACTGACAACTTCAACAACTGTGCTATACATGTAAGAGATGAAAGAAATATAAACAAATTTTACAAAAGATTCTATGTGATTAAATATAAAAAAGTACTTCTGTTTTGACATTATACCTCTTTACTTCATAGATGCAACACAAACAATTGTGTAACGAGATTGACTTTTTGGAGATATAATTTCTTATCAAGTTTTGTAGGATATACTGTAAATTTTGCAAGTATTTTAACTATCTTTCATTATTAATGTCTACAATATATCATAAATTTAATGCATAAAACTGGGGTGGGCAAACATCAGATTTAGATTTCAGAATAAATACCAGAATATTAATAATAAATAAAAGAAAATTTGTTCCATCTACTAGTAATCATAATTTACTGAACGGGGGAAGAGGGTTGGTCAGAAACAGTAGCTCTGTTTCTCACTATTTGGCATCTGACTTGCTAATTGTTTCAAGCATTTGTGATCTATCCATGTAAAGGCTACGACTAAGAAAACATACTATAATGCCTCTCGACATTTTTATTTTTTCAGATGTACCATAGAACACATTCTACTTGGATGCACCCCAGTCTGGTATGGCAACTATCTTGCCCAAGACCCCAAGAAATTGCAGAGTTGTCAATGTAGCCCCATTCATCAGAATATTCTGCATTGGCATTATCCCCCTTTTGTCTTGCCTTGATGAGCATGGAATGGTATGTTTGCATACTATGGAAATACTATGCATGCTTGCATACTATGGAAACGTAAGATTTTACTGTATCTCAGTACTTGTAATGACATTAAATCAATTACTACTTTCTGCTTCTCATTCACACTTCCAGCTTCTTCAATATTTTGTACTTTGAATATTGCTTTGCAGATAACAGTCCAGGTACTTTTAAATAGTTATGGTTAGTGCAAAAGAAGCAATAGATGAAAGAAGACAAAGAAATAGAAAGACTAAGCTTTTGGGGGGAATAAAAATGGGAAATAAGCAACAGTTTCATTCTCAAAGTTCTAAGTAAGTTATCAATGCACATACTGTATATGTCATCATATACTGCCCGGGGATGCATTTTCTTGCAGGCATTCACAGTAGAACAAAGAAATGTAATAGAATCTATTAAAAAATTAAAAATTACCCACTAAGACTGATAAACCACCACTGTGCAAAAGAAAGCAAAATAGAGAAAAACCAAATAATAATATATAACTAAATAAATAATACTGAGAACATGAGGAGCAGGGTCCTTGAAAGGGAATCTATAGTTTGTGAAATCAGTTAAGTTTCAAGGTGAATGAAATTATCCATGTTTGCAACTGTTGTAACTGCTAACGAACCTTGTGATCTGGGACCTAAGGCTCTTGTACCTCCTTTCCAATGACAGCAGAGAGAGGAGAGCATGGCCTGGATAATGGGGTCATTGAAGATCAGTGACGATGGCAGTGCTCCTTGTATAATAACTATATAACTATGGAGTATAATAACTCCAAGGTACTTAAAGTTACTGACACTCTCAACCTCCAATCCCCTAATGATAGCCATGTCATAGACATCTGGTTTCCTTCTCCAATAGTCAGTAATCAGCTTTTTGGTTTTGTTGATGTTGTGGCACAATTCAACCAGGTTTTCAGTCTCCCTCCTGTATGCTAATTTGTCGCTGTCTTTGATTTGGCCGACAACAGTTGTGTCGTCACCAAACATAATTGGAGCTGTGCTTAACCTCACAGTCATAAGTGTAAAGTGAGTAGGACTGTAGGGGGGAGGGGTGGGGGGCTAAGCACTTGTGGTGCACCTGTGCTGATGGTAATTGTGGAGGAGATTCTGTTGCCAGTCCATTCTGACTGGGGGCTGCAAGTGAGGAAGTCAAGTCTCGTCATAGATTTCAATCACGTGTGTTACATCATCTTCATATTTGTCACAGTAAAGTGAGTGGAGACACTTCTAGTGTCTTTTTTTGTTCAGTCAGCTCTTTGATAGATTTTTCAGAAATATGTATTCTATTAATCCTTTATGTAAATTTTTACTGGATTATTTACCTCACAACAAAACCGAATGCCTGTTTAGACTAATTTTCAACATTGAGATATTTGTCATAATCTAAAAGAGTATAATTCTTAGTGGGCGTTACCTTTATTATGTGAAGGAATTCAACCCAAATGTATTTGCATGAACTCTGAGGATCTCAATTGCTAGAACATTCTGAGCTTAGTGACCTAAACATTTAATAACATAGGAAACAGGAACAAGAGAAGATTACATGGTCTTTGAAGCTTACTCTGCATTTTGATCAAATAGCTGATCTTCCCTCTCACTCTATTTTCCTCATAGCCTTTGACTTCTTCTAAGTCTTTTAAAGAAACAATAACATTTTTCAGAATACACTAAATAAGTTGGCTGACTTTCCCTCAGAAGGGACAGGAAGTGATTGATGGGATGGACGGGTAGCAAGTTGGCAGGTGGCCAGCTTTGACTGCTACTCAAGCAAGGCTTCTGTGAGTTGCCAATCTATGGCCTCCAGGTTCACAATGCCATCGAGAAAGCACTACTTCACTTTGAACAGTCACGGGCCACAGTTTCCTTGGAGTTAGTGGATAGTTTGTGCTTCTTCAAGGAGGATTGAACATATCCTTGAACCTTTTTCTCAATTGTTTGGCAGTTGCCTTCCACAACAGAGTTCAAAATAGAGTAACTGTTTCAGGAGTCTAGCTTTAAATATAATAGTAACAGGTCCTGCCAGACACAGAACATGATTCTAGGGATGTTGGCCTGGGAAAAGATGCTAGCATTAGTTGGGTTGAATTTAAAGGACTTCACGGAGACACATTGGTAGTCTTTTACCAGTGCTTTCTGATGCCTGTTGTATCCAGGTCAGAGAAGCATATGGGATGACAAGGATCATTGCTGCCTGGTTAGTTTTTTGCTAGGTCCTCAGTTAACCAAAGGCTGTGCTGGTCTCTGATATTATTAATGTCTACTTTACTAAGTTAAAACTTTCAATATCTGGGTAGGGGTCCATGATTTCTAGAATCTTGCCATCAATCTTTATTGCTGTAGGCCACATGATGTAGGAAGAACAGATTGTTAGTGAACCTATGGCTTGTAGATATTAAGAGTAAGGCCCATTGTCTTGGATGCTTCAGTGAATGAAACAATAATATCTCAGAGCTCACTCTTTAGGTGTGTACAAGCATATGTAAGGTCCAATGTTCCCTCTAATTTTTTTGTACAGTTGCACAGACGAACTATTGCTTTGAGCAGGAAATTTGTACATGGCCTGAAAACTGCATGGCACTTTAATAAAACATTATATAAAAGGAAATTCCAGCTGCGCAGCAACAACGGTGATGTGCGCGGGAGCATTTCAGTTACTGAGCACCCACACATAGAGGGAACAGTGGTGAGGTCTTCTTACTGCAGTTCAATTTCTTACGTTTGAATGTTCGTGGTCTGAAGTGCAATTGCTCTAAATTAATCTGTCTCCCTTAGTTCTGAATGATGTATCTAGTACAATATATCAAAATCCATATCACTTGGTATAATCAGTTTTTAATGCTGCAGATTAAAATACAAGCCTTGCACAGATGATAAGATCCAACTAAATATTTTCATCAATATATAATCACAAATTTATTTGATTACTCAGTGTCTTTGTTCATTGAATTCTTCACTGTGAGCTGTTCTTGACAACTCTGAAGTATCCACTGCAGGCTCCAATAATTCTAATTGATTACTTGTTCAGTTGAGCCTCAGGATAATGTAGTCCCACTTCCTGCTTAGCACTTGTGGAGTCAACATTCCCCTACTTGTGTGGTATTACTATTGATTATTATTATTAAATACTATTGAGCACATGTGCCAATATACAATGTAAAGCTTCAGCTCGCATGCCATTCAGACAGATCATTGTAAGTACAAAACGGAAGTAAAAAGGAAATCAGAATGCAGAATATAGTTTACAGTTACAAAGTACAAAGTTCAAAGTACATATATATTCAAAGTATGGATACATTATACAACCTTGAGATTTGTCTCCTTATAGGCAGCCACAAAGCAAGGAGTCCAAATAACACATTTAATAAAAAGAAGATGAACACACACCCAATGTGCAGAGAAAGAAAGAGAAAAAAATCGTGCAAACAATAAAGGTAAGCAAATAGCATTTAGAATGAAAGTGAGTCCTCAGACACAAAGCTCAGAGCAGCCAGACCAGGCCTGCAGCCTCAGCCTCAGGTAAACAAATAGTGCAAGAACCGCAGCAAGGTAGTCTGAGAGATGCAGATGAAAAGCCCAGTCTAGAGTCTGACAATGGCAGGAAAGAAGCTTCACTTGATTCTGGTGATACATGCTCTCAAGCCTTTGTATCTGATGGAAATGGGAAGAAGGGAGAATGAGCAGTTTCTGAAGGGTTCTTGATCAAGTTGGCTTCTTTCTTGAGGCAAGGGAACCTATCAACAGACACAACAGAAGGGAGATTGGTTTTCAGATGGACTAAGTATGTGTAGAATGACACTTATGACATAAGCATCATCCTCCTGGTATCTTCTGTAAATTTTGAACTATTTAAATTGATGCACCATCAATAACTCACTCTGAGACGTAAAGGCGAGATATCGGCTTTTATTGACTGGAAGAAGGAACAAGCAGTGAGTGACCACCATACTACATCCTGGAGACTGAGAGGCCGGGCTCAGGCCTCAATCGCCTTTATACAGGGGTCTGTGGGAGGAGCCACAGGAGCAGATAGCAGAGGGGCGTGTCCAGACAGGTATATGTAGTTCACCACATAAATAAAACCTAACACCTACTATTATCAATCTGAACAACACAGTGTATATACTACGTTTCAAAACACACTGTACTCAATATTAACAAACTCTACTTTAGTTGCCTCTTAAGGATATCTAAATGTTTCCATTTATTTTCATTCTATCTTGCATCCTGACTCCCACTCCGACTTACTGGATCTTTCCACTTCTTTCCGTTGCATTTTTTTAAGTACAAAGCATCTCAGATTTTCCCTTTCTGGATCATCTCCAAAGCTTTTATTTCTGTCTTCGTCCGTTATCAGTTTTCTTGCCACACTCTGGCTAAACTCTCTGTAAGTTTATATCTGCAGTTTATATCTCACATCTCCAGCAGGCTGTATATTGCAAAGCAATCCTTCCTTAAAACATCCATCTCAGTCTGTGTTAGAGGTCATTCAGCACTTCTGAAAATAATAGAAGTCCAGCAGACTCTGTTCTTATCCAGAACACAATGCTCCTTTTCTATATCAGTATTTTCTGTGCCAGATTTAATTGGTATTACTCCTGGACCTCATTAACCTTGTGGTTCTTACCTTGTTTATGGACTATTTTAATGGTGGAGCTGTTGTGCTGAAACTCCTGTGAAGTGACTCTTTAATTCTGCTCCTCTGAAGTGCTTGCCATCGAGGGTTGTATTAGTCCCATTGTTCTGCAACAGCCAGTTCACTGTTTAAGTGATACCTTTGACTCAGGCAATGATGATAGACTGTATTCACTGGACACAACCCAGAACAACCCACCCCAGGATACCTCACCATGGTCTACTTCTCTGGCCAGCTTTCTACTTTGCAGGTCTGGTTTTCAACTACATGGTGGTCTTTGCAAGTATTTCTGTATTTGAACACTATCAGTTTTGGCATTCCTCTCCCATGGTGATGTGTAATCCACACTACTTGCCTACTCGTGATGAATTAGCTATGGTGCCAGTGTGTTACTACTTCTACCTTGTTAACTATAAATACTTTGGAGACTACAATTGCTCATTCACCGCCTACTCATTTAGATTATACTTCCTCCCACTATCCAAGGGAGCTGCATAATCATCCTTCAACCATTGTTTTCCAATAGTATTTTATAGGTGCTGTAGCCTGTTATCCTGCTCTGCCTTTATCTGTGAACTGGTGACTGGTCTCTTTGGGTGGGATCAGCTCTCTCTGAAGCATAATTGGTTTCTAAAACTCTTTACTTTGAAAAGCATACAATCCTTTCAAACAGGTCATACTGCATTTGTGTGATCTAATTCATGCATGTGATAGCTGGAATGTGCCCTTGGCATATATCTATTATAGGTAACTGGAACCAAGTCCCTCCACAGCCAAACCAACAGTTTGCCTTCCCTAAAATTTGCTGGGTCCTGCTGCAGTGATGCTCTGCCCCAAAATGAAGCTGGTTGAGTTATTTCTAATGTTGGTCAGTCCTCAACATACTGACATGCTGTCGCTTCAATGCGCATACTTAAAGTTGCTCCTCATTCAATCTGAATGCCTATACGATATGCCCTATCCTGTTTTACATTTAACAAGAGGCTCTCCTGAATGGGCATTTTGATATTTACCGTAAGATCCACAGCAAGGCCTTTTACCCTTCCCACCCAAATACCTTGCAGACTTCTTGCGTTCTACATTCGTATGACCACTGGCTTCCTGCCAAGCCCAATGTAGAATCAATGTGATCCAGCTGCATGGATGAAGACCATTCCATTACTTCTGTCTCTGTGGCCTTGTCTCTGCTTGCATCTTGGAATCATGTCCTGAACAAAACAGCTACATTATGAAATGTGTTTTTCATTACAGTCACTATTACGTATGCTTCCTTGTGACAGTTGTGTTGAATAATCTTGTTTGGATTCTCTCGTTTGCCAACTAATCGAAAATCTATAAAGCTCTGGAAATTACTTTTATGTCATTGTCTCCAGTTTGATCATATATTCAGCAGCCTTTTCCTTTGGTCCGAAGTAGAGTTGCAAACTTGCAGATCTCATAAAACTCTAATGGTGTAAGTTTAAAATGTACCTTCCAGGTTTTCATGTGACTCACATTTTTTTTCTGTCTGTAGCTTTTGGCACTAGTAGAATCACCAGCTTGCTACCAGCAGTGATATTACCCTTCTCTTCCTATGTGTGTCCCTATTTCTCTCTTCCATGTCCCCCCTTTAGACATCAATGTTATTGTTTTTCTTCACGACTGTTCCCAGTTGTTCCATATGCACAGTAAATGCCAGAGTCTATTCAAGTGTACCATTGTTACTGATATATTCCCCACATTTACTGCCTATCACCATCATTTGGAGATCTCTAATCCATATTAATCCATTATCCTTGCACTGGATCGTGGTTTTGCTGCAGAAGTAGCAACTTTCCAATCTTGATGCCAGGAAATATCTACAGGTTCTTTCATGTTTAATGCAAAGGCTTCAAATTAGAACAATTATTAACCTTTCACTTGATGGTATTGTCTGACCTAGCATGGCACAGACAGATCTTTAGGTGCACATCGTTCAGTATGATACACATTTATATACACGTCAAATGCCCCCTAATGTAGAGAATTTCAATGAATCAATCCTTTTGTGTGAAGATATTCCTCCTGATAGTCCTAAATGCAGCCTCTTTATTTTTTTTGTGGCATCCCGAAGGCTTTGGCGAACTGGACTCTTGGGAGCGCGGGCATGGCCGTGGTGGCCATCAGTGGAGTGGATCTTCGGCCGGACTGAAACAGCCAGTCTGAAGTGCCAGGGCCTGTGCCCAAGAGCAGGAATTGAGTTAATGATTTAAGCACCAAGCCAGATTAAAAAGATTAAGGCATGGAGGCTGAGGGCAAAGGGTGCACCGGTGTTCAGCTCACTACTCCGTGAGGTCTTACTCGCCTCCGCGCTGAACTGACTCCACAGCTGCGGCCTGCAGCCATCTGCACTCATTTCAGCACTAATCCTGGCCTGCAGCCATGGGGCTCTTGGACCAGCTACAGTGTTGAACTGGCTCCATTGCTATGGACTCACCTTCGAGCTCTCTGTTCATGTTTGATATATTATTTGCTTACTTTTTTAATAGTTGCATGATTTTTTTTGCCGATGCTTGACAGAATTTGTGTTGTGGGATTTTCATGAATTTGATTGTGTTTCTTGTTTTGTGATTGCCTGAAAGAAAATGAAACTTAAGGTTGTATATGGCAGGGGTCACCAACCTTTTTTGCACTGTGAACCGGTTTAATATTGACAATATTCTTGCGGACCGGCCGATGGGGGATGGGAAAGTGTGGGTGTTAATCACAACTGAAGTATAGGTAACAAGTCAACTATAAGTCACTTATAAATGGCTAATACACTCAACTTTGTTTCTAAAAGTGTTTATCTAATGAATTTAATATTAAACACACAGCGCATATTTTCTTCATATGAACATATACAATTATTACAACACAACAGTGAGAGGACAAGGTAAGGGCCGGAGGTCCCTGTGCTGGGGCAGCGGCAGTCGCAGTCCAGAGAGAGCAGCTGACAAAAGTTTGGCTCGAGGGATGACTTTCAGTAGATCGCAGCAAGGTAGCTGCTCTGCTACTTATGAAACCCTGATCCTGAATTAGGTCGTCTGCTAATATTTTAGCACCAGGTTCCCCATGAACATTCGGTGTGGTAAACAGGTTTAGAGGCAGCGCCCATCTGTCCATGCTCCAGGCCAGTAGCAATGGCACTTCTCGTTGGCTGCGCAAGGCGGCCGGTAACCTGAGACCAAACAGTGATCCCTGGCGCGAGGTTATCACTGCGCTTAGGCAACTGATGACTTTGCGTGGGTTCAAGTTCAACAGTGGGCGTGACAGGGAATGAGGAAAGGTGCAGCTGACTCATATCGTTTAATATCGTTTCCTCGCGGCCCGGTAGCACACGCTTTGTGGCCCGGTGGTTGGGGACCACTGATATACGGTATACATACTCTGATAATAAACTTGAACTTTGAACTTAATACGTCAGTCTCTAACCAATGGGAACACTCTCAGTTTCTACCTGTCAGAAACTTGTATACTTCATTCCTCCGATCTTCAGCAAATCAACTTAATCTTTCCTCACTGGACAACCCCTAATCTCATACTCCAGTCGATTTGTATTTGGGCCACCATCAAAATGAATAAGAGCCTCCAAACGTAACTACTTATCCCTTTAAGTATTTTTATTTCCTTTATACAAGAATTTCTTGTTGAGCTATTAAAATTATTAATGCTGAAAAGTTAGTTCAATAAAACTTCCAGTTTAAGATGGCGCTACTGAAGACTTGCAACAGCTTACTGGTAATTCAAAAGCAAAGGAATTCAATTAAAACCATTCTTCGTAACACTTTCTTTGAAGTAAGTTGTGGGAAGCTATCTCCACAAACAATGAAGGAGCAGGAGAAGGCAAAGCGTATTCGCAGGATGTTCCCTGCTAGTGCACTGCAAAATCAATGCAATTGGAGTTGGAGCTGTGCTATTAGGAGTGAATGATTCTGAGGGGAGAAGACAAGTAAGAGGAGCTCTGATGCCTGTCAAACCAACCTGGGTCTGAAGATGGATCACTTTAAACACCGAGCCAAATTGGAGAGGTCGAGAACGGCTTCTTCAGCAGTCTGAAGTGAACCAATGGGAGGCATGTACAAGGTCTGGAGTGATTCACGGTGGCGAGGACCAGGTTCTGATGTGAGGCAGAATATGCTATTCGGTCAACCCAAGTGCCAGCCCATACAGACTGAAAAGGCAGGATGTCCAGAGTCAGACCAGGTTTGATTGCTCTGGGTGCTGAGCCGATTTGGAGAGATCGAGAACAACTATTTCAGCAGCAAAATCTAAGCCTGGAACAATTTGCAGGCAGTGGAGCCGAGTCCTAGTGTGAGGTTTGGGCAATTGAAACGCTGGCCCAGATAATCTGGGGGCTTCTCCCTCTGTGGCGCTAATGCTGTGGGACAGCCCCTGGTGGCTGTGCTTTATGTCTGTGAACTTTGTGGGGATTTGCCCTGCTAATATGACAAACTGAATACTGAGGCTTTGGGCCTACTCTCCTGGGCTCCTCCAGGGATTTAGATCTGACTCAATTTGGTTCAAAATGCTGTTGTTACTCACTCCTATTGTTTATATGATTTGTTTTGTGTAATTATTTCTCTTTATCTGGTCACTGGAGGGGAGCTGTCTTATTTTTTTAATTGAGTTCTTTCAGGTTCCCTACTTTGTGACTGCCTGTAAGCAAACAAATCTCAAGGTTGTATAATTTATACAGTCTTTGATAATAAATGTGCTTTGAAACTTTAATTAGCAAAAGCATTGGAGTACTGTTAAAAATGACAGGGTTAAAAGTTTATCACCAAGCTCTCACAAAGTAGATACAATCTATGAACCTCTTTTCCTCATGGGATAATCAGTGAGCCGTTTTATATTTGAAGCAATTTAACACGCTTACCAGTCAAGTCAAGTACATATATTGCAACATAATGAACAAGTATTAAGCTTCAGCTTGGATTGCTATCTATCCAACTGGGCTTCTTTCCAGGACACTAGTGCAAACAGTCCAGGGGAAAAATTATAAGAGGCAAGGAACAATAATTTAAAATAATACATTGAGCAATTTTGTTTCCCAAGTAGAAAAGAAAAACAGTAATAGATTAGTTCTATGCTGATCCATCAAAGAATCTGACCAATCAGAGTTGACAAACATTTGCCTCTCTGCAACCCATTAAAAGAAACCATTGTGAGTACGTGTTTATTTGCACAAATTCCAACAACCAACTGATAATGTTTGTTAACTTAGGGCTCATAATTTTCTAAGCATAAGGTGGATATTTGTCTGTAACACCCTAGAAGGACCCCATTCACAGCAGGTGCTAATCACACTAAACTTTCTACTTCGTATAACTTTAGTTCTAAATTTGCAGATGTGAGCTTGGTAAAGCCATCAGTTCTCACAATCACTACCGTCTAAAATGAACAGTATAGTTTGATGTTAGTTTGTCAGAAACTAAGTGCTGAAAGTTATTGATGCTGATTCCCCAGTAATCAACAGAGTGTGCATTGTTGCAGAATTTGCACATCCAGTGAACAGTAAGCTGATGATTAGACATGAGCTCTTATACATTTTAAAGTCTTCTTGAATGAGACGCAACTGAATTTTTATTAACAAGTTATGATCATTGCTGAACAACCCCTCTCTCGTGAACTTTTTGCATGAAGTTGGTCTTGCTCAACTTCTCTGCTTGGAAGACCATTCTTGGGTCAGAACAGAACATCTTGGGCCAAAACATCTGCCACCGCTCCAATGCATATAATGTAACAGGGTGTATAATCAAATACAGACATGGTATACACATTCATTTAAATTAAATTCTGTTGCATATTGAGATTCACTGAGGGCACAAAACCAAAGTACTGAAGCCATTAAAAATTATAGCACAACCTAAGGGTTCTGCCAAGCAATCTGCATTATGTATCTGGTAAATACGCTTTATAACTTCCTTCTCTGCTTATCCATTGCTCCACATTCTGCCCCAACTTTCCCTGCTCTATTCCCCAATATCAACTGCCTCAGTCCTTTAGCACACACCTTTTCAGTTTCAATCATCATTTCAAGGCCTTGGTTCTCTTTCTGATTCCACCCTCCCTTCATTATTCTCTCTACAACCCTTTTCCTAAATTTCGCTCCTCTATATAACCCCATAAACGGAGATCTCAGATGTCTCATTAGCTATGCTCACAAGGCCTAAAATTCTCCACCATTGCATGCAATGGTATGAGATTGCATAAAATATTTTACTGCAAAGGATTCTTTGGAGCATGGGAATGGTAAACTATCTGAATGTGAGCCTGCAGTTGTCACAAGTCAAATTTGGCCCCTGGTGTGAATACTTTACTAAACCCTTTGCTTTTACCATGCTCCCACCCACATGACTAACTACCATAATAAACATAATGAATGTACAATACAGATAGAAAAGAGACATATGGCTCCTACAAGTGCTAACTGCTTTTTAAACCATTGCCATTCATGTGGCTCCCTGGAGTGATACTGCACCCACCCACCCCGGTGCCACCTCCCCACCCCACCCCTCTGACAGTCCTTCCATGTGTGGCAGTGACAAGAACCTAGGCTGTGGTACTCCACCCATAGAGTCTTTGCATTGCCTGCAGGAATCTTCAGTGCATCCCTCAGCATGTGCTGTGCCAGTCGGCAGCATTCCATTATGGACATCTCAATGTGCCTGAGGGCCAAAAAGTTCCAGCAGATTAAAGAGTGTCTTGCACTGAATTTACGATCCTACACTACCACTTGATGTCTGTCTTAATGCATGTCCCTGTGAACAGCCCGTAGATCAGTGAGTCCTCTGTTACACAGCTGCTTAGGATAAACTGAGATGAGGAGCTTCTCCACACACCTAGCAAATCCACTGTTTGCAAAGTAATGGGTCACTGTCTCTTCACCACTAAAGCTGTCCTAAGGGCAGCATACAATAATAATGCTATTTTGACCACACAGAAAGGATCTGATTGTGAGAGCCCCTCTCACTACCGTCCAAGCAAGGTCTTGGAGTTAGTGAATTCTCATGATGAGGCATTCTGCCAGATGCTTTGGATAGGTTGCTCAGGCAAACACCCAACCTGCCCTGCACCATCTGCAGGATGTTCCATGCTAACCAGTGCCTGATTGACTTCTGGTCAAATGTGTTTGCCTGGAAGAAATCTTTCATAATACTGACAGAGATATGGCACACTATCCGGGCCAGAGCTACCCTCCACAATATCAGGGACACATAGAACCTCAGTGAGTAGTGACAGATGGTTCCATCTGATATGAGCTCCTCACACACACTGAAACTGGCTCTCACAGGGTGATAACAAAGAGGGCAATACTGGGTACACTTTTACCCCGATTATCTGTGAACTTGCACATTATGACCCATCAGGACCGGCATCCCGAATCTCCAGGTAAAATGGAAGATAGCCTGAGTGATTACTGAGGCAGAGGAAAGAGGCCACACTTGCACCAAATGCAGCAGCCCTGGGATGACCAAGTTCTTCTCACTTACTGAGTTACTTCAGGGGTGCTGAAGGTGTCACACAACTGTGCATCTTTGTATCAGTTAGGGCAGTGGTATATTCCTCCTGCATGATGTGGGAGATCAAGAAGACTGCCAGAGTCACTGGAGACCTCATCGTGTAGGAAGTGCACCCAGATGCAGTTCCTGGCTGACCTTCTGAAGAAACTGGAGCTGGGAGTAGTTCGAATCATTTGGGATGTTGAGACATCATAAATAATAATTTTAATGAGGTGGTCTCTTCTCAGTTACAGGCTGCACATAATTAAGTGATGACCCGGAGAGCTAAGGGGAAGAGCCATTCTTCTCAGCAACATGTATAGGCCTCTGGATACTGCTGGGCGAGATTATCCCTTGGTACAGTATCAGTAGTTAGTTCTGAGGCTCAGCAGGGAAGGAACAGGTCAGGCAGAACAACAGTGATAGGAGACTTGGTAGAGGAATCGACAGGAGATTCTGTGACCACAAAAGATGCTACAAGATGGTATGTTTCCTCTCAGATGCCAGGATCAAGGATATCTTAGAGTGGATACAGAACAAGGGGGAGAGTGAGCAGCAAACAGTTGTGGTGCACATTGAAATGATGACATGGGTAGAAATAGGGAAAAGGTCTTGCATTGTGAATATAGAGTGCTAGAAAATAGCCTGAAAAGCAGAATCTCAAAGGTAATAATCTTTGTACTACTCCAATGCAATGTAGTAGGTAGAACAGGAATAGAAGAATAGAGCAAATGAATGTGTGGCTGAGGAACGGGTCAAAGGGACGGGGTTTCAGGTTCTTGGATCATTGGAACCTCTGGGGCTGTATTGACCTGTACAAGAAGAAATGGCTGCACCTTAACTAGAGGAGAACCAATATCCTGACCAGGAGGTTTGTTGGTAAAAAACCAACAACTACTATAACTCAAAAACTTCTGTAGTTGTACCATGGAGAGCATTCTGACAGGCTACATCACTGTCTGGTATGGAGGGGCTACTGCACAGGACTGAAAGAAGCTGCAGAAGGTTATAAATCTAGTCAGTTCCACCTTGGGTACTAGTTTACAGGACATTTTTAAGGAGCGGTGTCTCAGAAAGGCAGTATCCATTATTAAGGACCTCCGGCACCCAGGGCATGCCCTTTTCTCACTGTTACCATCAGGTAGGAGGTACAGAAACCTGAAGGCACACACTCAGCAATTCAGGAACAGCTTCTTCCCTTCTGCCATCTGATTCCTAAATGGATATTGAATCTTTGGACACTACCTCACTTTTTTTAATATACAGTATTTCTATTTTTGCACATTTTTAATCTATTCAATATATGTAATTTATTTCAAAAGCAAATATGAGGAAAACTGCAGATGATGGAAATTCAAGCAACACACACAACATGCTGGTGGAACGCAGCAGGCCAGGCAGCATCTATAAGGAGAAGCAGATTAAATTTTGGACCCTTTGGACCTCGCCCGAAATGTCGACAGTGCTTCTCCTTATAGATGCTGCCTGGCCTGCTGTGTTCCACCAGCATTTTGTGTGTGTTGTATGTAATTGATTTACTTGTTTATTTATTATTATTATTTTTTCTCTATGCTAGATTATGTATTATATTGAACCGCTGCTGCTAAGTTAACAAATTTCACATCATATGCCGGTTATAATAAGCCTGATTCTGATTCTTCTATTACTTGGGAGTGCTCAAACTAGTTTCGCAGAGGAACGAGAACCAAAGCACCAGGACAGAAAGTGGAGGGAATTGAGAGGAAGGTAGATGTAATGACAAGCCAGAACCAGTAACGGACACAAGATAACAGACACAATGAGATGGATAGGTTGAAGTGTGCATATTTTATTATAGAGTTATAGAAAAGTAGACCACAGAAACAGGCCCTTTGGTCTAGCTAATCTGTGCCAAACAATTTAATCTGCTTATTCCCATTGACCAGCACTGGGACCGTAGCCCTCTATACTCTTACAATCCATGTACCTATCTAAACTTTTCTTAAGAGTTGAAGTCAAGCTTGCAGGCACCACTAGGGCTAGCAGCTCATTCCACACTCTCATGACCCTCTCAGTGAAGAAGTTTCCTCTCATGTCTGTCATTTGCCCTATCTAATAATAATTTTGATAATAATTTTGTATATCTCTGTCAAATCTCCTCTCAGTCTTCGACGTTCCAAGGAATAAAGTCCTAACCTGTTCAACCTTTCCTTATAACTCAGATCTTCAAGAACCGTCAACACCCTTGTAAATTTTCTCTTGACTCTTTCAACCTTGTTTCCACCGGTCCTGTAGATAGGTGACAAAATCTGCACTCAATACTCTAAATTAGGCCTCCCTAATGCCTTATACAACTTCAACATAACATCCCATCTCCTGTACTCAGTACTTTGATTTATGAAGGCCAATGTGCCAAAAAGCACTCTTTATGACCCTATTTACCTGTGACATCACTTTCAATAAATTATGGACCTGTATTCCCAGATCACTTTGTTCCATCACACTCCCCGGTGCCCTGTCATTCACTGTGTAAGACCTAACCTGATTGGCCCTACAAAAGACCAACACCTCGCATGTGTCTGCATCAAATTCCATTTGCCATTTTCAGCCTATTTTTCCAGCTGGTCCAGGTCCCACTGCAAGCTTTGATAGTCTTCCTTGTTGTCCACTATGCCTCAATCTTGCTGTCATTGCAGATTTGCTGACCACATTATCATCCAGTTCATTGTTATAGATGACAAGCAGCAATGAACCCAGCGCTGATCCCTGTGGCACTCCACTGGTCACTGGCCTCTAGTCAGAGAGGCAACCACCATAACATTTTAACATCTTGTGCGAGAACCAGTCTCTGGCTTCCCCCACAAAGCCAATGTTTAATCCAATTTACTACCTCATCTTGAATGCCGAGTGGTTGAATCTTCTTAACCAACCTCCCATGAGGGATCTTGTCAATTGACTTACTAAAGTCCATGTAAGCAACATCCACTGCCTTGCCTTCATCAACTTTCCTGGTAACTTCTTCAAAAAACTCTCTAAGATTGGTTAGACATGACCTACCATGCACAGCCATGCTGACTATCCTTAATCAGTCCATGTCTATCCAAATACTTATAAATCCGATCCCTCAAAGTACCTACCAATAACTTTCCCACTAATGATGTCAGGCTCATTGGCCTATAATTTCCAGTTTTATTTTTAAAGCCTTTCTTAAACAGTGGAACATCATTGGTTATTGTCCAATCATCTGATACCTCATCTGTTTCTATGCATGATTTAAATATCTCTGCTAGGACCTCAACAATTTCTGCACTTGCCTCCCTCAAAGTCCGAGGGAACACCCTGTCAGGCCCTGGGGATTTATCTACCCTGATTTCCCTCAAGGCAGTGAATACCTCCGCTATAATTTATCTTGTGTCCATGAAGTTTTATACCGCTTTGCCTCACTTCTATAGACTCTGTGTCTGTCTTCCGAGTAAATACAGAAGAAAAATATTTATTTAAGATTTCCCCCAATTCTTTTCACTCCACACATGAATTACTAATCTGATCTTCCAAATTACCCATTTTTTTCCCCTTGCAATCCCTTTGCTCTCAACATATCTGTAGAATCCCGTAGGATTCTCCTTCACCTTGTCTGCTAGGGCATCTTCATGTCTTCCTTTAGCCCTCCTAATATATTACTTAGGTGTTCTCTTGCATTTCTTGTAATCATTTGTTCCTACATGCCTACACCTGCTATGCAGCTTTTTTCCCCCACCAAGGCCTCAATATCTCTTGAAAGCCAAGGCTCTCTACACCTGTTACTTTTACCTTTTATTCTAACAGGCATAAATAAGGTTTGAACTCTCAAACTTCACTTTTGATGTCTTCTCACTTGCCAAGTACACTTTTGCCAGAAAACAGCCTGACCCAATCCACCCTTGTCAGATCTTTTCTGATACAATTGGCCTTGCTGCAATTTAGAATCCTAGTCCATGACCCAGACCTATCTTTTTGCATATTTACTTTGAAACTAAGGGCATTGTAAGAACATCGAGATTATGCATAGAGCATGGGAACTATGATGTGGCCAGCACAGAGTCTTGGTTGAGAGAGGGACAGGAATGGGTGTAGGAAAAAAACAAGGAGGTAAAAGGGGATGTGGGTGGGTGGGTGGGGGGGGGTGAGGAATTAGTTGCGCTATCAATCAGGGAGAACAGTGATCACTCCTTAAAAACTCCTTAAGATTTAAGATAGTTGGAGATAACAAAAAGTGTCGTCCTTGTGGGAGAATATTAAATTAGAGAAGAGCAAATTATGAGAATATTTGGCACAAACTATGAGAGTTCATTGGGACCAGCTGTTTTTAAAAAGTCCACATCTGACGTGTGAAGGGTTTTTTAAAGACCAATTGCACAAAGTACAGGACAGGTATGTTCCATTAAGAAGAAAATACAGAATTGCAAGCTAAGGGAACTTTAGATGATAGGAGAGGTGCTGAATTTAGTCACAAAGAAAAAGGAAATGCATGTAAGTCTTAAGAAACTAAAATCCTTGAGGATTATAACAAATCCAGAAAAGAATGCAAAAATAAAATTAGGAGCCATGTGAGATGATTTACAAGTAGGAATAAAGGGAACCCCAAAGCATTCTATACATAGATTAAGGGTAAGAGGACAACAAGGGAGTGGGTAGAACCACCAAAAGATAAAGGAGGGAACATGTGCTTGGAGACAAAGGATGTGGGCAAGATCCTAAATGAGTAACTTTGCATCAGTACTTATGAAGGAGAAGAACCTAGAGGATAGGGAGATTAGTGTGGAGTGTGCTAATATTCTCAGGTATTTTGAGATAAAAGAGAGAGTGTTGGGTCTCTTAAAGAATATTAGGGTAGATATTGTTGTGACTGTGATCAAAGTCACCTGAGAGACACTGAAGCAGCAGATATAGAAGACTTTCTTCATCACATCAAGCAGGCATTCTTCTGGAGCCACCCTCAGTAGATGCTTTCAAATCTAAAATTACACCAAGTTTTTATGCCCTTAAGATCAAAAGTAACAGCAGGTGATTCAGTACAATCTTAGGAATTACAATGACATAATTTGCTCCAATATTTTGGATTGACAATGCTTCCTTTGAATTACATATCTACAGAGGGAGATACCTCTGAATGTTCAAACACCCTTGTTGACACAAATATTCTAAAAACTTCTGAAGACAGAGATCCAGATGCCACAGTACACAATAGACCAGATATTGATTGCAACTATACCAGTAACCAGGTTTGACATGCTAAATGATAACATCTGCCTGGTCTGCCTGCTTGTACTCAGTCACAATAACATAGGCATGCTGCCTTGTTTGAGGCAAGCCAATTAACTTAACCCCCATTGTCTTAAAGTTTGGGTAACATTTGTGCAAACATCTCATGGGCACCATTTTGCAAACCATTTCTGATAGTCTGTAGACAGCCTATATTCCACAGACAGTCCAAAAGCATGGTTTTATCTTCAATGTGTTGCTTGCAATTTACAATCCAGATTCAGAACAAAAGACTGGTTCTCACCTGAATTAATATCTGACATATTCACTTAACTCCAGGATACTCACTCACAGATATACTTCCAGAACCTGATGGAATGCACCCCATGTTTTAGGAGAGGCAAATGATGAGACTGCTGCGACTGAGGTCCCAGAGGACTAGAAAGTAGCTAATGTTGTTCCAGTTTTTGAAAAAAGAAATAGGGTTAATCCTGGAAACTATGGACCATTGAGTCTCGCATCAGTGGTAGAGAACTACCTGGAGATGATTATTAGGGACATGATTCATGAAACTTTGGAAAACTATGGTCTACTTAGGGACAGTCAGCATGGCATTGTGCTGGGCAAGTCATTTTTTACTAACTTGATTGAGATTTTTGAGAAGCTGATGAAAATGATTGATGAGTATAGCTGCTGATGTTACTTACATGGATTTTAGTAAATCGTTAGGAAAGGTCTCTCATAGGAGCTCATCCAAAAGATTAAAATGCATGGAAAACATATATAATGTGAATCAGTAAGTTTGCTGATGATATAAAGGCTGGTGATATTGTAGATAATGTAGAAGTCTGCTAAATGATGCAGAGGTGTATAGATGAATTATAGATATGGTGGAGAACTGTAGATGGACTTTAACCCAGGCAAATGTGAAGCGTTTCCCTTTGAGAGATAAAATGTAAAGAGACAATACACTGTTAATGATAAGTCCAACTTGCCTATTCAAGCAATAGGTCCACAGCAGATGCCATGTCATGGGCTCTTTACTCAACCCTGGAACATCTGGACATCAAAGATGCAGACATTAGGATGTTCTTTTCAACTACAGCTCAGCATTCAATGGCCATCATCCCCTCAAAGCTAACCAATAAGCTCCAAGACCTTGGTCTCAATATCTCCTAGTACAATTGGATACTTGGTTTCCACATTTATAAAACACACTCAGTACGGATTGGCAATAACATCACCTCCATGATCTCCATCAGCACGCACAGGTGTACAATACGGCTGTGTGCTTAGTCCCCTTCTCTGTTTACTTTACATTTCTGACTGTGTGATAAAGCAGAGCTCCAATGCCATATTCAACTTTGCTGATGACACCACAGTCATAGGCCAAATCAAAGGAGGTGATGAATCTGCATAAAGGACGGAGATTGAAAATCTGACTGAATGGTGCCATGACACTAACCTATCACCAAATGTCAGCAAGACCAAGGAGCTGATTATTGACTTCAAGAGGAGGAAAACAGAGGTCCTTGAGCCAGGTCTCATTGTATGATCAGAGGTGGAGAGGGTCAGCAACTTTAAGTTCCTTGGTGTTATTATTTTGGAGGACCTGTCCTGGACACGGCACAGTAGTACAATTATGACGAAAGCTCAGCAGCGCCTCTAATTCCATTGGACTTTGCTAAGATTTGGCATGACATCTAAAACTTTGACAAATTCCTATTGATGTGTGGTGCAGAGTATACTGACTGGCTGCATCACACCTGGTTTGGAAACACCAATGCCCTTGAATGGAAAATCTTACAAAAAGTAATAGATATGGCCCAGTCGATCATGGGCATAGCCCTCCCTATAAGTGAGTACATGAAATGTTGTCACAGGAAAGCAGCATCTATCGTCAGAGACGACAATCATGCTGGACATGCTCTTTTCTCACTGCTGCCATCAGGAAGAAGATCTAGAAGCCTCAAGATCCACACCACCAGGTTCAGGAAGAGTTACTATCCATCAAAAAAAATCCTCTAAAGTTCAAAGTAAATTTTTTATCAAAGTACATATATGTCACCATATACTACCCTGAAATTCATTTTCTTCCAGGAGTTCACAGTAAATACAATCAAACACAACAGAATCAATGAAATACTACACACAAACAAAGATTGACAAACAAGCAATGTGGAAAAGACAATAAATTGTGCAAATACAAAAAGAAAAACAAAACAATAATAATTAATTAATGTTGAGAACATGAGTTGTAGAGTCCTTGAAAATGACTCAATAGGTTGTGGAATTAGTTCAGTGTTGGAGTGAGTGATGTTACCTACTCTAGTTAAGGGCCTCATGGTTGAGAGACAATAACTGTTCCTGCACCTGGTGGTATAGGTCCTAAGCCTCCTGTACCACCTTCCTGAAGGCAGCACTGAGAAGAAAGCATGGAAAAGCATGGCCTGAATAGCGAGGATCCTTAACGATGCATGCTGACTCCCTGCAACAGCTCTTTCCCCTTGGAGCTAGGAAAGGTATCGGGGCTTTGGCGAGGGTGCAGAAGGGGTTTACCAGGTACTACCTGGATTAGAGCAGGTATGCTGTAAGGGTGGTTAGATGAGTTGGGTTGTTTTCTCTGGAGTGGCAGAGGCTGAGGGGGTGATCTGATAGAGGTTTATAAGGTTCTGAGAGCAACAGATAGAATAGACAACTCGTGTCTTTTAGACGGGGTTGAAATATCTAAAACTTGAGGTAATGCTTTTAGAGTGAAAAGGGGTAAGTATAAAGGAGATGTGTGGGACTTGTTTTTCTTACACAGATAGTGCTGAGTGCCTGTAATGTGCTATCTGGGGTGGTGGTGAAAGCAAGTACACTAGTGGCATTCAAGAGCCCCTTAGATAGGCACATGTATGTGCAGGGAATAAAATGATGTGGATAATATGCAGTCAGAAGGCATTAACTTAGTTGAGCATTTGATTACTAAATTAATTCGTCCAACACAATTTTGTGAGCCAAAGGGCCTGTTCCTGCATTGTACTGTTCCTTATTTGTGTTTATGTTATTCACTGGGAGTCTGGACACCTCTGCTGTTCAGTCCCCTGTTAGCACTGCCAGATTGTCCAGCCACATCGATGCAGTTGAGGTCACCACGCAGAACTATTTGCTGGGACACCGCCAGCAGTGGCGGGAGCTGTTGGAGCGTAGCCAGCCTCCTGCTCAGGGTGGGCTCATCCACTTGCTCATACACATTGTTAAGCAGGAGCAGAGTGTTACAGTACATGACATCGGCCTGTAGATCAGAGCATCCTCTGTTACATGACTGCAGGGGTTGAATTCGGAACAGACCCTTACATCCATCTCCACGCTGTCTCAGAAAATAGTCTGCAAATAAAAGTGGGTGATCGATTCTTCCCCACTGCAGCCAGCCTGAGGGCAGTGTATATTGTGGTTGATTTGTTGTTTGAAATGAAAGCTCTGACTGGGAGAGCAAGGTTCATCACTACCCAGAGGTCTTGGTGCTTGTTGGCCAAATCTGGTGATGGGGCATCTTGCTATATGGTTTGGACATATACTCAGGGAACAAACCCAAAGAACTGATAGTGACCTTGTCATGTGATTTCTGCAGTACTTCCCGCGATGGCTACTATCTGACAAACTTGCGGACAAAGGCGTTTGCTTGAAAGAACTTTTCCATGATGGACAGGTAGTACAGCAACATTCAGCAGTCTGTAGCCTTATGTGGTCAAGGGAACATGCCTAACTTACACAGCACTGATTAGCTACCTTGTCAGAGGAGTGTAGACCAGTCCACACCTTTGCTAAGTACCACCACTCTGAGAGAATTCACACCTGTTGACCAAGTTCTTCCCAGTTATTGACAGAGAACACCATTTCTATAAACCCAAATTTTGTTTTACCTTCCAAATCCACTCCAGCCAATTCTTGTTACACCTCAGCCCCTCTGAACCAGATCTCCAGCACCTTCAGATAATTGGGCCTAATGGTGAAGAGGGAATTGGATTGGTCAGAACAGTTCCCAAAGAGCATGGCCTCGATCTTTATGTGGTTCAACCTGGCCCCAGTGCTGAAAGGAACTGGTTGCAGATGCTAATCCATATACGCACCGAGAGTGGATGCAAGCAGAAAATGGTGACATCATCCATGATGATGTTTCACAGAGGTATTGACTTGTGCGACTCCACTGCCTGGCAACATCACCCCTCTTATGCTCTTATCCTTCCTGGGGAAAGAGGAAACTGTCTCACACCCATTGACTTAAATTGCACCACGTGGAGCAGTTAAATCTAGTTTTTGATTCCTTCTCTAAAACCCTTATTGGACAGTACATCCATTATTCACAAGTGTGATATCCCATGTTCACATGCAGAACAGATAGGTGGATGCCTGTCTGGCTATCTTGGACCAGGAGATGTCCTTCAGCAGGATATCACACACACCACATGCAATAGTCACACTGAACAATGCCATTGACCTCTCTGAACTTTCATGAGTTGTTTTCATCGTGTCAGTGGTGAACACCATCTACGTAATACTGTAAATTCTAGTTTCATCTTTGATTAACGTAGCAGTCATTATTTGACATTTGGCTCAGAAATTCCTCATAAATTCCAATAATTTGCTTCACTTGGGCAGAAGGGCAAATAAGTTTCTCATTAATCACTTTCCAGGATTACTACATCTGAAGGGGGGAACTCCTGTCAAAAACTGAGAATATTCAGACAGCTTGAAAACTTCTCTGGGTGAATTCATACAGAGCTTCTCTCTTTCCATGTGAATAAAGTTTCTAGTAAAGTTATGGAAGCAAAGAAGGTGAAATCCATCTGCCAGGATTTTTAAATGTTTGCAAAGACTTGCAGCATAGGATAGAATTTGTACGTGACTTCCTTAATGTTACTCTTTCACATAGAGATCTTTTCTGAAGTTCTCTCTCTCTCACTCTCTGTGACTCTCTTTTTCCTTCTCTCTCTCTCTCTGACTCTATCTCTCTCTAGGACTCTATGTCTGTCTGTCTGTCTCTGTCTCTCTCTCTCTCTCTCTCTCTCTCTCTCTCTCTCTCTCTCTCTCTCCATCTTCCTGTTATAACAGTTCCCTAGGTGTAGCTTTGATCAGGCTCAGGACATAAGCCTCTGTTGAAATGTTAGTGGTTTCTTTCAACTTTCAACAGTCATTTTGCTATCACTTTTATGAATTTCTCAATGCAGCAACAAACCTAGTTCAGTTTTAATGTCTATATTCTAAAACAGGATGTACTGTTCATTGCAGCTCATGGTGAGATACAGGCTCGCAATAACCATCTTGAGCTCTTACTAAGATGAGTCATACACCCTGAGGAATGGACACTGCTGCTGCATATTAACATTGCGCTAGGTATCAACTGAGGTGCTTACAGAAATAGAATGCAGGAGAAAAACTGTTGAAAATGGCCAATGAAGTCTCAAACAGCAACAAATCTTTTTTTTTATTTGACTGCAGGCTTTCAACTGAATGCAAGCAAATACTTACAATGAAATGTCTCCGCAATGTCTTTCAACAGAATTATTGAAGGTACATCCTTGTTTCTTTTCAGGAAGTAAGAAGAGTGAGTATTTGAAACTGCGCTCTGCATGCATCATCCATCATTCTGAATGTACATCTGAGCATCACTGCGCAAAATCTTCACAGGGAGCAAATCTGGAGAAAAGCATTTTTGACCTTCACTACTCAGTAATATTGGATGAACAGAAACCTTCACCTTCAATATTTTTTTTTACAAATGGTAATGCCAGCAAGGCCTTCTTCGGAAATTTATCTCCATATCTGCAAGAATAACAAATATTCTGAACAATTAAGAATAAAAACTTATTTGTATCACAGTTTGCCCCATTACAATAATTTTTTTTTAATTGTCACATTTCAAAAGTTTATTAAAGTAGTGTTACAGTCAGCTTATGTTTTGTGTTCGGGTAAGATGTCATTGATCTGAAACATTAATCCAATGCTTCTCTCCATAACTACTGCCTGAATTACTGTATGCTTGCAGTATTTCTGCTTTTATTTTATATTTATATTGCAGATCCATTTTAACTCATTGTTCACCTGGAGATGACAATAACTGAGTTAGATGCATTGAAGAATGCAAGGTAATATGCATATATGTATGGAAAATTTTATGCTAAAACCAGGCAAGTGCATAGATTGTAAAGGGATCCTGCTCAACCCATCTGCTGCTGAAAACCTTTTTTAATAATTGCTATAACTTGAATTTTGACTACTTCATTGCTCCTCTGATTAGTTTTCATCTGCCAAACTCCCACTCTGTGACCTGAATTCTGATTTATATGCAAAATCCCATTGTACAGATTACCCATATGCTGACTAATTTACACTTGCTCCTACTATTTTAATAGAAAACTACTATTTAATAGTAATTTGTGTTAAAATCTCTATATTGCTTTTGACATACGCACAGAAAATGCTGGAGCAATTCAGCAGGCCAGGCAGCATCTATGAAAGGGAATAAACAATTGACGTTTTGAATGAGACCCGTCATCTTTTGGCTGACTATTCCAATAAATTTCTCCAAACCCATTAGCTCTTGTGAATACTGAATTCCTCCCTTTCTTGGATTACGTACACCCATGATTTCAATTACTCCACCAGTTATGATCACGACTTCATTTGAGTAACTGCTAAGTTTTGTAACTCCTTTCTTCCACCCTTCCCCACCTTCACCTCCTTTAGGTCTTTAAGGTTTACTTTAGCACCTAGCACTTTCCCTAAAAATTTTGTCATCTCTTTTATTCCTGTTATTGCTCAGTGTCAAGTTTTGTTTAGTTATGTGCTTGTGAAATATCTTAGGGTATTTTGATTCCAGAAGGTATTTTGTAACTATAAGTTATTTTCATATGTTGTTCTGCATTGCATATTACATTCATCAACAACTTAGAAAACACTTTTGCCCCCAAAAAACACAACCTTTCTCATGGAGGTTAATATGCGAAAATAAGAGATCTTTTGGATCCAGCAGTCATTGGACTCCTCATACTAAACACCTGTATATAGCCAAAAAAGATACCAGAAGATGAGCCAGCAACTTAAGAAGCAATCACCCAATGTCCATTTGGTAGGAGATCACAGCAGAAAAAATTCATTTCTGTTTGCGATATCTTAGAGAGTAGTCATGAAGAACATACATCCTTCAATATTCCATCCTTTTTAAAAACATGAAAGACAAGAGCTTCTTTGGTAAGTGGCTTAAATTTTTGGGTTCATTTACAACCATGAATTTACTATGATATTAATAAGAACACTACTACTAAAGTGAAGGTTTGTGTGCCAGCTTAGCTTTAGAAGTAGCCTCCAATCAAATACCGTGTTGCATGTCTCACACCATTGCAAAGTGGAGAAGACTGTAGTTGAAAGAAAGAAAAGAAATATGAAGGACTTTCATTTGTCTGGAAGAAATGAACAAAAGTGAGAGTCAAACAGGGAAAGGGAACACAGTGCAACTGATAATAGCATAGTGATAATTAATTCTTAAGCAGTCTACTGCTTATGCCCACGGCCCAGTCATTTCTCATTACTGCACGTTTATTTTGCACATTTGGAGGCCTAATTGAACTCAAGGCCTCAATACTGCACACATCCTGCAAGACATGAACCATAGGTGGTGACCGGGTACAGCGAGTATACTACTACTACTACGTTGACTCAGGCCTAGAGGGCCGGCACGATGACAGACTCTCCACTCCTCCCTCTCCCTCATCAGTGTGTTCACTTCATCTACGTTAGCCACGCCACTATCTTCTAGGAGCAAGTTGACCATAGTCTTGTGAGGGCGCCCAGGTTTCATCCTCCCATGCTTGAGCTCCCATGTGATGACTAGACTGGTAGGTAGCTCAGGGTGGTATAGACAGTGCCCCGCCAGTTACTGTCTTCTCATGTTGGTTTTAGTAGTGAGCATTGGTAGGTCTTCATAGAGCTGGACGTTCATCATGTGCCGTTGCCAACTCACATCATGAGCCATCGTGTATAGCAACCATCTAAAGACTTTCGCATGGCCTTGGTGAGTGTCCACTTCTCACATCAGTATGTCTATGACTGCTATGAAGATACTCTATTTGAGCCCTCTGGTCAGGTTCGACCTCCAGATTTCCTTCATGTCGTTCATAGCCCTCCAAGCTGGCGCCTTCTGTATCTTTATGTCCTTCTCCGAACTCGTCATTCTTGACCTGAGGTTCTTGAAGTCTGAGACTTTCTTAGTGGTATCATTCCTAACAGTCTTGAGAGTACCTTTGTCGCAGTTGAATGCCATGTACTCTGTCTTTTTAGCATTTAGGTGAAGTCCAACTTTATTGCACTCAATTTCCACTTTTGTCAATAGCTGCTGTGCTTCCTCCTTCTGATCAGAGAGCAGGACTATGTCATCTGCAAAATTGAGATCTGTGAGCATAACTGGTCTGACCCTTTTGGTTCGTCCTGGTTTTATGGTAAAACCAAGCTTGTCATGATCTTTGGTAGCTTGATGTAGACCATAATCAAGGATGACTATACAGTGAATACAAGGCTCTGGCTATTGTATTTTGATAGCTAGCCTTTCAATTGTTTTAATAGTATAGGAGACCCTGCCTTCTCTCTCAACCTCCACTATTTGTATTAAGAGTTAAGAAAAATTCTACTGAATGTGGTTTTATACCAGCTTTGCTTATCAACCAGACCAACGTGTTGTTGAATGCAACATTCTTCTACTTACATGAAAGGAAAAATTATTGCCGGCTTCAAAGTTCTAAGTAAATTTATTATCAAAATACATATATGTCACCATATACAATACTGAGATTCATTTTCCTGCAGGCAAACACAGTGAATTCAAGAAATACTATAGAATCATTGGAAGACCACACCCATCAAGACAAAACAACTACAAAATACAAAAGAAAATGAACAATAATATTTATATAAGCAATAAATGTTGAAAACATGGGATGAAGAGTCCTTGAGAACAAGTCCACAGGATATGGGAACAGTTCAGTGATGGGGTGAGTGAAGTTCCCCCTCTGGTTCAAGAGCCTGATGGTTGAGGGATAATAACTATTTCTGAACCTTGTGGTGTGGGTCTTGAGGCTCCTGTACCTTCTTCCTGATGGCAGTTGCAAGAAGAGAGCATGGCCTAGGTTATGGGGGTCCCTGATGGTGGATGCTGCTATTCTGCAACAGTGCTCTGTGTAGATGTGCTCAATGGGAAGATGGCTTTACCCATGGAGGACTGGGGCATATCCACTACTTTTTCTAGGTATTTCTGCTTAAGGACATTAGTGCTTCCATATCAGGCCATGATGCAGCTAGTCAATATATTTTCCACCAGACATCTATAGAAGGTTGTCAGAGTTTTAGGTGGCATGCTTCTAAGGAAGTAGAGATACCTATGTGCTTACTTCATAATGGCACTTATGTGCTCGACCCAGGACAGATCCTCTGAAACGATAACACTGACAAATTTAAAGTTGTTGACTCTCTCCGCTTCTGATCCCCTGCTGAGAACTAGATCATGGACTCAGGTTTCCGCCTCTTCAAGTCTATAATCATGTCTTTGGTCTTGCTGACATTGAGGGAGAGGTTGTTGTTGTGGCACCACTCAGCCAGAGTTTTAGTTTCCCTCCTATATGCTGATTCATCACCACCTTTGATTCGCCCAATGACAGTGGAGTTGTCAGCAAACTTAAATGACATTAAAGCTGTGCTTAGCCTCATTGTCATTGCTATAAAGTGAGATTGGACAAGCATACAGTCTTATGTTGCAGCTGTATGGTTGGAGGTTGTGGAGCTGATGTTGCCAATCTGAACTAACTGGGGTCTACGAGTGATAAAATCACAGATTCCATTGCACAAGGAGATATTGAGACCTAGGTCTTGACGACTATTGAGATGATTAGTTTTGATGGGATGATAGTATTGAACGCCAAGCGCTAGTTGATAAAGAGCATCCTGATGTATGCAGCTTTGCTGTCCAGGTTTTCCAAGGTTGAACGAGGAGCCAATGAAGTGATAGCAAACTCTTCCCACCATCGAGAGAGAGAGCGCGGTTGCTTGACTACAGAGACCTCTATCCGTGCATACAGAGCTGGAGAAAGGAAAGGAAAGGATCATGGGATGGGTGCTCCCCTCTCCCTTTCTTTCTCCTTAGGCCTCCCATCCCATGATCCTTTCCCTTCTCCAGCTCTGTATCTCTTTTGCCAATCACCTTTCCAGCTCTTAGCTTCATCCCAGCCCCCCGGTCTTCTCCTATCATTTTGCATTTCCCACTCCCCCTTCTACTTCCAAATCTCTTACTTTCAGTTAATCTTGACGAAGGGTCTCAGCCTGAAACGTCGACAGTGCTTCTCCCTATCGATGCTGCCTGGCCTACAGTGTTCCACCAGCATTTTGTGTGTGTTGCTTGAATTTCCAGCATCTGCAGGTTTCCTTGTGTTTGAATATCCATTGAATCTCCTTTGTCAATACTGCCTGTTATTTCCTCAAATAATTCCAACAGATTTTTCAGGCTAGATTTTATCTTAAGGAAACCATACTGACTTTGGCCCAATACTCTGAAACCTCATCATTAACAGTGGACTCCAACATCTTCCCAAACTCTGAGGTCAGGCTAACTGGCCTAGATATTGTTTCATCTGTCTCCCTTCCTTCTTAAAGAGTGGAGTGACATATGCAATTTTCCCAGCCCTCTGGAACCATTCCAGAATTCTTGAAAGATCACTACTAATGCCTCCACAATCTCTTCAGCTACCTCTTTCAGAACCCTGGGGTGTAGTCCATCTGGTCCAGGTGATTTATCTACCTTCAGACCTTCCAGCTTCCTAAGCACCTTCTCCTTAGTAATAACGACTATACTCACTTCTGCCCCAACACTTGAATTTCTGGCATACTGCTAATGTCTTCCACAAAATAAGCGAAATACTTATAAAGTTCATCTGCTATTTCTTTGTGCCCCAATACTACTTCTCTAGCATCAATTTCCAGCCATCTAAGATCCACTCTTGGTTTTCTTTGACTCTTTACAATATCTGAAAATACTTCAGGTATCCTCTTTTATATTATTGACTAGCTTACCTTAATATTTTACCATTTTTCTCCTTATTGCTTTATTGATTGCCATCTGTTGATTTTTAAAAGTTTCCCAATCCTCTAGATTCACTCTATTTTTTGCTCTGTTGTATGCCCTCTCTTTTGCTTTAATGCTGTCTTTGACTTCCCTTGTCAGCCACAGTTGCCTTTAGAATGTTTCTTCATCTTTGTGATGTATCTATCCCGTGACTTCTGGATTGCCCTCAGAAACTTCAGCTATTGCTGTTTTGCTGTCATCACTGCTTTTGTACCCTTCCAATCAACTTTGACCAACTCCTCTCTCATGCCTCTGTAATTCCCTTTACTCCACTGTAATACTGACTTCAGCTTCATCCTCTCAAACTGCAGGGTGAATTCTGTCATATTATCATCACTTCCTCCTAAGGCAGGGGTCAGCAACCTTTACCACTGAAAGAGCCATTTGGACCCGTTTCCCACAGAAAAGAAAACACTGGGAGCCGCAAAACCCGTTTGACATTTAAAATGAAATAACACCGCATACAACGTTTTTTTTGCCTTTATGCTATATATAAACAAACTATAATGTGTTGCATTTATGAAATTGATGAACTCCTGCAGAGAAAACGAAATTACATTTCTGCATGCAACAAAAACATTTTGAACTCCGAAAAAAAGACGTTGGGTTGAAAGTTACTTTTAAGTAAAATACTCAATGTCTATTTGAGTCCTTCTTGTATTTATGAAAAACGCCGAACTTAAATTTTCCGCCAGCAGCAAACCAAAAATAACATCAGCCAGCTGTCAGCCTGAAAAATAAAAGGACTATTTCACTGAACAATGAAAAAATATGAATATACATAAAATAATAGGCAATTAAAATATTTATCGTACTTGGTTAATGGGATTTCTGCTCCTGGACCTCAACGCACAGCGTCTGCACATCAGGGCTGTATGACGTCACCTTCATCTTTACACAGGATCGCAAGCTGTCATCTGTGAGGCGTGCGCGATGTTTGTTTTTAATAAAGTTCATGTTGGAGAACACCTGCTCACTTACATATGTGGATCCAAAGATCGACAGGACTCAAAGCGCATACTTTTTAATGTTTACATAAATGTCTGGCATAGCATTCCATGTTTCGAACACAAGTTTGTCCGGTTTTGGAAGGTATTCAATATCACTCCATTTGTGTTTCTGAGCAAGAACGGCCTTCTGACGGGCAACATCTTCAAGGTCTGCTGTCAAGCGTCTAAACTTGGACACCCATATGTCTTTGTCGGCTATGTCGGCCAGTTCCATCTCAAGATCAGGTTGACTCACACCTGCCAATGCAGTCGTATTCAGTAGGGAAGGATCGATGCTTAAGGGAGTGACCGGGAAGGATAATGTGTTTTTTTCCTCTCTGAATTCACAGAAGCGTTTCCCAAACGATGTTTGCATTGCGATGATTGCAGAATGTAAATACTCCGAAATTATCATGTCGTGACCTTGTTTGAACTCTCTCAAATTGGGGAAGTGAGACAAAGTGCCTTTCTGTAAATCTCTGGCAAGCAATGTCAACTTGCGCTCGAATGCCAAAACATCCTCCAACATGTGCAGGGCTGTGCGTCCTTTCCCCTGAAGAGCTGTGTTCAGCGTGTTCAGGTGCGCTGTCATGTCTACCATGAAGTGTAGCTTTTCCAGCCACTCTGGCTGTTCCAGCTCAGGAAAGGTGAGACCTTTGCTGCCCAGGAAAGTTTTCACTTCTTCCAGACACGCGACAAAGCGTTTCAGCACCTTCCGTCTGGACAGCCAGCGATAAAAACACGTTGTAGCGGTGTCAGTAAACTGCAGTCAAAGATAGCTTTATTCGAACTAAACAGCCTTGCTTTTAAGCCTCCCTCAACCCAGCCCCCATGGACGCAGATGCTGCAAAAGACACGTACTCACAAACCCCCGTAGGCTATCTCCCTTAGCCGGAATGCTGGCTAATTGTGAGCCGTTTCGGATGTGCCAGCCACACTTAGATTGTACAAGATCACCATAAACTTCAAATTTAGAATTACATTTCAAAAGCTAACAAACTAACATAAAATACATTTTAATTAAATACTGACCAATTATTTCCCAAAGCCACAGGGAGCCGCAGCACAGAGGTGAAAGAGCCACAAATGGCTCGGGAGCCGCAGGTTGCCGACCCCCGTCCTAAGGGTTTCTTTACCTTAAGCTCTCTAATCAAATCTGTTTCTTTACACAACACCCAATCCAGAATTGCATTTCCCCTAGTGGTCTCAACAACAAGCTGCTCTAAATAGCCTTCTGATAGGCATTCTACAAATTCCCTCTCTTGGGATCTAGCACCAACCTGATTTTTCTCAGTCTCATATTGAAATCCCCCATCATTGTCGTAACATTGCCCTTATTATATGTGCAAACACGAGGAAATCTGCAGATGCTGGAAATTCAAGCAACACACACACAATGCTGGTGGAACGCAGCAGGCCAGGCAGCATCTATAGGGTGAAATACAGTCGATGTTTCGGGCCAAGACCCTTTGTCAGGACTTTCCTTTCTTTGAAAGGAAAGATACTAAGAGATTTGAAAGTGGGAGGGGGAGACCCAAAACGATAGGAGAAGACAGGAGGGGGAGGGATGAAGCTGAGAGCAGGAAAGTTGATTGGCAAAAGGGATACGCAGCTGGAGAAGTGAAAGGATCATGGGACAGGAGGCCTAGGGAGAAAGAAAGGGGGAGGGGAGCACCAGAGGGAGATGGAGAGTAGGCAAGAAGTGATAGTGAGAGGGCCAGAGAGAGAAGAGAAAGAAGTGGGGGGAGGGGAGAGAGAGAGAGAATGAATAATAAATAAATAAGGGTTGGGGTAAGAAGGGGAGGGGGCCATTAACAGAAGATAGAAAAATCAATATTCATGCCATCAGGTTGGCAGCTACCTAGACAGAATATAAGGTGTTGTTCCTCCAACCTGAATGTGGCTTCATCTTGACAGTAGAGGAGGCCATGGATAGACATATCAGAATGGGGATGGGGCATGGAATTAAAATGTGTGGCCACTGGGAGATCCAGCTTCCTCTGGCGGACAGAGGGTAGGTGTTCAGCAAAACAGTCTCCCAGTCTATGTCAGGTCTCACCAATATATATAGATGGTGTGATATACTGCGTCCGGTGCTCCCAGTGCGGCCTTCTATATATTGGTGAGACCTGACAAGACTGGGAGACTGTCTCGGCCCGAAATGTCGACTGTACTTCTTCCTATAGATGCTGCCTGGCCTGCTGCTTTCCACCAGTATTTTGTGTGTGTTCCTTATTATATGTCTTTTCTATGTTCTCCATAAAGTGCACAGGATATTTCAGGTTCTCCATTTCTGGTATCCCAAAGCTATGCTGTTTGGCAGGTTAATTAGCCACTGTAGATTGCCCCTATTGTGCTGAAAAGGTGTAGGGTCTGGGGGAAACTGATGGGAATGTAGGACGATTAAGTCACAGAGAAAATTAGTGGGGATATGGGAATGCTGTGTGAACTGGCAAAGACTTGGTTGGCTGTATGGTCTCCCTCTCTCAAAAGGAAACAAGGAATATGGAAAATATTACTTGTATTCAATGGACATAAAATTCTTACATTGTTAATATGTGCATTTTTGGATTTCAGATGAGTCATTTTTTACAACATCCTCAAAATGCCTTGACTGGCCTTCTCTTCATCAAAACTAGCCAAACAGCCTGCTGGTTAAGAATTAACAGTTCCTGGATTCTACTGAATTCTGGCATTCTGTAGAGAATGCATAAATGAGTTGGAATTTAGCTGATATCACTATATACAACCCTGCCATCTCAATAGTTGTGAAACAAGAAAGAAAGTATTCTGACTGGTTCAAGGCCAACATCTCTGTCATTGAACCTGTCACTGAAGCAAAGTGATCTTCTCTCAAGAGCTGCATGCAGAACTCAAATAAGAAGACTCTACAATAAGAACTGGTCAGATTAAAGTCCAATAGACTGCCGGGCACCAGGCAGGTGAGCATCTAGTTGTCCCCTGACACAGGGTATGGAAGGTGCTTATATGATGGGATCAGAAAGCCAAAAGGTGACAGCAGAGAAAGCAGCACCATGCAAAACAGAAGCAGGAGAGGTCATCACCAATTGCACTAAGTAGATGGAGAGGCTGGAATGCAGCCTTGAGTGGTTCTCTATGGAAAGTATCACCACTGAGAAGGATTTAAACACAGAGGGAGACTAGCTGTCACAGCAGAGCTAGATACTGAACCGCAGTGGAGGAGTTTCACAATGCAGTTGACTTACTTGCCATGGCCGGAGCCTCAGAGAATGATCTCCCCTCGACCTGACATCAGCGGAATGCATTTACCTGAAGTCCGAGCACTTTTAGAACTGGGTGCACCTTAATCTGAATCAGAATCAGATTTAATATCACTGCTATATGTCATGAAAGTTCTGCCACAACAGTACAGTGCAATACATAATAATAAAAACTATAAATCACTATATGAAGTATATATACTGTATATATAAATTAAATAACAAGTGCAAAAAGAGAGAAAAGAGTACTGAGGAAGTGTACATTTTCCATTTAGAACTGTTGAAAGAGGAGAAGAAGCCGTTCCTGAAATATTGAGCCTACATCTTCAGACTCCTGTACATCCTCCTTGATGTTAGCAATGAGAAGAGGGCATGTCCTGTGTGATGCGGGTCCTTAATGATAGATGCCACCTTTTTGAGGTGGGAGGAGGGGAAGGAGGATAGCTAGAAGGTGATAGGTGAAGTCAGATAGTTGGGAAAGGTAAAGGGCTGGAGAAGAAGGAATCTGATAGGAGAGGAGAATTGACCATGAGAAAAAAGGTAGAAAGAGGGGTACCAGGGGAGGTGATAGGCAGGCAAGGAGGAAAGGCAAGAGGCCCGAGTAGGTAATAGAAGAAGAGGACCAAGGATAGATACTAAACCAATGAATTTTGCTTTGTTTTGGTATATTCCCAAAGATAATCTGCATGGTGAACTAACTACTGGGTGATCAGAAACAAAAATGTTCTTTTTATCACTAACATATATCATGAAATGCATCATTTTGTGGTTACAGTGCAGACTAACACATTACAAATTGCTATAAGGTACAATAAGAAACATGAAAATAAATGAGTAGGGCAAAACAGAGAGCAAAATAGTGAAGAAATGTTCATGGGTTCATGGTCCATTCGGAAATCTGATGACAGAGGGGAAGAAGCTAAAACGTTGAGGGTGTGTGTTTCAGGCTCCTGTACCTTTTCCCTGATGGTAGAAGTGAAAAGAGGGCATGTTCTGAATGGTGATGGTTCTTAATAATAGATGCTGCCTTCATGAACCAATACCTTTAGTATCTGTTCTCGATGGTGGAGACACTAGTGCCTTTGATGGAGTTGGCCTGCATTTACAATCCTCTGTAGCTTTCATCAGTCCTGTGCAGTGGTGTCTCCAAATTTGATAGTGATACAATTCTCCACAGTGCATCTGCAGAAATTTGTCTGAGTCTTTGGTGACATAACAAATCTCCTCAAACTCCTACTGAAATATAGCCCCTGGTGTGCTTTACTCACAATTCATCAATATGTGGGGGCCAAGGTAGATCTTCAGAGATGTTGACAGCCAGGAACTCAAAACTGTTCGTGTTCTACTGTTGACCCATCAGTGAGGACTGGTATGTTCTCCAGACTTCCCTTCCTGAAGTCCACAATTAATGTCTTGGTTTTACTGATGCTGAGTGAAAGGTTATTGTTGCAGCACCACTCAACCAGCCAATCTATCTCACTCCTCTATGCCTCCTCATCACCACCTGGGATTCTGCCAATAACAATTTTGTTATTAACTAATTTATAGATGCTGTTTGAGCTGTGCCTAGCCACACAGTCATTAGTGTAGAGAGGGTAGAGTAGCAGGCTAAGCACACATCCTTGAGGTTTGCCTGAGTTGATTGTCAGTGAGGAGGAGATGTTAAGTTTGATCCATACTGACAGTCATCTCCTGATGAAGAAGTCAAGGATCCAGATGCAGAGACAGGTACAGAGGCACAGGTTTTGAAGCTTATTGATTAGTACTGAGGGGTTGATTATGATGATAATGTGAGCTATAATCAATAAACAACAGCCTGACATAGGTATGCTGTTGTATAGCTTGTCCAAGGCTGAGAGGAGAGCCAGTGAGATTGCATACACTGTAGACCTATTATAAGACCATAAGACATGGGAGCTGAATTAGGCCATTTGGCCCATCGAGTCTGTTCTGCCATTCAATCATAGCTGATCCTTTTTTCCCCTCCTCAGCCCCACTCCCCAGACTTCTCCTCTTAATCTTTGATGCTGTGTCCAATCAAGAACCTATCAAATTCTGTTTTAAATACACCCAAGACCTGACCTCCACAGCTGCTTGTGGTAATAAATTCCACAAATTCACCACACTCTGGTAAAGAAATTTCTCTTCTTCTCTGTTTGAAATGGACTCCCCTTTATCCTAAGGCTATGCCCTCTTGTGCTAGACTCCCCCACCATGGAAAATATCCTTTCCACATCTATTCTGTCCAGGCTTTTCAACATTCAAGAGGTTTCAATGAGCTTCCCCCCACATCTTTCTAAATTCCAGTGAGAACAAGCCCTGAGCTATCAAGAGTTCCTTGTATGGTAACCCTTTCATTCCTGGAATTATCTTTCTGAACCTCCTCTGAACCCTTATGATAGTAGGCAAATTGCATTGGGTCCAGTTCCTTGCTTAGGCAGGAGTTAATTCTTGCTAAGACCAGCCTATCAAAGCACTTCATCTCAGTAGATAGGAGTGCTACCAGGTAAAAGTCATTGAAGCAGCTCACACTGCTCTTGGACACCAGTATGATTAATGCTCTTTTGAAACAAATTGGAGCATACGGCTGCAGCAGTGAGAGATTGAAGATATCATCTAATACCAGAGTCAATTGTTTGGCACAGGTTTTCAGTCCCTTGCCTGGGGCACCATTGGTGCCAGAAGGTGGTAATATCAGCAGAATGGTCACCTGTTGACTTCCTATGCACTGATAAAGTCTTCTTCTTGTTGAGGGAGAATCTGGATCAAAACCAGAATCAGGTTTACACTCGCATACATAGCAAACTTTGTTACCTTTGCAGCAGTAAAATGCAATACCTAATAACAAAAAAACCTGTGAATACCAGTAAGTAAAGATACATATATTAAATAGTTAAATTAAATAAGTGGTGCAAAAACAGAAATAAAAAATATAGTAAGGTAGTGTTCATGAGTTCTATGTCCATTCAGAGATCAAAAGGCAGAGGGGAAGAAGCTGTTTGTGAATCATTGAGTGTGTGCCTTCAGGCTACCATCCCTCCTTCATTATGATAGCAATTAAATTCAAGGCATGACCTGGGTGGTGGATCTGAAATGATGGATGTCACCTTTTCCAGGCATCACTCCTTGAAAATGTTCTGGATACTGTGGAGGCTAGTGCTCATGCTGGAGCTAAGCTTACAACTCTCTGCCACTTACTTTGATCCTGTGCAGTATCCCCCACATACCAGATGGTGATGCAGGCAGTTGAATGCTCCCCAGCGTACATCTATGGAACTTTTCATGGGAACTCACCCAGGGTCCATGGTTAACTGTGGAATTCTCAAAATAGAGAATTAGTGGAGAAGGGACAGAATTGGTGAATTTTTCCTAATCAGTTGTTTATCCAAAATGCCAATATGGTAAAGATATTTTGTAGGCAAATGAAGATGAGCTGTCCTCACTGATTTATAAATCCTTGATGTATCTGGAATATTTCCAAACCTTTTCTTCTTCAGAGATGATTGACGGGAAATCTCAGGTGAGACTTCTTGGCTGTGTCCTTTCCTGGGGTGAGGGAAGTACGAGCTCACTTTCTAGTCTAAAAAGAACAAAATGAAGAAACATTGCCAAGTGTTTCCAGGTCAATTGCTTGTGAAATCAAGGAAGTGGCAGCTCAGGAGATCAGATGTCACTTGACCTCTTCTGTATGGCAACATTTAGCAAACGTTCCTCGCGTTCTGCAGGGTCGTTCACTGGATCACTCAGACAATGAAGAGCAGCAGGTTTTATAGAAGCAAGCTATCCAAGTATCACAGACTGAATTTCATTCAAACTGACTCCATGAACTTGGTGGGCATTGACTCAGACTGTTGGAGACTGATCATTCAAGAGAGCACCAAACAGGGGAGGGGAAGCAAAATGCTTAGCTGGATATGTTAAATTTCCTTTGTGAACAGAGGCATCAAACCTCTTGCCTCTTTAATCTGCTGCCTCCATCTGCAGAAAGAATGCAGAGGCATGCTACAGTGGGCCTCCTGAGCTGTTCCTAACGTAATGAACATGAGTTGGCCATCAAGGTTGAGACCCTCACCCAGCAGAACAATTGGATGCTGCACATTAGCATACAAAAAATTGCAACCCAAAATTTTCTCTTTTCTCTTGACTGCACTTGAGCTCATTGAATGTTGCTGGGGTACAATGCAACACAGCATAGTCAAAGATAGTTTTAGGACTTACTCGTCTAATATTCTGTGCATTGAAGTCATCTGATCATTTCCTTCAAATGATTAAAATTGAGATAAAAAAAAATACGGTGTTGACCAATTAAAAATGGTTAAAATTGTTGTTTTGAAATTTGTCTAAAGCTGAGGGTTTTGTTGATTTGAGTTCTGGAGCATTGAATTTGTCCAAGTAAAATAACTGTGGTGTCAGCATTCCGAGGGATAAATCAAAGTTTAAAAACAAGTCGTATTTTACAATATTATTATTTTTGCATTACCAATTTATTCACATGAAAAAACAAACTCTGGCATTAAGTTATTAACCAGTTTATCCATTTTGAATTCTCCAGTAAAAATTGTCTTGGATTTCAAACAATCCCATTTTTGATGGCTGTGTTGCTGGCATTGCATGTCGTGGATTTGTCACATGCACTCCATAACCATTATTAGCACAATAATAGACCTATATGCAAGACTTTAAACATTGTCATGTATGAATTGAAACTTAAAAAAAACAAAGAATTGATTATTTATTGTAAATCCCTGTGAACACCAGACTTGTAATTTTATTTTAAATGCGGCACAGACTAGACCTAAAGTTAACTCTAATGTTATGTGTCTTTCTTATTCTGATGATTCGTAACATAAAGGTTTTAATAGCTATATGGATTTACACTGAGAATAGTTTAAAATTAAATTCCCTGTTATTTAGCTAGATTATTTAATTAAATTAGCTTCCATTTAAAAGAAGACAAAAAAAATACTTAAACCTTTGTGGATAAAAATACCAATTGTAAAATAGTCAAAAAAATGATTACCCACTGATACACCTTCTTCAGTTCAAAAAACCCTTTTAGTTGTGTTAACATGGACAATTTGTTGAGGCATGCTTTTTATACAACTACTGCATTGTCAATGCAAATCAGTTACAGGTACTCCTGAGCAACATTGTGTCAGAACAGCCCAAAGATAAATCAGCAGTAGCAGTCTGGAGAAGTCAGATCAGTAATTTATCTTCTGAATGTTGTAGCACTTGCAGTAGGAAGGAAAAGATATTGGTATCACAAGTAAACTGGTTATCGCTTCTTTTGGCGTCTCTTGGGTAACAGAAGCAGCTCAAGAACAAAATAAAATCCTTAGCTGAGAGGGGACATAGGTGGAAAGTCCCATGGATTAATAACATTTTCATCAATGTCACATTTATTAAATGAAAGGACAAAGAGAATGGGAAGAAATTCAACTCATGTAGGACTTATGAAACATTGGATATATCTTATCCAATATTCATTTATGGAGGTCAATGACATTGGCAATTATGTATGACACATAACTGGCCAGTGACAGGTGATGGTATGATTGTGAGTCATCTGCCAAAACAACCATGAACTTCCATTGCTCTTGGATGCCGAGAACAGAAACAGTTTCTAGAGGCAGGTGACTGAAGCTGAGAACAAAACTTTCAACACAGCATAAGCTGCCGCAAAGTACTGAAGTGTTGTAACAACTTTGTAGCAATAATATGTGGAAGTGGCTTTCCTCTTCACAGAAATGTGAAACACTTTAAATGAAATTTGATTAAATCATTGTGTTTTTCTAAGAAGCTTGTGGTCATTTGAATGTATAAACCTACTTCTACAATTTTAACATCCTTTGAAATGGCTTGAAACATGAAGGAAATATTTGAAAGGAACAGACAGGCAATTAGAGCTTTACCCAAGATGGTATTGGGGTGGTTATCCATAATGGCACTGATACTGTATGGTGATGTTTTGCAGACAGTTCACAAAACTAGTAGATACTCTACCAGATATATCGCTAAATTATGATCATTGCAATCTGCAGCCTGTAATTTTCCTGTAAGAAATGTATGTTTGAATCATCTAAACAAACTTGTGATCTCGTGTAGGATTCAGTGAGCTTGATTCTTAAGAATGCAGGTACAGCCATCGCTGTGGGTAAACACTCCAACAAGGCCCAAGAGTGGAGAACAAGCCCATGCTCATCTTCATTACTCTGCAATGATTAAAGTGACGAGTCAGATGATGTGTTATTTGGTAACTAGAAAAATATAGTATACAGCATCGTGCAAAAGTCTTGGGCATCCTAGCTATGAAGGTTCAAAGTTTTATTTTATTATCAAAGTATGGATGCACAATACAACTCTGACATTCGTCTTTTCCAGGTAGCCATAAAATACAGAAATACCGTGGAAGTCATCGAGCCCCCCCAGCATGAAAAAGACAAAGAAACAAGACTCACAATCCCCAACCCCCCCCTCCAAGCTCTTCCTAGCACAAAAGCTGATTGCCCACCCGTCACAGCAGTTAAAACATCAAACCCCTAACCCGCAAGCTGCTCCCATGCAAAGAAAACAGGTACATATCATCAAATACCCAACCCTTCCCTCACTCCAAAAAAAAGTCAGCAACTTGAAAGAAAACACAGATAACTGAAGGAGACTAATATAAGCTACACTCCACATGCATAATCACATTTGTCTCGGAATTTCAAAAACATCTTCCATCAGCAACAAGGAGATCAACAACATGAACTCCATCCTTCCGTGAAGCCTCATCCACTGAGAAGAGGTCTCCTAACCTTCGGCACGACATGGTCTCCTGTGGGCAGTGACCTCTGACCCATCGCGGCCTCTCAGGCCCCAGCCCAACCTGTTAAGAGTGACCGCCATTCCAGCCTCCTCTGCATTTGCCTTGATGTTTCAATCTTCCTTGACACTTCAGTCAGTGAGAAATGCAATTGGTCATGGCTCCATGCCCTGACTCTGGTCACCTGTTCAGGACAGCTCATGCTCATAGTCCTCTCCTGGAATTTTCTTGGGAACAGCAGAGCGCTAGATCATTCGATTGAAGCCAGACTGTAAGTCACAGGCTCCAACAGTTTCTGAAACATGATTAAGGTAAAAACAATAAGTATAAGGTGTAGGAAAGGTGAAAAAATTGACTTACTGAAAGATATCACCTGAGGAATCATTGTTCACTGGCGCCATCTTGGAAAGAAAATGTTCTATATATACATTATATATATATATATATATATATATATATATATATATATATATATAGCCAATCAAATACATTTTAACCACTTAGCATTACTGAATAACATGGGACTAGATGAGATGTATCCCAGGCTACTGTGGAAGGTGAGGGAGAAGATTGCTGAGCCTCTGGCGATGATCTTTGCATCATCAATGGGGCAATGGGGATGGAAGAGGTTCTGGAGGATTGGAGGGTTGCAGATGTTGTTCCCTTATTCAAGAAAGGGAGTAGAGATAGCCCAAGAAATTATAGACCAGTGAGTCTTACTTCAGTGGTTGGTGAGTTGATGGAGAAGATCCTCAGAGGTAGGATTTATGAACATTTGGAGAGGTAATAAAATCATTAGGAACAATCAGCATGACTTTGTCAAGGACAGGTCATGCCTTACGAGCCTGATTGAATTTTTTGAGGATGTGACTAAGTACATTGATGAAGGAAGGGCAGTAGATGTAGTGTATATGGATTTCAGCAAGACATTTGATAAGGCACCCCATGCAAGGTTTATTGAGAAAGTAAGGAGGCATGGGATCCAAGGGGACATTGCTTTGTGGATCCAGGACTGGCTTGCCCACAGAAGGCAAAGAGTAGTTGTAGACGGGTCATATTCTGCTTGGAGTTCGGTCATCAGTGGAGTGCCTCAGGGATCTGTTCTGGGACCCTTATTCTTTGTGATTTTTATAAATGACCTGGATGAGGAGGTGAAGGGATGGGTTAGTAAGTTTGCTGATGACACAAAGGTTGGGGGTGTTGTGGGTAGTGTGGAGGGCTGTCAGAGGTTACAGCAGGACATTGACAGGATGCAAAATTGGGCTGAGAAGTGGCAGATGGAGTTCAACCCAGATAAGTGTGAAGTGGTTCATTTTGGTAGGTCAAATATGATGGCAAAATATAGTATTAATGGTAAGACTCTTGGCAATGTGGAAGATCAGAGGGATCTTGGGGTCCGAGTCCATAGGACACTCAAAGCAGCTGCAAAAGTTGACTCTGTGGTTAAAAAGGCCTTCATCAATTGTGGAATTGAATTTAGGAGCCGAAAGGTAATGTTGCAGCTATATAGGACCCTGGTCTGACCCCACTTGGAGTACTGTGTTCAGTTCTGGACACCTCACTACAGGAAGGATGTGGAAACTATAGAAAGGGTGCAGAGGAGATTTACAAGGATGTTGCCTGGATTGGGGGGCATGTTATTTCTCCTTGAAGCAACAGAGAATGAGAGGTGACCTGATAGAGATGTACAAGATGATGAGAGACATTGATCGTGTGAATAGTCAGAGGCTTTTTCCCAGGGCTGAAATGGCTGCCACAAGAGGCCACAGGTTTAATGTGCTTGGGAGTAGGTACAGAGGGGATGTCAGGGGTAAGTTTTTACGCAGAGAATGGTGAGTGCGTGGAATGTGCTGCCGGCAATGGTGGTGGAGGTGGATATGATAGGATCTTTTAAGAGACTTTTGGCAAATAGAGGGCTATGGGAAATCTAGTAATTTCTAAAGTAGGGACATAGTTGACACAACTTTGTGGGCCTGAATTGTGCCATAGGTTTTCCATGTTTCTAATATGTATATTTAGCATTGGGACATGGTTAGCTTCACAAAAGTTGGAAAAACATTCACATTTATGGGCTTAGCTTTAAAAATATACCCCAGTTATCAACAACTTCATGTAGAAGTTCGGCAGCGAGATACCAAAGAAGGATATTAAAATTATTGATAACATAACATTTGCAATGCCCTTATGGATGCCTCAATATAATATTTTACTGTCTTCCATGTCTTAATTTGCTAATAACCAATAAGTCAGTAAGTTTCAAAATTCAAGAATCAATTACATTTGTTATCAAAGCATGTATAAACTATACAACCTTGAGATTTGCTTGCTCACAGGTAGCTATAAAGCAAGGAAGGAACCAGAAATAACCCATTTTAAATAAGCAAAAAACAACACCCAATGTGCAGAGAAAGAGAAAAAAACCACAAATTAAACAAACAATAGATATGAGCACAAGATCCTACCTCTCATTATTGTGTTAATGAGCCCATGAGAAGGGAGTCTCCTATAGTGTCAGCACATGAATGTATCCAGGAGCCCTGTCAAAGGAAGATAAGGGTACTAGAATTGAGATCCAATGTGACAGTGTCTAGATCTGTTTGATGAATCTCCACCATCCTCAAAGGTTTCACTAAAATATCTCAGGTAGGCACCTTAAAACCTTGTGTAAAGCAGAAAAAGATAACATGTAGAAAAGATTTGGGGAATTAATCAGCATGAATTCTGAATTCAATGGGAAGTAATATGGGAAGCTTCTGATTCATGATTTTAATTTGGAAAAATAAAGAAAGATAAAAATTATTTAACAATATAGACTTCAGAGCCAATTTCTCAGTATGTCCATTTATTTGAGGATAAAGTAAATGAATTACAGGGACTATTTCTGTTACAGATTTGATCTGTCATGTCTTTATCTTCCTTCTCCCCAATGGCAACGTGCCAAGCTCTCTAGTCCATCTGATCGAGGGGTTATTCCAGTGGGAATATGAGTTTAGATGTTTTTGGGATACAGTAATGGTGGGAAGCACACTACTTTCTATTTTCTCCTGTTTTCCTCCCTTCTGTGCTCTCTGGCCCTCCCCATCTTCCCTGCTCCAGTCTTACCTTATATTTGTGATGAGTTGAAGTATTTATTATCCTTTCTCTCAATAAATGCCACTTGATCCATTGACTATTTCCAGCAATTACTTGACAGGCAGATTAGCGCAGTCTACTGTATTTTGCTTTTAGATTTTTGCTACTTAATTTGTCTTTTTTTTAATACCACCAATCTATCTGAATATTTTTAGGTAGAAAATCCATCTTAACCTCAGATCAATTTCTTTTTGGCAATTACACTTATTTGCATTGTAAAGAATCTTATCGATGCCAATCAAATAAATTAAATGTGTTGTTTTTAATTGGCTATATATGTAAGGATGTATGTTATGTTCAAGTCAGTAGATGTAATTCTTTAGCAAGGCAGAATGAGTATCGAAGAGCAATGTTTTTGGCAGTAAATCAATTTAACAACAGAATGCAGATCCATTTAAAAATGTCCATATCCTTTTAAAATAGTTTGATCTTAAGGAAACGAAATCTGGACAAAGTTGAAACAGTTTCAAATATCTGAAAATAACATGAGCCGAATGATAGCTGTAGGGTTAAAGTCTGTTGTACCTCTTATAGATCCAAATAAATGTTTTGTTTATGTCAGAAATATCTGGCCTTGTGTAATAGATATTTGTGACTACAAGCAAAAGAGTTCACACCAGTTAAAACTGGGACTTTTCAGGGTAGGATGAAGTCCATTTCAACCAATTAAAGAGAACTCCCTGGCTCCTGTCGCATCCCCCATTCCTCCACCCGCACTCTCACAAGTTTAACTGGATTGTTTTTTGTCCATGTCTGTGAATGCAGAGGAAATTGAGACTACAAGCAATTTACTTGCAATGTAGCGTTGACTATCAAAATTATTTTTAAACACACTCTGTTCCCATTATGTGGCCTGTTCTCATTACACTGTTAACAACTCTTACACGTGTGTAATTTCCATTGAATCTGCTTGCGCCCAGGGTATGATTCCTGTAGAAAGTAGTCAGATTCTATTAGCTTGAGTATTACAACCATTTCCAAAAGCCTGAATACTTCTACCGCCTACTTTCCGTCTTTTATCTAATGCTGTCCTTTGAAAATGAGGACGACTTGTTCCCACTTTGCTTCTGTGGGTTTTGTGGTGACCAAAGAGGCCAACTTGGCACCTAAACATGCCTGACTGGGTGAGTATGTATTTTATATGCAATCCTCCCACCATTTACAATGATGTTTTGTGCACTCCCAATACATGGTTTTCAATGCAATCCCAAATATCTCTATTTCACTTTGAGTCATCAGTCGGGGATTTCCAGGAGACAGTGAGATATTTCAAGGATGCTTTAAGCGCATTCTTGAATGTTTTCCTTTGTCCATCGAGCAATTGCTTCTCATGACAACTCAAAATAGTGACTGCTTTGGGAGTGTGGTATCTAGGAACGTAAACATGTTGCCTGCTTAATGGAATTGACTGAGTGCAAATAAGGCCTTGATACTAGAGATGCTGGCTTGCCAGAGAATGTTGATTTTTGTTAGTCTTTCCAGTGTATCTGGAGGAATTTATGAAAAGATTGTTGATGGTTTACCTTATATGCTTTGAAATGTCTACTGTAGATAATCCAAGTCCTACCAACCTACAGAAAGGTAGTGATCACCTCTGTCTCATGCTTTGTGCAGAGTTTGAGGTTTTCATTTTAAAGCACCCTTTTCCTCAGTCAGAGAAAAGTCTGTGTTGGCATGCAAGAGGCAATGCTGAATTTTGACATTAATGTCTATCTTCATTAAGATGTGGCTCGCGAGATATGCAAAGTAGTTCATGCTTACCAAGATCAACCAGGAAGTTTAGTTGATCATTGTTCTGGGTTGGAGGCGACATAGGTTGAACAGTTTCCCATTAGTCCTGTCAAGTCGCCCCACTCATATTGAAGTATTGTAGTGAAAGAGATTGAAAAATGTGTCATGGTAATCTCACAGCCTTGGTTGATATTGGCTTACACAGAAACTGGCTCTGATATAGACCCATTATTTGTGGCTGCCATGTCATCAAGTCTCAAGTGCAGGATAAGAGATGAATTTCTGTGAGCAGTCGATGTGACGAGGATGATTCACAATCCCTCCTGTAGACCTTGGGAATAAAACAAGGAAAATAGATGATTATAATCCTGATTTTCAGACTAGTTTCTGTCTCCTAATACTTGCTTATACTGTTTTGTTCAGCTATATGCAGGTTTGAGCTTGCTGACACAGACCTTAGAGTGCATATGTATTGGATAGGTTCAGGACACGTTGCATTGAATAGTTGTAGTTTTTTCATTCTTTGGTAAATTACTAGCCTTCCAGCTGATCTTGATAATGAAATGATAGCTCAGGCTGTGACTCCTGATTATGCCATAATAGAGTTGAAGATTCCAGGCAAATAAACAGAGTTGTTTTTCTGTCTAGTCATCTCCATTTGTTGACTCTCTATTTTCAGAATGGGTGCTGGGAGGATGGTTACATTAGATAGCAGGAAGTCTATACAGCATTTATAATATGCTAGCTATCAGCTGGACACTGAAAAGAACAAATAATATATTTGAAAGTATTTCCAGACTGAACTTCCTGGAACAGAAATGATTCTGAAATATAGTTTTATTTAATTATATTTGTTGACAGTTTATTTCTAGTTCTGCAAACAATAAACATACAACAGAGGCTGTTTCACTTAACTGCCATGTATGCCCCAAATTACTAGTGCCATTTTGAAATGCGAATATTTTTCATTTTCAGTGAATTAAATGTAACAATCATAAATTAGCTGTCAAGCTAAAAGTGTCATTTAAAAGCACTAGTTTAATGACAAGTTTTGGTACATACTTTTATTTAATCCTTTATGTAGACAATGTATATTTACATTTTTAAAATTAATACTAGAATGAAATTATTTTGTGTAATAGAAATAATATGCTTGTCAAGTGTAAAGATCTTTATTTATTTAAAACTCTGCCCTTTGTTTCTATAGATTAAATTAATTAGTAGCTTTACCATTTCTAATATGTTTTGCAGTCTTGTACCTCAATGAAATAATATCCCTTCAACCCCAAAAGCCAACATTTTGCTAATCTTTCCTCACATCTAGGACCTCTATGATGGAACCTTAGCCTGATGGTCCTTGTACTATTTAAATCTACTGAGTCTTGGGCTGAGAAGGTTTTGAAGGGCACTAAATAGATAAGCTAGTTTGCAAAACCCATTAGATAAGGAAAATATGACACCACTGATTTTGAAGGTATGTTAAAGCACTTTGTAAGTGATAGGAACCGTGAAATTATGGAGGAAGAAAAATATTTGTGGCATAGAGTCAGCGTTTTACAGCACAGAACCAGGCCCTACAGCCCACAACATCTATACTAACCCTTCTGGCCATCTAAATTAATTCCGTTTGTCCCCATTACATCCGTGTCCTTCTGTGTATTGCCTCTTCAGGTGGGTGTCCAAACGTGTCTTAATCATATTGATTGTATTTGACTCCAACACCTCTTTTGGCAGTGAGTTTCACACTTGATATAAAAAATCTTGCCCCTCAAATTCTCTTTAAATATGCTTTTTTCTTACCTTAACCCTGTGCATTCTTGTTTTGGCTGCCTACACTATCTATGCTCCTTATAATTTTATACATCTCAATCATATCACTCTTCAGTCTCCTTTATTCCAGAGAAAACAAGGCCCACCTATCCAGTCACCCTTCATAACTAAAGTCCTCCAGTCTAGTTAATATCCTAGTCATTACTCACTCCTTCCTATCTGTGTATATAGATAGAAAAAACTATTGAGAAGATACAAAAGAATATATTGTCAAGGCTAATAAAATAGTTTCATAATGACCACCAGAAATTGCCTTCACGTCATGCACCAAAATGGTTGCAAATGTGGAGAGGACTGCTTTGCATTAGAATTATCATATGTGTTGGTGCGGGGGTGCTGGGAATTTCTCTGTGATGAGGTCCTGCACTTACAGGAATTTTTTTGTATGAAATTCAACATCACATGGGCCGGTCAAAGCAAAAATGAATTTTAGTGTTAGAAGGTATTTAAAAAATCACAAAATAAGACTCAACAACAATGAAACATAAAACATGTCTAAACAAGTAAACTCTCCTCATGTTTCCAGCCAGATACAGCTATTGATTATAACCAATGATTCATTGACAAATTCTGCCATCTTCTTCGAGGATGGTGCCTGGGCATGTCTAGTCTGGTGTTACTTATACCGCCGTAGTCCATCCCTCCTGATTGGTTAGTACTCGTCCAATCAGGTTTCCACTCTCCCACCTTGCTTGCAATACAATTCCAGTTCTTACTTAGAACGAGACCTTCATCTTTGTTAAAGTTCTTTTCCACTAGTTTTATTTCAATGGCTTCTATTACCAGGTGGTCCCAAAAGCGTTGGCATGGTACAGTAGTTTTGCGTCATCGAAGTCAGTGCTATGGTCATTGTGAATGCAGTGTTCTGCTACCACAGATATTTCCATTTAACCCAAACTCTCCCTGTGCTCCTTGGTGCGTGTTTCCAATGTGCATCCTGTCTGGCCAATATAAGCTGCTCCACACCAGGGAATCCTGTAAACTCCAGCCGTCCTGAGTCCCAGGTTATATTCGACTTGCATAAGCTGTGACTTGAGCTTCCTTATGGGTTTGTGGATGGTACTAATCTGCAATTTCTTCAGAATCCTGCTGATCCTCCCAGAAACGATGGAAATATTGGGAAGACAGGCGGTAGCAACAGCTTCCTCCTCATTGTTAGGTTTCTTGGTTTTTCTGTCAGCCCTCTTAAGGATTGATTTCCTTCACCTTGTAATCATTCTGTAGGAATGTCATGCATAATCATCTTACTTCCTCGTGGAGATTGTCCGGGTCTGAAATAGTTTTCACACTGTTAATCAAAGTAGAAGGAACCACTCTACATTGGGAGGTGTGATGGTGGCTGTTATTGTTGAGGTACCAGTCCATGTGAGTGGGTTTCCGACAGATGCTATGCCTGAGGTTACTATTGGTTTCTGCCGTATCAGAATGCCCAGGAACAGAAGGCAATCATTCTTTTCCACTTCCATTGTAAAGTGAATGTTTGGATATATGCTGTTCAGGTGGTCGTGGAATTGTTGGAGTGTTTAGCATATGTCTGCTGGCAGTCCGGATTTCTTCAGTAAAGCGGAGGTCATCCTCACAATCAAATTCGCAAGATCCTACTTTAGAAATCTGTAAGCGGAATCATTCCGAATCGGTTGGACTTTCCTGTGGTCTTCCTCTGAGGACATCAGGACCATCACATTTCCTTTGTCCGCTGGTAAAATAATGATGGCTGGGCTTTGCCGTAGTGCCTGGAGGGCCAGTGAGTCCTTTTGAATATTTGGATTTGGCAAAACAGCCGATCTGAAGATCAAGCAGACCTTTACCCTTACCTGCTCCGGGGTGTCCGCTGGTAGTTTTTGGATTGCTTGCTCTACTCTGCCAGCGTAGTCCTGATAAGGTATAGCTCTGGGAACCAGAGTGATGTTTCGCCCCTTGTTGAGGAATGGTCTCGTCACCTCGTGAATGCTTTGAACAGTTTGATTGATGACAACCCTTTCTGGGACCATTGATGGGATGGCTGCACTTCATTGGGATAACTTGTTGTATCTCCTGACCTGCCTCATGGTGTTCCTTCATGAAACTAGTTCACCTTGGGCAGTGTTAGACCAGTCAATGTACTCCCAATGACTAGGAGACAAGGGGGCTGACAATTTCAGGTGAAGAGACAGTTGTCTGTTCACATTGATGTCCAGAGCAGATCTAATGTAATGGATAATGGTAAAGTAATGCAGCAGACGTATGCAAGACACTTCTGCCCCAGTCTAGTCTTTATGGGTTCCCTAAAATACACAAGGAGGGATCCCTTCCCAAGGCCGATCATCAGTGTGATAGATTCTCCAACTTACTACCTCTCTCAGCACTTAACGACTATACTGTCTCCATTCGACTGACTTCATAAAAACCATAACCAACATCCAGCTGACCCCAGTGGACACAATGGTGTCCCAGTTCACAAGAGTTCCTATTAAGGACAGCTTGGTCCTCTTGCAGTCACAGTTTGATAAAGGTTCCATTGTCCTTTTCGAACACACTCTTACATCGATGTACTTCCTCTATAAGGGGTACTACTATGAACAAACGGACAGAGTGGCCATGGGATCGCCCTTGTCAGTGACTATTGCTAATTTTACATGGAGGACTTTGAGGAGAGGGCTCTGAGTTCATCCCCTTATGCCCCAAATGCTTCTTCAGATGTACTGATGACACATCTGATGTGTCCATTGTATTAGAATGTCCAGGAACAGGAGGCAACCATTCTTCTCCATCTCTGTCGTAAATTGAATGTTTGGATGTGTGCTGTTCAGATGGTCATTGAACTGTTTGAGTGCCTGGAGTCCATGATGTGTTGATGCCTCATGGACTCCAGGCACTCCAAAAGTTCCACGACCATCTGAACAGCACACATCCAAACATTCAATTCACGGTGGAGATGGAGAAGAATGGTTGCCTCCTGTTCCTGGACATTCTAATACAATGGAAACCAAATGGTAACCTCAGACTTGGCATCCATCAGAAACCCACTCACACAGACTTATATCTCAACAATAACAGTCACCAACATACCTTCCAATGTAGAGTGGTTCTTTCCACTTTGATTAACCATGCGAAAACTATTTTGGACCTGGAGAGTTTCTCCGAGGAAATAAGACAATTACGCATGACATTCCTTAGAATGGCTACAAGGTGAAAGAAATCAAATGGGCCCTTAAAAGGGCTGACAGAAAAACCAGAAAACCTAACAATAAGGAGGAACCTATAGCTACCTCCTTTTTACTCTGTATATCCCTGATTTCTGGAAGGATCAGCAGGATCCTGAAGAAATACCGGATTAATACCATCTACAAACCTGTAAGGAAGCTCAAGTCACAGCTTATGCTAGTCAAAGATGACCTGGGACTCAGTTCGGCTGTGAATGCGGAGCAGCACATATATTGGCCAAACTGGACGCACAGTGGAAACACACATCAAAGAGCATTGGAAATGTATCCATTTGGATCAGCCAGAGAAATCGGTGGTAGCAGGTCACTGCATTCGCAATGACCATAGGATTAACCTTGATGGCACAAAACTATTGTGGTGCACCAATGGTTTTTGGGACTGCCTGTTATAGGAAGCCATTGAAATAAAACTAGGGGAAAGTAATTTTAACAAAGACAAGGTCTTGCTCTAAGTAAGAATTGGAATTCGACTCTAAACAAGGTGAGAGAGAGGAAACTTGATTGGATGATAGCTAACCAATCAGGAGGACTATGGGGGTATAAGTACCACCAAAGTAGACAGGCCCAGAAATCATCCCTGAAACAGATGGCAGAGTTTGTCACCAAAATGATGGTTATAATTGATACCTGAGCCTGGCTGGAAGTCTGAGAAGACATTATTCATCATATATACCAGGACAGCACTTGATCCATGTCCAAACAAACTTGAGCATTCAAAATTCTTTAGAAAAATAAACAAAATTGCAAACAAATTTGAAATTAAAAAGTCTATAAAAACATTTATGATTAAAACAATAAAGTACCTAAGAGTCTTTTCACATCACTAACTCTCACATTAGGATATTTGTTTCCATTCATTTCAAAGGGGAGAAGTCCCTTTGTACCAATTTGGTTTGGCTCAGAATTTCATTACCAGGAAAGAATGCAAATGTAGATCACCCAGGGTCTCTCTCCCACGGTAAGCTTCACATGGAGTCTAAATTTGCAGCACAGCCTTCTTAATGGTGAATCATTGTCAGTAATTTCTGGATTTCCACTTCCTTGTACTGTATGTGCTCCTGGAGCTGCAGAAGTTGCAGTCAGTTATGCAAGGAAATGATGTTGAACACTGTCAGTGGTTATTCTGGAAAATCTGGATAATTTTGTGGTGTTCAGGTCCTCATGCTCAATTAGAAGAAAACCCCTTTTTCTTTCACAGGATCAGCAGAGGTCTGTTCTATCACTTACTTCCTAACTGAAAGGGACTGACTGATTTATTCTGAGCTTCTGGACATTAAATATATTTTGCTGCTTTTAAATTTGCGGTTAAGATTGTTCTGTTATGTTGTAACTAAGGTGTTCAAAGTTCAAAGTAAAATTTATTATCAAAGTACATACATGTCACCACATACAACCCTGCGATTCTTTGTCTGTGAGCATACTTAGCACATCTGTAGAATAGTAACTGTAAACTGTAAACATCAGGAAGTGTAAACTGTAAACAGACTATGACGATGCAGGTTATAAATAATTAGCAATAAGTAATGAGCATGAAATAACAACATAACAGAAGTTTAAATGAGTGTAGTTAACCCTTTTGTTCAAAGGACTGATGGTTTAGCAGTAGTAACTGTTATTGAACCTGGTGGTGTGAGTCCTGTGGCACTTGTACCTTCTACCTGATGGCAGTGAGAAAGGGAGCATGGCCTGGGTGGTGAGGATCTTTGATGATGGACGCTGCTTTTCTATGGCAATGTTTCAGGGAGATGTGTTCAATGGCTGGGAGGGTTTTACCGGTGATGCACTGGACTGAATCCACTACCTTTTGCAGGATTTTCCGTTCAAGGGCATTGGTGTTCCCAAACCAGGTTGCAACATAACCAGTCAGCACACTTTCCACCACACATCTATAGAAGCTTGCCAAGGTCTTCAATGACATGGCAAACCTCCACAGACTCCTGAGGAAGTAGAAACGCTGTTGTGACTTCTTGGCAATAATATTTATGTGATGGGTCCAGAACAGGTCTTCTGAGATAGTGACACCCAGGAAGTTAAAGTTATTCACCATCTCCACTTCTGATCTTCTGATGATTACTGTCTCATGGACCTCTGGTTTCCCCCTCCTGAAGTCTACAATCAGTTCCTTGGTCTTATTGAGTGAGTGAGTGAGTGAGTGAGTGAGTGAGTGAGTGAGTGAGTGAGTGAGTGAGAGGTTGCTGTTATTACATCACACAGCCAAGTTTTCAGGCACCTTCCTGTATGCTGATTCATCACCCCCTTTGATACAGCCCACAACAGTGGTGACATTAGCAAACTTGTATATGGTGTTGGAGCACAGAGTCATAGGTGGAAAGCAAGTAGAGTAGGAGGCTAAGTGCACATCCCTACATTGCTCCTGTGCTGACTGTGATTGTGAAGGAAATGTTTTTGCCAATCTGAACTGACTGGGGTCTACAAATGAGGAAATCCAGGACCCAATTGCACAAGGGGGTATTAAGGCCCAGGCCTTGGAGTTTACTGATTAGTTTTGAGGGGGTGATGTGTTAAATGCCGAGCTGTAATTGATAAAGGGCATCCTGATGGATGCATCTTTGCTGTCCAGGTGTTACAGGGTATGTGTAGGGCCAATGAGATGGCATCTGCTGTAGATATGTTGCTTTAGTAGGGGAATTGGAGCAGAACCAGGTCAACTTTCAGACAGGAGCTGATATGCTTCAACACCAGCCTTGCAAAACAGTTCATCACTGTGGATGTAAGTACCACTGGAAGATAGTTACTACACTCTTCTAAGGCACAAGTATGACTGAAGCCTGTTAGAAGCAGATATGTACCACACACTGCTGGAGCAAGAGGTTGAAGATATCCATGAATACACCAGCCAGCTGGTCAGCGCAGGTCTTCAGTACTTGGCCAGGTACCAGATGCTTTCCTTGGATTCACTCTCTTGAAGGCCGCCTGCACGTCATCTTCAGGTACTGAGACCAAAGGATCATCGGGATGAGGGTGCACTATGTTTCCTCCCTGTTCTGGTGGTCAAATGAGCATAGAATGCATTGAGACTCATCCAGAAGTGAAGCTCTGCTGTCCCCTATGTCACAAGATTTAACTTTGTAGGAGGTGTTGGCATTTAAACCCTGCCACAGCTGTCGAGCATGTCTCATCGATCCCAGTCTAATGGAATCTCCACTTCACTCTTGAAGTGGCTTTCCGGATATCATACCTGCACCTCTTGTAGCATTCTTGGTCTCCAGACCTGAGTGACTCTGATTTGGCCCTCAGCAGTTTCTGGATCTCTTTGTTCATCCAGGGCTTCTGACTGGGAAATCCCTGAATGATTTTGTGGGAAAACATTCATCCACAGCTGTTTTAATAAAGTCTGTTACAACCCTGGTGTAGTCATTCAGGACCTCAGATGAATTCTTGAATACGGCCCAATCCATTGACTCAAGGCAAACCTGTTACTGTTTTTCAGCCTCCCATGATCACCTCTTAGTTGTCTTGATCTCTGGAGGTGTGCTGTTTAGGCTCTGTCTGTATGCAGGTGGCAGCAGTACAGCCAAGTGATCCGACTTGCCAAAATGTGGTCTTGGGAAGGAACGACAGACAATCCTTATTGTAGTGCAGCAGTGGTCTAGTGTGTCAGGGCCTCTGATGCTACAGTTTATATACGGGTGATAATTGGGCAGGGTTTTCTTCAAACAGGCCTGGTTAAAGTCAGCAACCATAATTTCAAATGCATTGGGATGGGCCGTTTCTTGTTTACAGACGGTGTTGTGCAGTTTCACTGCTGGTGGTATGTAACCTACGCCCAGGATCATGACGAGAGCTCTTGAGGCAAGTAGAATGGTCGGCATTGAATCATTAATTGCTCCAAGTCATGGGACCAAGAAGTTGACATAACTTCAATGTCCATGCACCAATGAGAATTGACTAAAAAGCCTATGCCTCCACCTCCCTCTTTACCAGAACTCGAGGTTCGATCCATTCTGAAAATCGTGGACCTTTCTGGTCAGGTAGCTGCATCCGGTGTGTTTGCTGTGAACCAAGTCTCAATGCAACTAACAGTTGAGATCAGCCTCATCCACCTCTGATACAGTCAATCTTATTTTCAAGTGGCTGTGCATTCGCCAACAAGATGCTCAGAAGAGGAGGCCTCACCCCTCCCCTGTCCCCCCACGCTTGAATCCCTCTTCTCCTTGACATTCAGCCTTGACATTGACCCTTAAATGTGCTGCACTTAACTGTTCCACATTTAACCATCAAATGTGAGACCTGAAGATCATTGATGTAGTTTTGTAGCACATCGTTAAGAGGAAATTTACATCCTGCAGACTGCAGCAAAAGTAATTTAGAAGGAATATATTTAAGAGGGAAAATGGTACAATTTCCTGCAACCTGCAGAGAGTTGCAGATGTACACTGGCGCTTTATTCTAAAGCTGGACAATCACTCCCAAACAATTAATTTGCATGGCAAATTCATTCACATTAACTCTATTAAAATTATGTGCCCAGCTCTTAGCTTTTGATCTTGGATATTGTGGTCATTTTTCCCCTGCATTGCAATGACATTAATCTGGGATATAATACCGATGACCTTTCAATATGGTTGATCATAAACTGCAACATATCACTTTTACCAAATCTGGCTCAAGGGTTTTCTCAATTTTACCAAAATGAGCTATAGCGAACTATTAAAACTGCAAGAGTAAATAAATGCTATCAGGCCCTTGGTCTTCAGTCCTCTCCTGACTGTGCTGTAAGATTTCAACGGGAAGCAAGCTAGAGGCTGGAAACCAGGGGATCTGACAGCCAGCTACATGACAACCTATTCATTTGTATGGGATCACGGACCTTGACTTGAAAAGAAAATGCAGCAAAGAGGTTTATTTATTTTGCTGTATTGATTGCAAGTTTGTATCTTATTTGCTTTATCAAAATGTGTACTTCAGAGATGACTGACTGTTCTCTAAACATATGTAATTTTCTTGAATATTTATAGTAAGTCTTCATTCATATACAGCTGATTTTTTTTTAGCCTGTTCTTTATTTTACTGGACAAGCAAGACACTACAAGTATTCTGAGTCTGAAATAGAAACAGAAATTCCTGCAGATTATCAGCAGGTTTGGCAGCTTTTGTGGAAAAAGAAGCAGTTAACTTTTCATTCCAATGGCCTTTCTTCAGAACTCTATTTCAATCTTTAGCTCCTTTGGTTCCCAAGTGTTTTTATCGTATTATATTGTGGTTCAAAATCTCTAACCTCATAGCCCTCTAAACATCCACAGTCTCCTTCTACCAACCCTTTAAGATCAGGGAAGAGGTCTGTCTGGATAGACCCATTATTTCAACCCTATCTTACCTTGAAAAACTTATTCCTTATTGTGCTTTTGCTCTTCACTCCTTGTCCAACCTCATAGCACATAGAACAGTACAGCACAGGAACAGGCCCTTCGCCCTACATTGTTAAGCCAAAACAAATAAATTAGAAATCAAATGGCCAGTTTATCTAATCCCCACAGCCTATACAATGTCCATAATCTTCAATTTTCCTCACATTCATGTGTCTACCTAAACATCTCTGAGAAATCTCTAATCTATCTGCCTCTACCAGGCACCCACCACTCACTATGTAAAAACCCCTGACAGCTTCTTTGAAATTGCCCCCTCTCACCTTAAATGCATGGCCTCTGGTTATAGAAATTTCAACCCTGGGAAAAAAGATACTGCCTATCTATTCTGTCTATGCCTCTCTTAATTTTATAAACCTCAATCTCTGCCCTTCCAAAGAAAACAATCCAAGTTTATCCAACCTCTTGTTATATCACGTGTTTCTTATCCAGGCAGCATCCTGGTAAATCTCTTCTGCACCCTCTCCAAAGCCTCAACATCCTTCCTATAATGGGGCAACAAGAACTGTGTGCAATACTCCAGATGTGGCTTATCTTGTCTTTTATAAAGCTGCAACGTAACTTCCTGACTTTAGAACTCAGTGCCTCAACTAACGAAGGCAAGCACGTTGTACGCATTCTTAACCACCCTATCGACTTGTGTAGCCACTTTCAGGGAGCTATGAAGTTGGACCCCAGGAGCCCTCACCTCAAGAACACTGTTATTGTTCTTGCAGTTAACAATATACTGTCTCAATACATTTGATCTACCAGGGTGCAAATGTTTACATTTGACAGGGTTAAACTCCAGCTGCCAGTTCTCTACCCATATCTGCAACTGATCTATGTTACTCTGTAGTCTTTGCTCGTCATCTGTGCTGTCCACAGCATTACAAACAGCACAGGTCCTGCAGAACACCACTAATCACAGACCTCAAGCTAGAATAAGCCCTTTCGACCATTACCCTCTGTCTTTTGTGGACAAGCCAGGTCTCAATCATAAGATATAGAAGCAGAATTAGGCCATTTTGTCCATGGAGTCTGCTCCACCATTTCATCTTGGCTGATCCATTTTCTTTCTCAGCGCCTATCTCCTGCCTTCTCTCTGTATTCCTTCAGGTACCGACTAATCAAGAATCTATCATACTCTGTGTTAAACATACCCAAGGTCTTGGCCGCCACAGCCGCCTGTGGCACCAAATTCCACAGATTCACCACTCTCTGTCTAAAGGAATTCCTCCTCATCTCCGTTCTAAAAAGATGCCTCTTTATTCTGAGGCTGTTTCCTCTGTAGTCCTCATAACAGGAAGCATCATCTCCACATCCACTCTTTCAACATTCGATAGGTTTCAATGAGGTCACCCCACATTCTCCTGAATTCCAGTGAGTACAGTCCTAGAGCCATCAAACACTCTCCATACGAAAAGCCTTTCTATCCTGAAATTATTTTCGTGAGCCTCCTTTGAACCCTCTCCAATGCCATCACAACCTTTCTTAGATAAGGGGCCCAAAACGACTCACCACTGCTTTATAAAACCTCAGTATTACATCTTTGCTTTTATATTCTAGTCTCCTTGACAAATACGAACATTGCACTTGCCTTCTTCACCACAGAGTCTGCTGAATCCAGACAGCAAATCTCCTTTCGCCTATATGAAATATACTTCTGAAATCTGTGCCATTTTACTTGATTCGAGTTTCTGGTTTAGTAACCTTTCACCTATCACTTTTACCACATTTTACCAATTATCTTTATACCGCCATCTCCCAGCAGAGACTGGAGGCCGCTTCACTTCTCTGAGCAGAGGCCCAGGGTATTTTTACAACTACCCTCCATCTGCGCAGATGAATTCCAGCTCACAATAAATAACTTCTTCTTTGCCCCCACTCACTTCCCCAAATAAGAAGTGTTGATATGGCTTAAATGAAACCAATTTATCCTCTTTTCTTTTTGTGGTATGCAAAATACATCCAGGCTTACTTGTGACCATTCCCTCTCCCGTCTCCACAGAACTTTATTGAAAGTTACATTTTCCACCCTGTTCTCACCTTCACATAATAATGTTAATAATTCACTTCACTTTCCTGACTTCCCTATTTCTGTTCCACGCAACGGGTTAGTGACCAGTATCTCCCACAAGCCCACAGATGCACATAGCTTTTTTGTAATATCTTTCCATCTACCAGGCTCCTGTGAGGACTAGAACTTTATAGACATGGATGGGAAGGTTTATGGATAAGAAAGGATATGGGAAAATGTGGACAAATGGCACTTGATTAGCTGGACACGTTGGTCAGCTTGTGGGGCCTGTTTCTGTCCTATATTACTCTATACAATTCTATGGTTCCTTTTAATATCTCCATCCTTGTTGTGTCCATTCTACTGCTTCCAACCTGCTTTCCTTTCTCCTCCCTATAAATGATAGCCATCTCTGTTCCACTAAATGCACTTCTGCTCTCCCCCTCCCATCATGAAAATAGGGTTCACTTGTCATTATTTTTCACTTCATTACCCTTCACATTCAATGAATCATTCTCCTTCCCTCCTTCAGTTTCTGTTATATCCAATGAGACGCCCCTCCACAGTATCTTACTCCCTCCTCTCTTTTCAACATTCTGAAAGACCAAGAGATTCACTCGGCCATCTCAACAGTATTCACTATACTTCCCAAGCCAAATGCAGGAGATGCAACATCCCTTTTGTTTTATCTTCTTCCTTCTTAATAACCACAGCCCAAACATACTTTCTATGTGGAAAATAATAACCATTTCAATTCTAAACTTCCAACATCCCTTCCAGTTTTCTTGATAATTTTAATGTTTGTACAGCATTTTTATTATCTTGTTTTATTTTGTGCTACTATTTCTTACTATTGTGCTAATATGTCTCTCCTATATAACTCCATTGTAGATTTCCCCTCTGCTTTTAGACAATAAGACCATAAGACATAGGTGCAGAATTAGGCCATCTGGCCCATCGAGTTCGCTCCGCCATTCAACCATGGCTGATCCTTTTTTTTCCCTCCCCCCCAACTCCAGTTCATGGCCTTTTCCCCACAACCTTTGATGCCATTTCCAATCAGGAGCTTATCAATCTCTGCTTTAAATACACCCAGTGACTTGGCCTTCACAGGTGGCAACAAATTCCACAAATTCACCACCCTTTGGCAAAAGAAATTTCTCCACATCTGAGTCTGTGCCCTCTTGTCCCACCATGGGAAACATCCTTTCCACATCTACTCTGTCTAGGCCTTTCAACGTTCGAAAGGTTTCAATGAGATCTGCTCCCCACATCCCTCTGGATTCTGGTGAGTACAGACCCAGAGCCATCAAACGTTGCTCATATGATAACCCTTTCATTCCTGGAATCATCCTTGTGAACCTCCTCTGGACTCCTGCCAGCACATCTTTTCTAAGATGAAGGGCCCAATACTGCTCACAAGGCGAGGCCCCACCAGTGCCATATAAAGCCTCAGCATCGCAATCTTGCACTTGTATTCTAGAACTCTTGAAATGAATGCTAACACGGCATTTGCCTTCCTCGTCACCTACCCAACCTGCAATTTAACCTTTAGGGTGTTCTGCACCAGGACTTCCGTCCCTTTGCATTTCAGAGTTTTGGATTTTTTCCCTGTTTAGAAAATATTCCAGACATCTATTTCTATTACCAAAGTGCATGACCATGCATTTTCCAACAATTGTATTTTATTTGCCACTTTCCTCCCCATTCCCCTAATCTTTCTAAGTTCTTCTGCATCCTACCTGTTTCATCAACTCCACCAATCTTTATATCATCTGCAAACCTAGCAACAAAGCCATCTATTCCATTATCTAAATCATTGATATACAGCATAAAAAGAACTGGTCCCACACCGACCCCTGCAGAACAGTACTACTAACTGGCAGCCAACCAGAAAAGGATCCTTTTATTCCCACTCGCTGCCTCCTACCAACCAGCCAATGCCCTAACCATGTTAGTAAGTTTACTGTAATACCATGGGCTCTTAACTTCATGTGTGGCACCTTGTCAAAGGCCTTCTGAAAGTCCAAATATACAACATCCACTACACCCCCTTTATCTAGCCTACTTGTCATCTCCTCAAAAAATTCCAAAAGGTTCGTCAGGCAGGAATTTCCCTGAAGGAAACCATGCTGACTTTGTACAATCTTGTCCTCTGTCACCAAGTACTCCATTACCTCATCCTTAACATGTGACTCTACCATCTTCCCAAACACTGAGGTCAAGCTAACAGGTCTATAATTTCCTTTCTGCTGCCTTCCTCCTTTCTTAAAAAGTGAAGTGACATTTGCAATTATCCAGTCTTCTGGCACCATTCCAGAGACCAAAGATTTTTGAAAGATCATTTCTCATGCCACCACAATCTCTAAAACTACCTCTTTCAGAATCCTAGGGTTCAGTTCATCTGGTCTGGGTGGCTTATATACCTTTAGGTCTTACAGCTTTTTGAGCAGCTTCTCTCTGTAACAGTAACTGCACCCACCTCTCTTCCTTCACACACTACAACATCAGGCATACTACTAGTGTCTTTTTATTGCACATTCCAATATTCCCAGTTCTGGTGAAAAGGTATCCACATTGAATGTTAACTCTGTGCCACTACCAACAGCTGCTGTCTGACTTGCTGAGTGTTATCAGCACGTTCTGCTTTTATCACTCGAAGAAACATTTCCATCGTTGGAAATATCCTTTGATGTGAATGGAACCAATGGTTGCAATTAGTCAGTGAATTTTGGCACATAATCTTTTCAGATAATCTTTTTTCCTCACTTCAAATTGTAGATTTACTTCCAAATATCACTCCACCATCTGGATTAATGGCCTTTATGATTATTTGATTAAAAGACCCTTGCATCTTACAATGTTGTTTTCAGATATTTGACCATGATATTTACAGCTTGGTGACCGATTGAGTGATTGCCATCTTCGGGAAGCAAGCTTGAACCGCTGAGGCCTCTATTCAAAGAAACTTTGAGATGGGACGTGAGCTGATGATGACTCCATTTCCCCAATTAAAGCCTCCATTATTCGCTGAAGATTGAAATATCGAGGTGAATGTGGAAGGTGACTGAGGGTTCAGAGCTGACTATCTGCCTTTTGATCCCCCTGCTGCTGTAGGAGCCTGTGTAGCCCATTGCTGTGCTCGGAGGATTGGCCTCTGTGCTCGAGCTGTGTCTGTCTCTTTCCATGATGTCGGAAGATGCTACCAAGGTTCTGTGTTAATGGATTTGGACTATGGACTTTTGCAGTCTTATGGTTTTTGTATTCTGTGCTGATGTCCATTCTTCCTTGTTTTTTTTTTCTGTGTGGGGAGAGCGAAGTTTGGAAGGCTATTGATGTTCTTGTTGTGCTTTTGTCAGTTTTTTTTTGTGCAGGGAGGGTGGAATGGGGGGGGGCAATGTTCTTGCTGCATTTTGTACAGGGAAGGGGGATTAGGGAAGGTTGATGTTTGTGTTGCCATTCTTCTTTTTCATGCAGGGGTGTGGGAGGTTTGCTGTTTTTATCTTTGAATTTACTTCTGTGTTTTCTTTGTATCATGGCTATGTTTAGAAGAAGAATCTCAGAACTGTATATTGCTTACATACCTTGATAATAAATGAATCTTCGAAGTTTTTTGAAACTTTTGGCCGTGACATACAGATCTTAGTTTTAAATTTTGGTACCTTTTCTATATGAGGTGCCCTGATATTTCAGAAGAATTATACTTCTGTTAGAGCTACCTTAATCCACAAAATTCTATGCTGTTTGTGGTTGTTTAGTTAGTAATGCAGTGTCTTTGGACTGACTTGTAAGTTATGCCTTCTTTTACTTTGCACCAAAACTGCCAGAATGCAACCCGAGGAAAAATGGTACATTTTTGCACTTGGCACTAAACTGAAAGCAAATACAATTTATCATGTTTTACTTCATAATTCCATTACTTTAAAGGCAATTTCACACTTGTTAAGTGAAATAATGTGGCACAGGTTTTGAGAGGCCCTCTTTTGGTTGGGGTCAACCATGGATGTTGCATCCTAGATATTTACATTCAGTAAATACGCAAGCCAGGTCAGTACGATATGGAGAGCGAGCTGTTGCCCATGTAGCAGGCTCCCCTCCCCACAGAGCTGATGAATCCAAAGGAAAAGCTGAGACAGATACGCTTTGGCACCAGCAGTGTCGCAGGAGTTGCTACTCAGTGTTGAACTCATCATTGGTCTGTCTCAGGGACTCCAGCTCCGTTTTTTAAATCCGGATTTACTCCTGAAGCCTTCCCCATGAGTGGAATAGCCACAAGGCAGCAGAGGCTTGAGATCAGAGTTTTCCTTCTCCTAGATGAGCTGCCAACTACAGCTAACAAGCATTACCTGCCTGAAGTGTCTGGTTTTAAGAGCGTTTGCACTTTCTCCTGGTGGCAGAAATGGTTCTTCATAGCTAAGCCACACATGAAGGCCAGGAACTGGACTTGGTTGTCAGAGGCTATTTGGATGCATGCCATTGGGAACATTTAACAGGTAGTTGAGCTTATCTCCACTAACCCCTCCGATTATGACAACCCTAAGGAACCACACACAAACTTTAAGGAAATAAAAATTCAGAAAGCACAGCTTCTGCCACAGTATTGTTTAACATTGACTTGAAGATTCGTTAAATGGTGGAGGAAGAAATTAAGTAACGTGTGGGGAAGATAACTGTGGAGCTTGTAAGAAAAAAAGATTTACTTTATCAAGTACCTTGGGATAAGGAGGAGGAGTGTTAGAGTAAGGCAGGAGGATTTGCCCTACTGGACCAGGTAGTTCTACAAATTGTATGTTTTTTAATAGGGCTGCACAATCACAGATCTGTAGATGCACTGTCCAGTTTAACAATGCATTTCCAACATAAAATACTGAAGATGAGATGTGTCCATTGAGCTCCTGCTAAAGAAACCACCAAATACCACAGGTTGTGTGCAAATTTATGACATTCAGACTGTATTAATGGTAGTTTTCACTTGAATTTGTCATTTTAGAGCAAGTGAGTTAAAAGCTTCTGTGACAACCAGAATTGAAATAATAGCAAACACTGACTGTAGCAATGTAGTAAATGGAACAAAAATGAAATGCAACATTTTTGTTTAAAATAACACAGAACCTGATCAAACTATCAAAAATAAAAGAAACAAAGGATTTCACTAGAGGAAATGATCACAATGGTCTAAGAAAAATTATAGCAGGAATGTCACCAGAATTATTGTACAATAGTTCAGCCTCATATTTAATTGTAACAGGTTGAAACAAAACATCTGGAACCCATAAGAATTTAGACATGGACGTACAATGCATGGAAGTCTTATTTATGCCCAATCTTAGGAAAAGAAACTCTACAGGATAAACAAGTCTAGTTAGGTCTAATTTTCTCTGTGCAGGATATAGTGTTGCTTTTAGAATGTTCACATAGACAAAATATTGCTGTGTTTGTGCATCAGTATTTGAATGCCAGTGTCTGAAGAGACAATGCATGAGGAGGATCCAGGATGAGAGGAGGAAGATTAGTTTCGGCCCCATCACCTCCCTAAAAATTCAGCAACCAAATGATAGGCACCATAATCATCTTCCTGGGGATAAGACAAACGAGTGCCCTGAGAAGGTGTTAATGCAACCAACTGTGGGACAAATTGTGCTGCAGTAGAAAGGAAAATCTGCTGGTGAGTATTATTTTGGATCCTGTTGTTAAAAGCATAATAATACAAGCAGAGTCAGAGCTGTGGATGTGAAGCTCGTGATAGTGCTGAGCATGGGAGGAAACAGGAAAGCATCTGAATCAAGCTGTTATCTGATGGGGATTGTCCACAGATTAGTGATGGGCAAGGAATAAGTTGAGCATTGTGGGGAGCCAGTCTTCAGTTGGTAAGTTATTATATTTTGGGTCGTAAGACCATAAGACATAGGAGCAGAATTAAGTCATGCAGCCTATGGAGACTGCTCCACAGTTTTATCATGGCTGATTTATTTTCCCTCTCAACGCCATTCTTCTTCCTTCTTCCGATAACCTTTGGTACACTTACTAATCAAGAACCTATCAACTCCTCTTTTGAATGTTCCCAATGCCTGGCCTCCACAGCCATTTGTGGCAATGAATTCTACAGATTCCCCACACTCTGGCCAAAGAATTTCCTCCTCATCTTTGTTCTAAGGGAACATCCTTGTATTCTGATGCTGTGCTTTTAGGTTCTAGATTCCCCCACTATTGAAAACATTATCTCCATGTCCATTCTATCTAAGTCATCGAATACTGAAAATACCATATATAATAATTAGCAGGCAACTTAGAAGTTTTGATGTATAGAGGGGCTTTAAGGTTTTTAGTGCCCTGGATATGTGATACAGGTGAGTAAGCTATATTGAGTATAGGAGCTGGGGCACTACATTCCAGCTGTAAAAGACATTAGTCAGGCCACACTGAGAATTTTGCTGTAGGCCTGGTCACCAGATTGTACAAATGCTGTGGCAGTGTTAGAACAAGTGCAGAAGAGGTTCAGTAGGTTGTTGCCTGGAATGGAGAGCTTTAGTTACCAAGAAGATTGGCTTGGTTGGGAGCACAGGAGACTGAGGAGTGACTTCAATGGAGGTGCATAAAATTATGACGGTCACATATAGTCACAGTCTTTGAAAGGGTAGGAGAATCTAAAACGAGGTTTAAGATGGGAGAGGAAATACTCAAAGGAAATCTGAGAGTCAAGCTTTTCATACAGAGGGTGGAGATTATATTGAACAAATTGGCACAGGAGTTGGTGGAGACAGGTAAAATAATAAAAGTTATAAAGCGTATGTACAAATGCATGGAAGGCAAGGAATAGGGAGATATGGTCTGAATCCAAGAACATGGGAGTAGCATAGATAGGCATATCGGATGGCATGAAGGACACATTACAGCTCCAAGACTCTATTTGAAGAGCAACTTGCTTTATTCGGCAACCTGTGTGATGCCATTAAGCTCCTTTCCGTGCTACATCATGTTTCTGGTTTTAATGTTTGTGCAACACCTTCTTACTGCTCCTTAAACATCTGATTGGAGATCCTTCTGGCCTCCATGTGGATAGAAGACATTTCTCATCAGCCCTTTCAACACATTATTAGACACCTTTGCAAATGTTCTAGCTTTACTATTCTTCATAGAACTGAGGGACAAATTCACTCTGGAGAGAAAAAAATCAGTTCCCAAGCTAGTCACAATGTACTTCCCCTTTAATGATATCAGGACTCATGCTGATGGATGTGACAAATGAACACTGAAGTGGTGAAATGGCTGGTTGCCTCATTCATTTAAATCAGTAAGCGCATATGTTTGTTATATTTCCTATATTATAGTGATTGGGGCATGGGTTAATCTTACATTGACTTCCCCAGGAATTATCCAAGTCACGAGGAAACCTACAGATGCTGGAAACTCAAACAACACTCACAAAATGCTGGTGGAACACAGCAGGCCAGGCAGCATCTATAGGAAGAAGCACTGTCGACGTTTCGGGCCGAGACCCTTCGTCAGGACTAACTGAAAGGAGATGTACTAAGAGATTTGAAAGTTGTGGGGGTAGGAGGAAATGCAAAATGATAGGAGAACACCGGAGAGAGTGGAATGAAGCTAAGAGCTGGAAAAGTGATTGGTGAAAGTGATACAGAGCTGGAGAAGGGAAAGGATCATGGGATGGGAGGCCTCGGGAGAAAGAAAGGGGGAGGAGGGAGCACCAGAGGGAGATGGAGAACAGGCAGAATGATGGGCAGAGAGAGAAAGAAAAAAAACAAAATAAATCTGTCAGGGATGGGGTAAGAAGGGGAGGAGGGGCATTAACGGAAGTTAGAGAAGTCAATGTTCATGCCATCAAGTTGGAGGCTACCCAGCTGGTATATAAGGTGTTGTTCCTCCAACCTGAGTATGGATTCATCTTGACAGTAGAGGAGGCCATGGATAGACATATCAGAACGGGAATGGGACGTGGAATGAAAATATGTGGCCACTGGGAGATCCTGCTTTTTCTGGTGGACCGAGCGTAGGTGTTCAGTGAAACGGTCTCCCAGTCAATTGCCTCTGAACATTGGACTTCTGGGTTTCACTGGTACTTACTAATTATCTTAACAAGAATCATTGAGCCCTTGTGCTTTCTATTTAATCTAGTAATGTTAATTGTGACTGGCATGGGTCTCCCCACATTCTGTGATTATTTAAAGGGGACTCTCATGTAGTGCTTGAGTGGAGAATGATTTGTCTTGTGGTGTCACTTAGCCATGCTATTGCTGCTCTGTTGGAATTCCTATGTATAACCTTTTGTTTCTGCCTCTACATGGGAGTCTTTTGTGCCTCTGCACCTGGGTTGAGCCGTTGCCAGTGCTCACTGTGACCGAGTCTGCTGTTCTTCTGCACCTGGCTTCAGTCCTGCCAGCACTCACTGTAACATCAATGTTCACCAACTGGGGAACGCTGTGATTTCTTCTCCTTGTTTATTGTTTTCCTCATTTTTTAAATTTCCATTGAGTAACCACTGAATACCTCCACTCTAGTGCAGCTATGACAACAAATAGAAATTTTATCATTCAGCTGCTCTCTGTTTATTAATGGTTATTATATTTTCAACTGCATCAGTTCATAATTCACCTGTGTTCTATTGAACTAATTTTTACTCTAAATATATTTATTAAAGCTTTTTTTGTTTCCTTTAATTTTTACAAGTGTTCTCCATATTTCCCCCTTTACAACAATTATTGGCTCATTGCAAACGTTTTGTGCTTTAAACCTCTCCAGATTTGTTGATTCCCACACTTCCTTGTACTGATCTAAATTTTGTCTTTTAGTCTCTTACCTCAGTATCATTTTGTTCAAACCTCTCCACATTTCCTTATGTAAATCTTGTCTCTTACCTCAGTTGTTAACCAGAGTTGCTTAATTACACAAGAAAACTTTGCCTCCTATGATCAGAAACTAGTTTTGAATTAAACCAGATATTCCTTGAAATATTTCCATGAGTTTGTCTGTAGGTTTACCCATTAACAATTTAACTCAACTAATCCACCCCTAAGTCTTACAAAGTTTGCCATATTAATATAATCGTACCATTATATCAAAATCCAAGACCTTCCCTCCCTATCATATTGTTAACTAATTGGGTTTCATTACTAAATCGGTGTGGACAATTCCCTTGCCTTTTTTAAAGTATATTGTCTTAGAAACATGCCCCAAATATAATGGAATAATTTGCAGTTTTCCTACTTGAGCTATTATATTTAGTCCATATCAAAACTAATAGAGCAAGAATGATATTGTTTGTACTTCCTTAGTAAGTGTTCATGCAGTTAAATCATTGCTCCTGGCAGGTGTTCAGAACATTGATGCTAGATTCTTGGCTTCTTTCTTGGTCATGAAGAAGGATCTTGGCCCAAAATGCGGACTGTTTATTCCCATAATTAGATGCTGCCTGACTTGTTGAGTTCCTCCAGTATTTTGTGTGTGTTACTCTTGGCTCCTTTTTTGTTCTTCAATTCTAAACATTGAAGGATGGTGGGGTAGTGCAGGGGAGAATAGATTTTAAAATCTCAGTTGACAGGAAATGAGAAGGCTGAGTGATGCACTGACTAAATTGTTAGAAGTTGGAAACCCATTCCAACTCACACCTACTTTCCACAAGTTTGATGAGTCCAAGCAATGTGCTCTGGAGAGACAGGTTCATCATTATTGCATTTAATTGAATTTTCTTTCTGAGCATTTGGTAATAATTTGAAATCAGTGTTTGCAAGATCAGGAATCTCAGTGTTAAGATGGAGGAAAGACGCCAGGGGCATTGGAGGTTAAGTTTCCTTATGTGAATAAAAGTTCAGTGCTCACAACGGCCTATTCAAATCTCCCCGAAAAATGTGAGAGATATAGTTTGTGCACTTTGGGAATGCAAAGAAGCGACAATATAGGCAAACATGAGGAAATCTGCAGATGCTGGAAATTCGAGCAACACCTTATATACTGGCTGGGTAGCCTCCAACCTGATGGCATGAACATTGACTTCTCTAACTTCCGTTAATGCCCCTCCTCCCCTTCTTACCCCATCCCTCATATATTTAGTTATTTTTCCCCTCCCTTTTTTTCTTTGTCTCTCTGCCCATTACTCTGCCTGTTCTCCATCTCCCTCTGGTGCTCCCCTCCCCCTTTCTTTCTCCCTAGGCCTCCTGTCCCATAATCCTTTCCCTTCTCCAGCTTTGTATTCCTTTTGCCAATCACCTGTCTGGCTCTCAGCTTCACCCCACCCCCTCTGGTCTTCTCCTATCATTTTGCATTTCCCCCTCCCCCTCCTACTTTCAAATCTCTTACTATCTTTCCTTTCAGTTAGTCCTGACGAAGGGTCTTGGCCCGAAACGTCGACAGCGCTTCTCCCTATAGATGCTGCCTGGCCTGCAGCACTCCACCAGCATTTTGTGTGTGTTGGTTGAAGCAACAATATAGCTGCTTTTGATTGGACTAGAAGAGAACGACAAACAAAATGACTAATAAAATCACAATATTTTGAAGGGACAACAGATAGGAAGCAAAGAAGAGAACAACTGAACAGTAACATTTCAGAAGGCAATGTAATATAATGTGCAGTTTATCTCTCGAAATAATAATACTTCTTGTAGTTGAGATTGTCATGACTGTCTGTTTTAGACAACAAGTTCTCAGATAAAGCCTTGCTTTCTGTTTAGACATGGAGTTATACAAAAACAATGTTTTTGAAATACACAAACAAGGTGCTGGAGGGACTCAGAGGTCTGGTGGCATCTGTGGAGCGAAATGAACAGTTGACAGTTAGGGTCAAGGCTCTCATCTGCACCATTTTTGTAAGCCACTTTTGTGCTTCTTTTGTTTTTGACTCTGGTTCCTTTCTCATGCCAGCGCAGATCTGTGATAAACCAAGTGGCATTATTTCAACCAGCATCACCCATCCGTCGCAAGCCACTGAATTTTATCCATGTTAATCGGTTATGCAACTGTAAGGTGTGTTGCATGAAATTTGTGCAAACCTTTGCCATTTTCTCCTCAGTTTAGTCGTTGGGAACCATATATAAGAAATCGCTACTTCCTACTGTGTCACAGTAGGCAAGGGTCAGGGAGAGGTTTCTCAGTTTAAATATTTCTCATGGGCACTGTTCCTCAATGGGCAGATCTTGGACATTGATAGTCTGAACTGGAAAGAATGAAAAGAAATGAACATTACACTGAAGACCCTCCATTATGAAATTCTGAATAGATGCAGACTGATTAACAAGCAAGACGATTTTCCGACACGCGTGTACTGTAAGGTTCTTTGTTGGAACTCAGGATTGAGCTTTCAAGGACATACTGCTTCTTCTCGTCAATCAACATATATATTTACTCAAACCCTGTGCACTAACTGCCCAATAAATCCTAACCTGGAAACTATTTGGTCCCATTTTACACAAATGAGAGGTTTTGGAAGGGGCAATTACCTGCAGGAATGACTGAGACATAGATCATGCAAATTCAGAATAATTTCTCTTGCCTTCTTTTTACTTGCCTATAACACAGCATGAGTCACAAGAGCGCCCACAGAAATATGACTCTTCAGTTGTGTAAACATGCTATTGGAAAGAGAAGCATATGCAAGAATAGATTGAAGTACTTTTCTAGTAACTAAGGGTAAAGTGTGTACACCTTATTTTAGAACAGCTCCACTTCACAGATGTGTCCCTAAACAGACTGCATCTACAATCAGTCTTTGTTTAATGTGGTAAACCATTCTCTGAAAATCAGAGACATGCTGCCTTTTTGTTAGGAGAAAAATTAATGCTTAGTTTGTTATTCTCAAGGAATTGGTTCTGAAGAGATGCTGAAATGGAGACTTTTTTGTCTGTAATATGGACATGGTTACTCGTTTGCCCCAGAGACCTTGCTTAAGTCTTTAGTGTGTGTGTGTTCAAAGGTGGAGGGGCGGAATGGGCAGGATAACTTTATAATTATTTTGTACATTGATAAATGTCTCAGCAACACCCATAATGCTAGTAAAAATTACACAGTATACAGAGATTGAACCGCACCTCATTGTTCAGTTTGAATGAATTAGATTTCCATCAAGGTCTTGGAATGTCAGTATTGTAAACTTGCTGGTGATTATTTTGGTTTTGTTGCTATAGTACCATGGTACAAATTTATAATGTGAATCAAAAATCATTTAAATCATACTATTTCAGTTCAACTTTAAATACTAATTACCACACAGTAAAAACTGCTAAATTGTAGTTTAATGGAGAAAGATCAGTATATAATTAGATTGATTTTGAGAAAGAAAGACGTTCTAAGACTCAAAGAACTGGTAATGTGCTTTTTCAGAACAGTGATCTGTTTATATATAAATGCAACAGCTGACTCTCTGCCACAGCAACAGACCTTCATTAGTCACTGGCGTCAATAGAAATGGTGACTGGCTGGCTTTTGGAAAGGCAGTCAAGATGCTTTGTGAAAGAGCATTTGTATACACATTCATCTGCAAGAGCGAGCGATGGAAAAAGCAGGCATATCTATTCAACAATTAACATAACATGGAAAACAGAAACCGATCTGGCATGAAAGATGACACTCTGATTTCTCCAGCTGCAACGTGCATCAATATAAAAGTCAAGGTTGCAAACCTCAATTATATCACTGTGTCTGCAGAAAGCATCAATTAAATACACCCCACAGATAATTTAGAAGAAAAAAATGACCTATACTCCAAATGACCTCACTGCTAAGTTGGAATTGGGTAATATTGTCTTTCCGTGAAGTGGAGAAGAATTTATAAAATAGACGCTGGGAAAAGACAATATATCTGTAGTTGTTAGTAATAAATTTTAGAGATATTATTCAAATATTCATAACTGGAATTGTCATAGAAACCTACATGGTGATTGTTTATGGACATAAAGGGCTTAACGACATGTTTCTCTACTCTGGTGACTTTAATATTACTACCTTTTGTCTTCACCTGTAAACATGCTGTTATGCTGACTTCAAGTTTTCATTGTTAATGGCTAAAGGTAAAGTTATTCCCTGAAGCTTTACAAAAACAAATATTATGAACTTGAGAATACTTTTATCTCTATATCATGGATTTTGTGGTGAATTGGAAGGTATCTTTAGTGGAGAACCCCTTTTCTTCTATGGTGAGTGAACCCCATGTGCAGTAAACAAGGGGTTCAAATAAATCCAGCCCACAAAAAGGGGAATTAAAAACAATCAGCAGGTCTTGGCTTACATGAAACTTTCAGAGGCTTTCAAATACTTAAAATGATTAATGCTTCTTGGATGTTCAGAACTATTTATTATAATTTGATTCAATGAAAAGTTAAAAACAAGAAAGTATATATAAAGGGTAAAATATCAAAATAATTTGAAAAAAAAACAAAAGTAATTAAAATAAAATTCAAGCACTTTGACAGCCTTGAGGAGGCAATGAGGTGGCGCCCTCTACAGAGTACCTGAGATCTATGTGAACAGGATTATCTATTTGACTGATCAGGTTGAAAGCTAATAACCAAATCCATTTACTTAAAAGGAAATGCTAATTAGAGCAGAAGAATTTACAGATTAATCAAGAACAGAAAGAAAAATAAAGAGAAAGAACAATTGAATTAATAAAGGTGGGGATTAAAAAAAAACATTTGTTTGAAATTTCACATTTTAAGGATATTTCCAAAAATATTCACCTGATGAATTGAGGCTCCATGGTGGTAATGGGAAATTTATTGTACCTGAGTATTTGAATACATAATTTTATCAGAAGGTTTATTTTAAAAAATCAGTGATAGAACAGGCATTTATTTATATTTTAATGCATCAGAATTGTTAATACTATTTTTGGGGTTCTTCACAACTTGCTTGAATTGTATGCACAATGTTGTGGAGTGAGTTATACAAAAAATGTTACCTGAGTGAATACTTTGCCTACAGACTGGTCAGAGTTGTTAGTGGCAAACTTGAACTTTAAACCAAGATTACTTGCCCAGCTTCTTGTTGTAAACAAGAAGATCTTGTTGACAAATGTTTAATTAACAGAACACAGTGGGGTTGATTGGCCTACAATTGACTGGAAAATTGCAAATGTCACTCTACTCTTCAAGAAGGGAGAAAGACAGAAGAAAGGAAATTATAGGCTAGTTAGTCTGATCTCAGTGGTTGAGAAGATGTTGGAGTCAACTGTTAAAGATGTGGTTTCTGGGTACTTGGAGGCACATGATAAAATAGACCATAGTTAGCATGGTTTCCTCAAGGGAAAATCTTCCCAGGTAAATATGTTAACATTCTTTGAAGAAATAATAAGCAGGATAGATAAAGGCGAATTGTTGGATGTCCTGTACTTGGATTTTCAGAAGGCTTTTGACAAGGTGTTGCACACAAGACTGCTTAACAAAGTATGAGCCAATAGGATTACAGGAAAGAGTCTAGCATAGATAAAGCAGTGGCTGATTGGAAGGAGGCAAAGAGAAGAAATAAAGGGAGCCTTTTCTGATAGGTTGCCAGTGATTATTGGTGCTCCACAAGGGTATATATTTGGGACCACTTCTTTTTACATTATATGTCAATGACTTAGAGGACAGAATTGATGGCTTTGTTGCAAAGTTCGCAGGCGATACAAAGAGAGGTGGAAGGGCAGGTAGTTTTGAGGAAGTAGAGAGGCTACAGAAGGACTTAAACAGATTAAGAGAATGGACAAAGAAGTGGCAGATGTCAGGAAGTATATGATCATGTACTTCGGTAGAAGAAATGAAAGGGTAGATCATTTTCTAAATGGAGAGAAGTTTAAAAATCTGAGGCAAAAAGAGACTTGGTCGTCCTTGTACAGGATTCCCTGAAGACCAACTTGCAGGTTGAGTCTGTGCTGAGGAAGGCAAATGCAATGTTAGCATTCATTTTGAGAGGACTAGAATATAAAAGCAAGGATGTAACATTGAGTCTTAATAAAGCACTAGTGAGGCCTCACTTGGAGTATTGCAAGCAGTTTTGGGCCCCTTATCTTAGAAAGGATGTACTGACACTAGAGAGGGTTCAAAGGAGGTTCACAATATGATTCCAGGAATGATCAGCTTGTCATACAAAGTGCATTTGATGGCTCTGGGCCTGCATTAACTGGAATTTAGAAGATTGAAGGTGACTTAATTGAAGCCTATTGAATGGCCTTGTTAGAGTGGATATGGAGAAGATGTTTTCTATGGTGGGAAAGTCTGAGACCTAAGAAGAGAGGGGTGTCCTTTTAGGACAGAGATGAGGAGGAATTTCTTTAGCCATAGAGTGGTGAATCTATAGAATCTGTTGCCACAGGTGACAGCTGAGTACCTGGTGGGGAACAAGGGTGAGAGAGCTAATCCAAAATGGACATGACAAACCTCTCTGGACACCCACAGGCCACCACCACTGGCTATGTTATTTGCACCATTCTGACAGAGTTCAAAAAGGCTTGCAGACCAAAATGATATTGTCACTTAGCACATCAAACATGGTCACAGGTATCAATGATCAAGCAATAGCTGGGATGCCCTCACAGCATGAATTTTGGGTGTTGGGGACTTCTATCCCCAGACATTATTAGACCATCTGTGTGAATTACTTTGTCGCAGCAAAGGTATCTGAAAAACATCACATGCAGACAATGTCATCTAGTAGCAGAACAACATAAATGTTAGAAAACATTGGTGATTGTTAGGAATGACAGAAAGAAAAACTAGAATTTATTCCTCAGCCATTGGCTTCTGCGTCAGATGACTTGTTAGTCTGCAACTCATTAGTATGTTCTTTTTGTATATAAGAATTGTACCTGTAACTAGAAATCCTTTGTAGTTTATAAATCTTTTATAAATTAGAAATCCTCTATGAGTTGTAAATGTGTGCTAAGAACTATTTGTCTAAATTTAAATATGCATCATTAAAAATAAAATCATTTTAAAATAGCTTTAAGTTTCTCCTCCATGGCAGGAAGGGGGGACCTACCACTCAAATAGTGTTATTGGCAGCAAGAGCTTACTGCAGAGACTAGACAGGGAAGCAAGTTAGTCATTGAAGGGTAGGTTGATACAGTACAGCCTCCCTATACTGAGGGTACTCAAATCGGAGAGGGCATAAATTCTCCATATGTATTTGAAATCAGTGAATCCAATACTAAACCCCCGAAGGAAGGATGATGTTTGCTTTTGTTTTGTTGTGGGAATGATTTTGAAAAACATGTAATGCCTTTTACAAATATTTATAATGCTATTTTTACAAATATGTAACTGTGTAGATATTCAGAAATTCATAAGCAGCTCAAGACAGGTGCCGCTATGCCATCTCCAAATGAAAGACAGTCTATCCTGACGCATTTCAAATCATAGTCAGGGACTTCAATCAAGATTGTTTGATGAAGACCCTGCCCAATTACTATCAGCATATACCATGTAGCACCATAGGTCCCAACACTAAACCACTGTTATACTAAGATATGCAGTGCCCACTGTTCCATGTCCTGATCACATTTTGGTAAATTGGATCACTTGGCTGTCCTTCTCCTATTGGCATGCAGGCAAAGGTTAAAGAGCAAAGCTCCAGAGATGAGGAAAAATAGGTGTTCATGGGAGGCAGAAGAGTGGGCTGGGATTGCTTCAAGTCAGTGGAGTAGGCTGTATTCAAGGACTCATCTGTGAATGAATGGTTGTCATGTATTTTATTCAAAACAGTTGTAGGTGAGTGTGTCCCCACAAAATCATTCAGATTCTTTGCCAACCAGAAGCCCTGGATTAACCATGAGATATACAATCTGCTGATGGCCAGATCTGAGGCATTCAAGTCTGGTGACCAAGAAAGTTACAAGAGGCCCAGGTATGATCTCCAGGAAGCCATCTCTTGGGCAAGGTGACAACTTCAGAGAAACTTGAATCAATGAAGCATGCTCAACAGTTGTGGCAAGGTTTGAATATCATCACCTCTTATAAAGTTAAATCAAGCAACGTAGGTGACAACAGGAATTTGATTCCAAATGAGCTCAGTGCCTTCTATGCTCACTGACTGTCAAACCATGGAAGAACCATCACAAACTCCCATAGCCCCCGATGATCCTGTGATTTCAGTCTCTGAGGCGAACATGCAAGCAGCCTTCAGGAGGGTGAACTCACAAAAGACATCTGGTCCAGACGGGGTACCTGGCCACGCACTGAAGGCCTGTGTTGATAAACTGACTGGAGTGTTCACAATGATCACTTTACCCACCTGCTTCAAGCAGGCTTCCATTCTACCACTGCCCAGGAAGAATATGGTGACCTACCTCATTGGCTATCATCTAGTAGCACTTACATCCACAGTGATGAAATGTTTTGAGAAGTTGATGATGAAACTTATCAACTCCTGACTGAGATGTGATTTGGATCCAATCCAGTTTGTCTACCGGAGCAACAGGTCCTCACCAGATGTCATTTCATTGGCTCTTCACTCGACCCTGGGACATTTGGACAGCAAAGAGACATATATCTGGATGATTTTTATTGACTACAGCTCAGCATTCAATGGCATCATCCAAGATCTTGGCCTCAATATTACTTTGCGCAATTCAATCCTCAATTTCCTCACTTGCAGTCCCAAGTTGATTTGCATTGGCAACAACATCTACTCCATGAGCTCCATTCGCACAAGTGCACCACAAGGCTATATGCACAACGTTGCCCTACTCACTTTACACTTATAACTCTACGGCAAAACACAGCTCCAATGCCATATTCAAGTCTGTTGACTACACTACTGTTGTAGACTGAATCAAAGGTGGTGATAAATCAGCATATAGGAGGGAGATTGAAAATCTGAGTGGTCCCGTAACAACAACCTCTTTCTTACTCAATGTCTGCAAGGAGCTAATTATTGACTTTAGGAGAAGGAAACCAGAGGTCCATGAGACAGTCCTCATCCGAGGATCACATATGGAGAGGGTCAGCAACTTTAAATTCCTTATTGTTAGTACTTCAGAGCATCTGTCCTGGCCCAGCATGTAAGTGTAATTACAAAGTACAGAAGTGCCTCTACTTCCTTAGAATTTGTGAAGATTTGGCATGACATCTAAAACTTTGATGAACTATAGTGTGTAGTACAGAGTATATTGACTGGCTGCAGTACAGCTTGGTATGGAAACACCAATGCCCTTGAACAGAAAATCCTAGAAGAAGTGGTGGAAAAGGCCCAGTCTATCACGGGTGAAGGCATCCTCACCATTGAGCACATCTACATGAAATGCTGTCACAGGAGAGCAGCATCCATAGAAAGTGACCCCATGCATGAGTTTGCTTCTCACTGCTGTCACCAGGAAGTAGATACAGGAGCCTTCATCTCCTGTTTAAGATATTTATATCTTATAATTATAACTTGTTTCGCTATTTGCATGTTTTGTTGTCTTTTGCACACTGGTTGAACACCCAAGTTGATGAGGTTTTTCATTGATTCGGTTATGGTTATTTTTGTTTGGATTTATTGAGTATGTCCACGGGGAAATTAATTTCAGGATTGTATACAGTAACAATAAATTTACTTTGAACTTTGAACTCTTGTATGTCTGGAATAATCATCAGACATGCTGAGCAGGATAAGATTTGGCGGAGGGGAAAGGTTTCTCAGCAGGAAATCATGACCAGCTAATGATTTCTAGTTCTCAAGTGGAATTTCAGAATCAGCTTTATTGTATTAGCACTGAGTTATATGAAAACAAATTTTAGCAACATCTGCATATTTATAATGAGGTCCTCACTACGATATAACATCGAATGCAACCACAAACCAAATTCAAAACCGAACTGGATTACCTATGGCAGAGGCAATGAGCCATTATTCCTGGAACTCACAGAATCTAGAATAAAGATAATAATAACAGTTAAGAAATAGACCAATAATAATAATAATTTGCTTATGTTTATATGTATTTCCTATTGATAATTCAGAATGCTAATCAATGCCTACTTGCAAAGTTTAGATTTTTGAGTGATCTTGAGGAGTTGCAGTGAAGTCAGATCTTATAATTAAGTTATAATTATAAGATATAAATAAGCAATAAATATAAGCAATAAGAACAGGAGATCACCACCTAGCTGTACTGTTTGGAAATGGTACTCCGAGGATGGTCTGAAATAGCTCAGGGATTGCAACTTTGTGTCTCCTGCTGATGGGCCAGCTTATGCAGCAAGTAACATATGTCTGGGAAGGGGCACACTAAGATTTTAAATTCTATTTATTGACTACTACATTATAATCCTGTGTAGGCAGATGTAAAGAAAGGTATATGGATGGTTCTAATTCAGAGTAAGAGCCCAGCCAATTGATTATATCATTTATGTGTGAAAAAGATAAGAGATAACCAGAGGATTCACCATACACTATACAATCATTATTGCAAAGGAATAGCTCCCTCCCCTTTCTTGATCTTTCTGTCTCCATCTCTGGAGACGGCCTATCTACTGTTATCTACTATAAACCTACAGTCTCTCACAGTTACCTGGACTATTCCTCTTCCCACCCTGTCTCTTGCAAAAATGCTATCCCATTCTCACAATTCCTCTGTCTCCACCGCATCTGCTCTCAGGATGAGGCTTTTCATTCCAGGACGAAGGAGATGTCTTCCTTTTTTAAATAAAGGGGCTTCCCTTCTTCCACCATCAACTCTGTTCTCAAATGCATCTCTCCCATTTCCCGCACGTCTGCCCTCACCCCATCCACCCACCACCCCACTTGAGATAGGGTTCCCCTTGTCCCCACCAGCCTCCGGATCCAATGTATAATTCTCTGTAACTTCCACCACCTCCAATGGGATCCCACAACCAAGCATATCTTTCCCTCTCCCCCCCCTCTGCTTTCCACAGGGATCGCTCCCTACGCGACTCCCTTGTCCATTCATCCCCCCATCCCTTCCCACCGATCTCCTTCCTGGCACTTATCTTTGCAAGTGGAACAAGTGCTGCACCTGCCCTTACACCCTCCCTCACCACCATTCAGGGCCCTAGGCAGTCCTTCCAGGTGAGGCGACACTTCACCTGTGAGTCGGCTGGTGTGGTATACTGCATCCGGTGCTCCCGGTGTGGCCTTTTATATATTGGTGAGACCTGACACAGACTGGGAGACCGTTTCACTGTGAACACCTACACTCTGTCCACCAGCGAAAGCAGGATCTCCCAGTGGCCACACATTTTAATTCCACGTCCCATTCCCATTCTGATATGTCTATCCATGGCCTCCTCTACTGTCAAGATGAAGCCACACTCAAGTTGGAGGAACAACACCTTATATACTGGCTGGGTAGCCTCCAACCTGATGGCATGAACATTGACTTCTCTAACTTCCGTTAATGTCCCTCCCCTTTTTACCCCATCCCTGATATATTTGGGTTTTTTTCTCTCTCTCTGCCCATCACTCTGCCTGTTCTCCATCTCCCTCTGGTGCTCCCCTCCCCCTTTCTTTCTCCCTAGGCCTCCTGTCCCATGATCCTTTCCTTTCTCTATCTCTGTATCCCTTTTGCCAATCGCCTCTCTGTCTCTCAGCTTCACCCCACCCCCTCCGGTCTTCTCCTATCATTTCGCATTTCCCCCTCTTCCTCCTATTTTCATATCTCTTACTATCTTTCCTTTCAGTTAGTCCTGACGAAGGATCTCGGCCCGAAACGTCGACAGCGCTTCTTCCTATAGATGCTGCCTGGCTTGCTGCGTTCCATCAGCATTTTGTGTTTGTTGTCTGTACAAAACTTACCAAGAACAATCATGGTTGTGGGAGGACCATGACTGCCCACAACATACAACATAATGATCAAACCACTATGTGGTAAATAAAGTGACTATATCCAGAGGATGGATTTCTTCTTCTTGTTTATATGTAAAAAAAACACTCCTGAAGCATTGTCACATTAATGCATAACAAATGAAAAATTGCAAACATAATGCAATTGAGTACTTTCAGGTCATTATTGATAATACTGATGACACAGCATTCCAATTCCTTAAGTTTATTGATTGAACATGAACAATACCATAAATGACCTGCTGATGATATATAATAAATCCACAGCTTTTATGTGTGGTAAACCGATTTGTATGGTTTACTTTGCAGCAACTAAACATTGTTAGTCATTGTTGTAGAAGAATTTCAAATATTTAATTAAGTGTTTATTATTAAATGGCAGTTTAAATATGATTCCTTATTTAGCATATTCAGGCAAGATTGTTTTGAATCCTGTCCCACTGGAGTCAAAACTCCAAATTAAGAAATAGTCTCCAAAGCACAGCTTGATTTTGCTGGGAAGTGTGTCTAATATTGGCCTTTCCTTAATTACTGAAAGCAAAGAAAGCGCAAAAGCCATTTCTCAGGCACAGGGTGTTCAGATGCATTTCCAGCCACAACATCTGTACTTCTTGCCAGTAGCTTAATATAGCTTCTCCAGAGATATCCTTTTTTCACACATGTTGTAGTTCTGTTTCCCAGGGCACTCTGAAATATGCCTTGTAGTGTGTAAGATGATAATGGAGAAATAATAAAATAAATGTATTCATTGTCAGTCCATTGTACAACACAATAGTAAACTGTGTCTTTGAAGATGGTTCTGTCTGATGTAAATGTGATGACAGAAGGATTTGGTATTAAATATTCTGCCAAAGTACTTTATTTTAAATTCTTTGTGTAATGTGTTTGGGTCAATTATTTTGTCGAGAGGTTCTATGAGTTAGAAATTCTTTATGGGCTTTCATCTACTGAATAGGCACTATACCAGGAGTGAAGTCAAGTCTGCGAGGGGATGATAGACTTACAGACACAACACACGCTACGTCACTACTTTGAACAAGCAGTTCCTGCCCCTCTTAACTTATCACAAACCTCATGCAAGATCTTGTAGCAACAACCCAAGGAGATGAAGGTATAGATGAGACTATGGGGATGGAGCAGGATAGGCAATTGGAAAATGAGAAGATAAAGGGAGCTGGGCAGTGCAGCCAAGTGAGCAAGGAACTGAGTACTAAGAGTGATCAAGGAAGAAATTGAAATAATGCCAAAGTGAAATTTGACCGTGTAAAGGAGGAGTTCAGGAGTACCAGAAAAGATTGTAGGGAGATTGATGGAGTGCATGCAGATAGAGAGCAGTGCATGTGGAGGGAGAGTTTGGAAGGGCCATGGAAGTCATTTAGAAGAAAATGGAGATTGATCACAAGGGTGGGAGAATATAGTGACAAGACAGCCAATTATTAATGATGTGATGCATACATACCTGTCCTAGTTCACTCACTGTCTTTATTGACTGTCCTCCCTTCTCTCATTCTACCTGATATGCTCCCTCCTTCAGTCCCCTCTCCCTTTTTCTCCAGACCCCAACTTGCATCACTCAGTTTTAGCATTTCCTCAGTTGCCCTTCCTCCTGACTCCATCTTTGCTCATTCCATCTTTCTTAGTCCCTTTCTCTTTCCACTCTTGGGTCCCTAGCCTTTATCTCCCAGGTTGGCCTCCTCCTCATTTTCCACCTACCGCTTGCTTCCACTCTCCTGCATCCTTGGCTCAACAGTTCAATCAATTTGTCTGACAGCAATGCTGCACTTAATTTTCCAAACAAATTTCCTGCAGAATTAGATCTAACTTGCAGAATAAATGGGAGGTTGCTCAACCTAGTTTGCCATCACTCCAGAGTCAAGATCAACCCAATCTCAGTTACTTAGCTCCAGTATACATAATCCCTGTGTGGTCCAGTGGTGCAGCTAACAGACCCGTTGGCACATGGCTCTAGCAATTCAGGTTTGACCCCACACTTGTGAGCTTCCTATGGAGAATTTGCACATTCTCCCTGTAACCTGGTGGGTTTTCTCCTGTATTCCAAAGACATGCAAGTTGAAGCTTAATTGGTCACTAAAAATTGCCCTTCAAACGCATATGAGGAGGAGAATCTGGGAAAGTGACCGTTTATGAGTATGTGTGGAGAATAAAAATGGATTGGGGTAGCAGTGTAATAATAGCTAAGTATGGTTGGCATGGGTGGGCCAGAGGGCCTGCTTCCATGCTCTATCTATTTAGGGCTATGAGCACAGTCAAAAAATCAATTCCAAATGATCAACTTATTTACTCAAGAATACCAGAGGAGGGACCTTGCACTAATCATCCACAAAACTAAAGTCCTCATCAATATGTTCCTACTGCACAATGATGTTTTACTATGAAGGTCTACAATGAGACCTAGGAAAATAGTGACCATATATCTGGAGTTATTTATCAATGAAGGCATTGTGATGAAGTTCACAGTTACCTTGAGTATGATGGTACAGCTTTTAGCTATCTGGAGAAAGCACTGTTTGAAAATCGAGACCTCAAACCAGACACAAACTTCAAAATCAACTGGACGAAAGGAAACTGTGCCTCTTTATATTTTGAGACTTGGACTACATGCAGTGAACACTTCAGAGCTCTGAAAAGATCCTGCCCATCCTATTACTGCAACTTTCTTCAAACTGATTGATAGGAAAAGCCAGCTGTTGTTGTAATCCTCTCCATGGACAAAGTTCCAGGGCTCAGAGTTCTGATTTCACTGTTATCTCTAATAAGCAACCCATGTCATTGCAAGTCTCATACCAGACTCCCAAAACAGACAGTCTGTTCCAAGCCGAACCCAGGAGAAAGGTTCAAAGAAGATGTTTTTAAAGTATTTATGAGAAAATATAGCAGTCACACTCAGTCATAAAATCTCTCAAAATAAGAAAAAAACATTTGGATTGGGATTGCATTCCATTGTCAAGAGCCCTCAGAAGCAGAGTATAAATGGCAGAAGGAGTGTGTCACCCCTTAAATCACCCTCCTGCCCTACTTTAAGTCCTGTCTGTCAAAACCACATTGGTTCATCAGCCACACAGAAACAGAGAAATGGAGTAGAAGCAAGCTACTTTTGAATTATAAAGGATTGCCAAAGAACATTGAGGATCTGAGGAGAAAAGGATCTTTCAGGAACAATAGTCATGTAGTTAGAACCTTAACCTTACTAATTGCAGCAGCAAATCTTAACCATCCTGTTATGGCCTGTGTAGAGCTGGAAACAAAAACATGCATCTATGATCACTGATGCCTTGTTTGACAATTAGTATTCTTGCATGTACCCTGCAACTTCTAGGTACTTATTTGTGACTGGGTCACAATTAAAGAGGTGGAAGTACTGGCGCTTTCAAGAAATTTAAAAGTGGATAAATCTCTGGGTCCTGTCAGGATATTCCCCAGGATCTTGAGGGAAGTTTGTGAAGAAATAGCAGGAGCTCTGACGGAGATCTTTAAGATGTCATTAGAAACGGGGATTGTGCCAGAGGATTGACGTATTGCTCATATGGTTCCATTGTTTAAAAAGGGTTCTAGAAGTAAGCCTAGCAATTATAGACCTGTCAGTTTGACATCAGTGGTGGGTAAATTAATGGAAAGTATTCTTAGAGATAGTACTAATAATTATCTAGATAGACAGGATCTGATTAGGAGTAGCCAGCATGGATTTGTGCGTGGAAGGTCATGTTTGACAAACCTTATTGAATTTTTTGAAGAAGTTACCAAGAATGTTGATGAGGGTAAGGCAGTGGATGTAGTCTATATGGACTTCAGCAAAGCTTTTGACAAAGTTCCACATGGAAGGTTAGTTAAGAAGGTTCAGTCATTAGGTATTAATGCTGGAGTAATAAAATGGATTCAACAGTGGCTAGATGGGAGATGCCAGAGAGTAGTGGTGGATAATTGTTTATCCGGATGGAGGCCGGTGAATAGCGGGGTGCCTCAGGGATCTGTTTTGGGCCCAATGTTGTTTGTAATATACATAAATGATCTGCATGATGGGGTGGTAAATTGGATTAGTAAGTATGCCGATGATACTAAGGTAGGAGGTGTTGTGGATAATGAGGTGGGTTTTCAAAGCTTGCGGGGAGATTTATGCCGGTTAGAAGAATGGTAGATGGAGTCTAATGCTGAGAAGTGTGAGGTTCTACATTTTGGCAGGAATAATCCAAATAGAACATACAGGGTAAATGGTAGGGCATTGAGGAATGCAGAGGAACAGAGAGATCTAGGAATAACAGTGCATAGTTCCCTGAAGGTGGAGTCTCATGTAGATAGGGTGGTGAAGAAGGCTTTTGGAATGCTGGCCTTTATGAATCAAAGCATTGAGTACAGAAGTTGGGATGTAATGTTAAAATTGTACAAGGCATTGGTAAGGCCAAATTTGGAATATTGTGTGCAGTTCTGGTCTCTGAATTATAGGAAAGATATCAATAAATTAGAGAGAGTGCAGAGACAATTTACTAGGATGTTACCTGGGTTTCAGCACTTAAGTTACAGAGAAAGGTTGAACAAGTTAGGTCTCTATTCATTGGAGCGTAGAAGGTTGAGGGGGGATTTGATCGAGGTATTTAAAATTTTGAGAGGGATAGATAGAGTTGACATGAATAGGCTGTTTCCATTGAGAGTAGGGAAGATTCAAACGAGAAGACATGATTTGAGAGTTAGGGGGCAGAAGTTTAAGGGAAACACGAGGGGGTATTTCTTTACTCAGAGAGTGATAGCTGTGTGGAATGAGCTTCCTGTAGAAGTAGTAGAGGCCAGTTCAGTTGTGTCATTTAAGGTAAAATTGGATAGGTATATGGACAGGAAAGGAGTGGAGGGTTATGGGCTGAGTGCAGGTAGGTGGGACTAGGTGAGATTAAGAGTTTGGCACGGACTAGGAGGGCCGAGATGGCCTGTTTCCGTGTTGTGATTGTAATATGGTTATATGTTATATGGTTATATGGAAATGTAATATTTACTCACAAAGTAGATGGTGTATCTAATTCTTCTGTGTATTGTAAAAACACTAGAATATATAAAAAATTTCCAGGCCAACCTCTTTGTTACGCTCTTGTCCTGTCGCCCCAGTTAATTTTTTTTATATCTCTTCTGAAAGGAAGTACCATTTTATCTATGAGTTTGCCATCTAGTGATAATCACTCAAAATCAAGCAATGGTGGCTTCATCACAAAGAGAAAACTCTATTTCATTATCTTTTCAGATTGTAATATATATGTTTTCTTATTTTAGCTGATGGGTCTCTCACTATGAATACCTAAAACCGTGGATGTAGTGTGGGTAGATTTTACCAAACTATTAAAGAAAAACACCCACACAGTAAGCCAGCAATAGAAGAAAACAAGGCAAATTAATTTTGTTCCGTTCAAATATTACATTTACGTTTAGTGAGACATTGAAATTCCTCCTAAAAATATTCTAATGACCTCTGTTTTCTTTGGGAATAGTTGGTAACTACTTTATTATTAACCTGAAAATCCATACAAAATTAGAAATAGGTATTTGATTGTTATAATTTTCTATGTAAATTATTGATTGAGATGTTACTGTTTTCAAACTTTATAGCCATTATACAGCAAGTTACGTTTCCCCAAAATGTGAAGATAAATTAAACTTAATTCATGACTTTATTTAATCAATGTAAGTAAAAGTAATTAAAATTGAAAGACCTTTCCCATTTGTAAGATGAAGTGGCTTTTTATGCAGTTTTGTGGAATAACTTTAAATAGAAAACAGAAGGTTAAATCATTTATAGTTGGCTTTCTCTGTGCCATTTACTTAAGAAAATATTCTAGCCTTTGTTAGTCTAATGGAATGCTGAATAAATACTTAAGCTATAGTTACTGATGTGAAGATTAAAATGTGTTTATATGAAATGAAGATGGCTATAGTTTGCAATCATCAGTTAAATAAAATAGTAACTGATCAGATATTTCTGTCACAAGCAAGAGAGAATCTGCAACACACACAAAATGCTGAAGGAACTCAGCAGGCCAGGCAGCATCTAAGGAAAAGAGTAAACAGTCAATGTTTCAGACTGAGACCCTTCATCAGGACTGGAAAAAAAGAGATGAGAAGTTAGAGTAAGAAAGTGGGAGGAGGGGAGGAAGAAGTACAAGGTAGTTGGTGATAGGTGAAACTGGGAGATGGGAGTGATGAAGTGAAGAGTCAATTGGTGAAAGGCATAAAGGGCTGGAGAAGGGGGAATCTGATAGGAGAGGTCAGAAGACCATGGAAGTAACGGAAGGGGGAGGATCACCAGAGGGAGGTGATGGGCAGGTAAGGAGATAAGGTGAGAGAGGGAAATGGGAATGGTGAATTGTGAGGGGGTGCAGTTACTGGCAGTTCAAGAAATCGATATTCATGCCATCACGTTGGAGGCTATCCAGATGGAATATAAGGTTTTGCTCCTCCAACCTGAGAGTGGCTTCATCATGCCAACAGAGGAGACCATGGACTGACATGTTGGAATGTCAGTGGGAAGTAGAATTGAAATGGGTGGTCACCGGGAGATTCCACTTTTTCTGGCAGATGGAGAGTAGATGGTCAGCAAAGCAGTCTTCCAATCTATGTCGGGTCTCACAGATACACAGAAGGCCACATCAGGAGGACCAGATACAGTAGTTGACCCCAACAGGCTCACAAGTGAAATGTTGCCTCACCTGGAAGGACAGTTTAGGGTCCTGAAAGTTAGTGAAGAAGGAGGTATAGGGGCAGGTATGTCACTTGCAAGGACATGAGCCAGGAAGTAGATCAGTGGGGAAGGATGAGTGAACAAGGGAGTCGTGTAGAGAGCAATGCCTGTGGAAAGAAGAAAAGGGGGAGGGAAAGATGTGCTTAGTGGTGGGATCCCATTGGAAATGGCAGAAGTTCTGGGTAATTAAGTGCTGGACGCAAATGCTGATGGAGTAGTAGGTGAGGACAAGAGAAACCCTACCCCTGATGGGGTAGCAGGTGGATGGAATGAGGGCAGACATGGATGAAATGGAAGAGATGCAGATGAAGGCAGTATTGATCATGGAGGAAGGAAAGCCCCTTCCTTTGAAGAAGGGGGACATCTTATTAGTTCTGGAATGAAAAGCCTCATCCTGAGAGCAGATGTGGTGGAGATGGAGGAACTGAGAGAAGGGGATGGCATTTTTACAAATGATAGGGTGGGAAAAGGTATAGGTCAGGTAGCTGTGAGAATCAGTGAGTTTATAAAAGATATCAGTGGATAAACTGTCTCCAGAGATCGGGACAGAGAGATTGAGAAAGGGAAGGGAGGTGTCAGAAAGGGACTAGGTAAATTTGAGAGCAGAGTGGAAGTTGGAGGCAACGTTGATGAAGCTGACAAGCTCCAGATGGGCGCAGGAAGCAACATTAATGTAGTCATTGATGTAGTGTAGGAAAAGTCGGGGAGTGATACTGTTGAAGGCTTGAACATATACTGTTCCATGTAGCCGATGAAACTGGGATCCATGTGAGTATTGATGGATACACCTTTGTCTGAAGAAAGTGCGGGGAGTCAAAGGAGAAATTATTGAGAGTGAACACCAGGTCTGACAGATGGAGGAGAGTGGAGGTGGAGGGGAACTGGTAAGGTCTGGTTACCAGAAAGAAGCAGGGAGCTTTGAGGCCTTCCTGAAGGGAAATGGAGTTATATAGGGACAGGACATCCATAGTGAAAATGAGACCACCAGGGCCAGAGAATGTGGGTGCCACTCTCTCAGAAGACCTGTCCTGGACCCATCATATAAATATAATTGCTAAGAAAGTACAACAGCACCTCTACTTCCTAGGGAGTCTGTGGAGATTCGGCATGTCATCAAAACCTAGGCAAAGCTCTATAGAAGAGTAGTGGAAAGTGTGATGATTGGCAGCATTACTGCCTGGTATGGGAATACTAATGCCTTTTCCACCAAAAGGTAATGGATTCGGTGGATTCGGCCCAGTATATCATGGGTAAAACCCTAGAAAAGGAGCATCCATCATCAAAGATCCTCACCACCCAGGCCATGCTCTTTTCTCACTGCTGCCATCAGGTAGAAAGTACAAGAGCCTCATGACTCACACTACCAGGTTCAAGAACAGTTTGTTGTTGTTGTCGTATTGCCGAGTGCAACTCTTAGTGACCTTATGATATGGAAGTAGATGTTGCCAGGTTGGGATCTGGCTGGGTTTGAACTGAGGACCATCTGCCTCGAAGTCCAGTGCTGATACCACTACACCACCAGCCGGCCCCAAGAACATTTAATAATACGCCCAAACCATCAGACTCTTGTACAAAAGGGGATAACTACGCTCATTTAAGGACTCTTTTATCTTGTTATTTATTGCTATTTATTTATTATCTGTGTTTGCACATTTTGTTTACAGTTTACAGCTCCTGATGTTTGTTGTTTACAGATTCTGTCTACAGTTACTGTTCTATAGACTTGCTGAGTATGCCAGCAGAAAAGGAGTCTCAGGTTTGTATGTACTCTGATAATAAATTTTACTTTGTATTTTGTTCTTTAAAAAGATCAAGGGCATTTGAAGTGTCACAGATGTAGGTAAGAAGGGACTGAATTGGGGGATAAAGTAGAGTTGCGGTATGCAAATATAAAAAGAAGAATCTAGTGCTTTCCCAGTATATATGAGGGATAAACTCTCCTAGGGTTGCCAGCCAGCTACAGATTTTGATGACAAACTCTGCCACCTTCATCAGGGATGATGCTTGGGTATATCCACTCTGCTGGTATTTATACCTCTGTCATCCATCCCTCCTGATTGGTTAGTCCTCATCCAATCAGGTTTGCACTGTGACACATTGTTTATGATTAAATTCCAGTTCTTACTTGGAGTGAGACTTTCATCTTTGTTAAAATACTTTTCTTCTTGTTGCAATACAATGGCATCCTTCACCAGGCCATTGAAGAAGCCATTGGCATGGCACAGTAGTTTTGTGCTGTCAAAGTCAATCCTATGGCCATTGTTCAAGGGGTAAGTAAGAGGAGGTGTCTGATAGTTGTCACTGGGCCTCAGCAAGGTAGAAGGCAGCCTGCCAGACTACTACAGAACTCCGCTTATCTGTGGGTTTGCCGCTCAGTGCAGAGAGAGTGGAGAGCGATATGTCTGGAAGGAGTGAGGTTTGAATTAGATGAAGGAGTGGTGAAGTTGAGACAGCTGATGTCTTGTCGGCAGTTTGCAATGAAAATATCCAGAGCAGAGATTACTTCACCCTTGTTGAGAGTTGGAAGGTGTACCAAGTTCAAGCTGGAGTCACAAGTTACAAAAATCCCCTCATGAAACCCATCAGTGTTTTAAACCAACCAAATAAGATCTTTTTCTGTTCATTGAAGTTTTAATATTAGTGGCAACCAAACATGATCTTATTCCTATTATATACAGAAGATATGATCATGTTGACAGGATAAATATGCAAGCAAACTTTCAGAATACACGTTCAATTTCTGAACTAAAAGTGCACTACTTAATAATGAGGAGGAATTTCAAAGTGTTGAATCTAAAGGAAATAGAAACATAGAAACACAGAAAACCTACAGCACAATACAGGCCCTTTGGTCCACAAAGCTGTGCCAAACATGACATTACCAAGGGTTACCCTCTATTTTTCTAAAGCCATGTACTTATCCAGGAATCTCTTAAAAGATGATATTGTATCTGCCTCCACCATCATTGCCGGCAGCTCATTCCACACATTCACCACTCTCAGCGTAAAAAAAACTTACCCCTGACATCTCCTCTGTACCTACTTCCAAGCACATTAAAACTGTACCCTCTTGTGCTAGCCATTTCAGCCCTGGGAAAAAGCCTCTGACTATCCACATGATCAATGCCTCTGAGCATCTTATACACCTCTATCAGGTCACCTCTCATCCTCCGTCACTCCATGGAGAAAAGGCCGAGTTCACTCAACCTGTTTTCATAAGGCATGCTCCCCAATCCAGGCAACATCCCTGTAAATCTCCTCTGCACCCTTTCTATGGTTTCCACATCCTTCCTGTAGTGAGGCGAACAAAACTAGGCACAGCACTCCAAGTGGGGTCTGATAAGGGTCCTATACAGCTGCAACATTACTTTTTGGCTCCTAAACTCAATCCCACGGTTGATGAAGGCCAATGCACCGTACGCCTTCTTAACCACAGAGTCAACCTGCGCAGCCGCTTTGAGTGCCCTATGGACTCAGACCGCAAGATCCCTCTGATCCTCCCCACTGCCAAGAGTCTTATCATTAATACTATATTCTGTCATCGTATTTGACCTACCAAAATGAACCACCTCACACCTGACTGGGTTGAACTCCATCTGCCACTCCATCTGCCCAGTTTCAATGTCCCACTGTAACCTCTGACAGCCCTCCACACTATCCACAACACCCCCAACCTTTGTGTCATCAGCAAATTTACAAACCCATCCCACCACTTCCTCATCCAGGTCATTTATAAAAATCACAAAGAGTAAGGGTCCCAGAACAGATCCCTGAGGCACACCACTGGTCACTGACCTCCATGCAGAATATGACCTTGCACGTGGTACCTTATCAAATGCCTTGCTGAAATCCATATACACTACATCTGCTGCTCTACCTTCATCAATGTGTTTAATCACATCGTCAAAGATTCAATCAGGCTTGTAAGGCATGACCTGCCTTTGACAAAGCCATGCTGACTATTCCAAATCATATTATGCCTCTCCAAATGTTCATAAATCCCGCCTCTCAGGATCTTTTTGATCAACTTAATAAACCACTGAAGTAAGACTCACTGGTCTATAATTTCCTGGGCTATGTCTACATTCTCTATAGGAGAATGTTAAAAATAGCGAGGTCTACACACACATCAAATGAAGAAGTTCTCAGAAGAGCCCAAGCAGTTGGATCACTCATACCTACAATAAGAGAAAGACAACCCAGATTCCTAGGACACATCATGCGGAAAGATGAACTAGAAAAACTCACACTCTCTGGAAAGATCGAGCGGATCAAACCTAGAGGAAGACTTTGACTTATGTACATCAAAAGCCTAGCCAGTTGGCTACACATTGAGGAAATGGAGGTCATCCAAAGAACTAGGGTTGAACTGTACGGAAAACCATGGTCACCAACGTCCACATCGGATATGGAACCTAGACACACAGACACCTCTACTCCCTTTCTTGAATAAGAGAAAACATTCCCAACACTCCAATCCTCTGGAACCTCTCCCATCCCGATTGATGATTCAAAGATCATTACCAGAGGCTCAGCAATCTCCTCCCTCACCTCCCACAGTAGCCTGGGATAAATCTTGTCCAGTCCCCGTGACTTATCCAACTTGATGCTTTCCAAAAGCTCCAGCACATCCTCTATCTATGCAGAACTCCACACAAATATCCCCTGAATATTTACCACATCTCTGCCGTACATTTCCCTGAGAAAATCTGTTCCCGATTTATGCTTCCAAGTTCCTGCCTGATAGCCTCATATTTCCCCTTACTCCAATTAAACACTTTCCTAACTTGTTTGTTCCTATCCCTCTCTAATGCTATGGTAAAGGAGATAGAAATGTGATCACTATCTCCAAAATACTCTCCCACTGAGAGATCTGACACCTGACCCAGTTCATTTCTCAATACCAGATCAAGTGTAGCCTCTCTTTTATAGGCTTATCTACATATTTTGTCAAGAAACCTTCCTGAACACACCTAACAAACTCCACCCCATCTAAACCTTATGGTCTAGGGAAATGTCAATCAATATTTTGGAAATTAAAATCTCCCACCATGACAACTCTGTTATTATTACACCTTTCCAGAATCTGTCTCCCTATCTGTTCCTCGATGTCCCTGTTACCATTGGGTGGTCTATAAAAAACACCCAGTAGAGTTATTGACCCCTTCCTATTCCTAACTTCCACCCACATGGACTCCATAGACAATCCCTCCATGACTTCCTCCTTTTCTTCAGCTGTGACAGTGTCTCTGATCAGCAGGGTCATGCTCCCACCTCTTTCCCTCCCTCATGCCACCCCCTCCCTCCCTGTCCCTAAAGCCTGACACTCTAAGTAACCATTCCTTCCCCTGAGCCATCCAAGTCTCTGTAATGGCCACAACGTTATAGCTCAAAGTACCCATCCACACTCTAAGCTCATCTGCTTTGCTCATGATACTCCTTGTATTAAAACAGACACATCTTAAACCATCGGTCTGAGTGTGCCCCTTCTCTATCCTCCCTGTCGCACTGTCTACAAGCTTCCTCTGTTTGTGAGCCAACTGCTCCTTCCTCCATTTCTTCGGTTCGGTTCCCAGCCTCCAGCAATTCTAGTTTAATCTCTCCCCAATAGCAGCAGCAAACTCCCCGACAGGATATTGGTCCCCCGGGATTCAAGTGCAACCCGTCCTTTTTGTACAGGTCACTCCTGCCCCAAAATACATCCGGATGATCCAAAAATCTGAATCCCTGCCCCCTGCTCCAATCCCTCAGCCACGCATTTATCCTCCACCTCATCCTATTCCTATTCTCATTGTCACGTGGCACAGGCAGTAACCCTGACATTACTACCTTTGAGGTCCTGCTTCTCAGCTTCCTCCTAACTCCCTGTAGTCTCTTTTCAGGACCTCCTCCCTTTTCCTACCTATGTCGTTGGTACCAGCATGTACCACGACCTCTTGCTGTTCACCTTCCCACTTCAGGATATTGTGGATGCGATCAGAAACATTCCGGACCCTGGCACCTGGGAGGCAAACTACCATCTGTGTTTCTTTCCCGCATCCACAGAATCGCCTGTCTGACCTCTTAACTATAGGTGCCCATATTACTGCCGCCATCCTCTCTTTTTCCCTACCCTTCTGAGCTACAGGGCCAGATGCCAGACTCTGTGCAAGAGGTATGGCTGTTGTTGCTTCCCCCAGGTAGGCCGTCCACCCCAACATTACTTAAACAGGAGTATTTATTGTTAAGGGGGACAGCCACAGGGGTACTCTTTAGTATCTGACTCTTGCCCTTCCCTCTCCTGACTGTTACCCACTTATCTGTCTCCTGAGGCCCCGATGTGACTACTTGCCTGTGGCTCCTGTCTATCACCTCCTCACTTTCCCTGAGCAGACTAAGGTCATTGAGCTGCATCTCCAGTTCCCTAACACGGTCAATGCACCTGCAGCGCAATGCACCTGGCACAGATGGCTGTCTGACAGGCTAGGAGTCTCCAAGACTTCCCACATCTGACACCGAGCACAGAACACCAGTCTCACACACTGGCAACCCACCTCACCTCGACCTGTTATCGCCTTAACTCGTTAAACCAAAGCCCTCCTACTCTGTCTCCCTCTACTCTGTCTCCTTCTACTCTGTCTCCCTCTACTCTGTCTCCCTCTACTCTGTCTCCCTCTACTCTGTCTCCCGCTCCTCTGTCTCCCTCTACTCTGTCTCCCGCTCCTCTGTCTCCCTCTACTCTGTCTCCCACTCCTCTGTCTCCCAGTCCTCTGTCTCCCACTCCTCTGTCTCCCTCGACTCTGTCTCCCGCTCCTCTGTCTCCCTCTACTCTGTCTCCCGTAACTCTGTCTCCCGCTCCTCTGTCTCCCTCTACTCTGTCTCCCGTAACTCTGTCTCCCGCTCCTCTGTCTCCCTCTACTCTGTCTCCCGCTCCTCTGTCTCCCTCTACTCTGTCTCCCGCTCCTCTGTTGCCCGCTCTACAAAGCTGCCTCGTTTTAAACTCTTCTCGCTGTTCTAACTGGCTGACACCCATATGCTTGCAGTCATGCCTCGAACATTGAATGTTTCAATGTTCTGTTTATTCACTATTGGGAAACAATATGCATCAGATATTCAGGAATACTTAGCTTAATCAGCACCATTGGTAATGCAGATGCAAAATAATTATTCCGTGTATGCATCCTTCATAATTATCTGCATGAATATCAAAGGTCTAATTCAGCCACAAGGCTGCTGCAACTGTTGGAGGACCTTGCATCCTACTTGTCTTACGGCACTAATACGTCCCAGCCAGTGAACTGCTGTCCATTTCCTTACCAGCTAAGTTGTTACTTCTAGATATTCTCACTCTGTCTCTCACTATCGGTAGGAACATTCAAATTTATTTATATGAAATGATGGCTGCCATAGTTTTGTGACTGTCACTCAACCCACCATATCCACACCAACCCTTTTGTCCTACCGCACTAACAACCTTAGCCTCCTGTGTACTCTATACCTCACTTTTCCATTGCCTGAATATACACCTCTTGAATGCAGTGATTGTATCTGATTCTCCAACCCCATCTAGCAGTATATTCCAGATATCAACCACTGTCTGTGTTTACCAAAGAAACTTGCCTCTCAGGTTTTCTTTAAAACTCTTTTCTCTTCCTTAAAACCCATGCCCTCCCATTCACTTATGGCCTTGTATAATTTTATATCAGGATATCAGTTTAACTTACTCCAGGTAAAATGAGCCCAGCCTACCCGATATCTCCCCATAAATGAAATCCTCCAATCCAGGCAGCACTCTGGCAAATTTTCTCTGCACTGTCTCTAGCACAGCTGCTGTATGTCCTTCTACAACGCGGTAACTAAAACTGCTGACAATACTCCAGTAATTTTGTGGTGAAATGCTTTGCTGACATTTTACTGTGTTTTTGATTACAGTGACTATAGCTGTTGCTTCCCCCTCCCTTATCCCACCTCCTTTCTCTTCTAGTAACAGCTAAATAGTAGTATGTGACAGTTCTACTGAGAAGAAATGTTAACGGAGTTCACAATTTGCCCCTGATTTTTCACTCTGTCTATCTAACGGGGAAAACGCAAATGAAGAGTAAAGAAAGCTAGGACTGATTTATATTCTTGTTCCTGATGGAAGCTCACTGATTAAGATATTAATATAACGCTAATGAAATAGGAAATGGACTTACCAGAAAGCAGTAGGTGCTGGTGAATAGCATTGGTACCTTTCACATGTCAGATAATAATTTGGAGATGGATGTTTAGTGTGTTTAATCTCACAGCTAACACAATTATAAGTATATTTGCTCAGAATGCAGTTCATAAAAAGAAGGAAGGAAGCAGATTTTACAACCGTAATTACAAGTTCTGATAAACACAAGAACAGAAGGTACAAGAAAATAAGAACCAGAGTCCAGCATTAGACCTCTCTAGTCTGCCCCACCATTCAATATGGTCCACAGCTGTTCCATGCTGGTTGATAAGATCAGAGTAATTTCTCCAGGAAATGAAATGATTAGAAGATAGCCAAATGCATAAAGGATAAAATCAGTTTCAATCCACTGAAAAAGTATTGTTATCAGAGTTGACTGATGGGGAAACTGTTGCAATTCTGACTTGAAACATCACTTTCAATATAGACTGTCTCAAGACATCTTTGCATCTGCGGTGCTTCTTTAACTGAAAGGATTGAAGTCTCATCCAGCAACCACCCTTCAAAATATAATTTGGCTGAGTTGGCTTCTAAAGCCCGTGTATGATTGGCAGATCTATTAAAAGGTACAGTCACCTACAGGCATCACGTCCTTCATAATTCATGTGCAGTTTTGTGATTAGTGGATTATCAGAGCCTTTCAAAATCTGTAGATGGCTTTGTCAATTATGAATCTGGCTAAAAATTTTGCCAACTGTACAATGTTTGCCTCCTTATTCATGACGGGAGAGAGAGCGAAAGAGACAGAGTGGGGATCAGATGTAGCAGCAGTCATATTGACAAACAGACCAGTCAATAGGTGACTGCTGGGTGCACCCTGACTCTGGAAGACCAGTGGCTGGAAGTCTCAAACAGACCACTGGATCTGTGGGCAAAGAGTTCCTTTTCTGGTGGGTCAGGACACAACACTTTGCCTTGTGTGGGGTGGAATTATCCAATGATTAATGATTTTCATCCCTTTATCAGGAAACAATGATTGATGTTAATATGGGTTATAAAAATGCAAATCAAGCATAAGGGATTATTTCTAGATTAGTGATACACGGCGGTTTTGCAGAGGGTTAGATTGACTGTGTGAGCACAAACATAAAACACAGAAGTCTGTGATGAGAGTCCTTGATGAGGATGGCTTGGACTCAAATGCCAGAGTGTCTGAGACTAGGATTGAGACTCGGTTTCAAACTGAATCGAGAATCGGAGGACCAAAGAAACACTAGTCAAAATCCTGAGTAGGATTACAATTGAGCCGCAGACCTCAATTCTAGTGCTCCTTAAATGCTTAATCCCGTGTATGATTGGCACCAAAACATGATTGCCAATTAGTGGGACTGTTCTGAATCTTTAAAGGGGCTGTGGGAGTTAAAGCATCTGAACCTCGGAAGCTGGCACAGATGGGTGCATGTTATAACAAAGGCTTGAAAGTCCTGAAATTGTGTTTACTTGTTTTTTTTAAAAAGATTGTGAAGAATTAAAATAATTTTAATTTTTAATATTTTATTAGCTTTAGATAACACTGATTAATTTTAAATAGTTTATAATATTTCAATGTTCATGAATGTTTGCGGTATTCATTAATTTCATAATGGTGTTATGATGGACATGTCTCCTACTATGTGTCCAGCAACTCCATACTTTGACTACCTGAGCCTAAGTTCTGGAACTTCACTCCATTGTGGTAGTACTTCAACCAGAACCACTGAACAGCTTCACCTTCATGAGTGTAGGCTGGTGTTTCTAGCTCCACTTGATCCACTTATTATAAGGGTTCCCATCCTGGGGTCCACAGACCACTCAGTTAATGGTCGAGATCCATGGCATAGAATGGCTGGGAGCCTCTGTCTTATTAGAATATGGCTTCAGGGACTTGCCTGCTGTGTGAAAGCTGGCCCTTATCTTTCATGAAAGTGAAAAACTAATGACGAAGACCTTGAGAACTCTTTCTCTTCCATAAGGCACTGCAGATAAATGCAACTGTGGGAACAGGGAATGTTTTAAACTTGCTACTCATTTGTGGGTTGCAGGGTGGGGCGGGGGGGGGGGGGGTGGTTGCTGGTTAGAATGTGACCTCTGCTGAATACGGCTTATGAGCTGAATATTATTCACCGCCATTCTTGGTGGATGGGACTGAGAAGTAGTGAAGTAATGTAAACATTTCTAAAGCCTTGATTGCATACATGGGACACCACTTTACATTACAATGAACAGTTTTTTGTTCTGATTGTGTTCTCTCTTGTATAACTCTGTATGTTGTTCTTGTGAATGTTGTGTATCTGATGCTATGTACCTGTGATACCACTATAAGCAAACTTTTCATTGCAACTGTACATTTACGTACTGTACTTGACTTTGACTTCGACCATATACAACATCAAAAGGAAAATAAGTTACCAGAATCAGGTTGAGACTTACTAGAATCGGATTGAGGCTTACAAGAATGAAAAACAGAAATGCGGTGTTATTGACATGAGGAAAACGTAAATAGGCTCCATCATTTTACTCATGAAAGGAGGAAGATGAAGGTTTACTTAATTATAAAAAAAGATTTAACTGAATATGCACTATATAACTACCTAGAACTTAGCAAACTAAAGCCAAGCAAGAAATCATAGAGGGAATTTGGAAGGAACTTCTAGATCCAGAGATTAGTGAGAATATGGATCTTGCTACCACAAGATGCAATTGAACTGAAAAGATAAAGTGTAGGCTGGAGACATATGTGGCAGAGAGGGTATAAAACTTCTATAGAGCCGTGAGCAGGATTAGGAGGGCACCTTAATGGAGCAACTTATGGACAAGATAGGCTAAGCATATTCCTGTATTGTTACTAGTATTCATATGATTCCCACTCATTAGTGAGCAAATACTTTTTTTGCCCTTGATTATCAACCTTTCAGTAAACAGATGCCACTAGGCTAACTAAGATCCTTTCTAGAGAATACTTGACAAGCCAGAAGCATCTGCAGAGTTCTTCCAATTGGCTACCATGGTGGAGGCATGACCAAGCTGGTGTGCTAGTGTGGTATTTTTTGCAAGAATCTTTCCCAGATTCTAACCTAGATGCTTCCATACCCCAATTGAACTCTGCCCTATGTGAAGGCAGAATTACTAGCTTCTTGTAAGTAACAAAATGATAAGATATTTCTCCTCTCTTTACTTCAGAGAGCAAGGATACACATCCGTGAAAGGCTGGGATTAATGTAACTGGGTTTTAAGCAGATGGAATATTTCCAGACCTCTGCAGTGTGAGATCTGGGAGATTTTGACTCCCAGTCCAATCTTCATTATCCATCGCCACAGAGAGCAATGACGGAGGAGGTAGACAGTTAAAGAGCAGGTAACAGAAGATCAAGTTATTCCCATGATTAGACTATCTACACTATTCCCATGATTAGATGGACAGAGCAAACAGGTGGAAAGTGAATATACTTAAAGTGAAGGCAGTAAGTTTCCTTGGCTACAGCTGTGGGTTGAGTGGTTGGAGGAAGAGGTAAGACTTTAGAACACGTACACAACGCTGGAAGAACTCAGCAGGCCAGGCAGCATTCACGAGAAAGGAGTCGCCAACGTTTCAGGCCGAGACCCTTCATCAGGAATGGGGCATTTAGACCTGCAAAGTAACCCAAACAAAGACATTTTAAAATATATTTACCTTTTTCTGTCTTTGCTCAATCCAAATTATTTTGGTCTGGTTTAGTCTGACAAGAAATCCTTGAATTTTGAACTCAGATTACATTCAGGTTCTCATGCCGACGTGAGTGCCTGATCTTGCGAGAAGATAAATACCTGAATCCCTTGACATAAATAAAGAATGAAGGGCAGTCAGGAATTATGATAGGATTTGACCAGAGCAGATTCATGAATACTTTTCTTCCCTAAACAAGTTTTTTGTTGAATCATTGCTAGCCAAGCCTGTATAGTTTGTC